>NC_091945.1:3008379-3608379 GCF_041260155.1 Ptychodera flava | reverse complement strand
TGTACCAAAAATTGGCCAATTAGTTAAACAAAAGTAACAAACTTTTATGAGATTAGTTATATTAACAATGATCTGTGTTTGGAAAATCGAATCACACACTGGTTCAACCCTGTTTACGACACGGTATCGTGGGCAGGTCAATGTGATTTCGTGATAGGGAAACCTGGTGAGAAACCAGTGAATTGATAGTGCTTTGACCCTCGTAATGTGACCTGGGTCCAAGAAAAAAAAAGGTTTTATGTTGGTGATTCCTCCTAGCGGCGGTTCGGGTCAAAATGGGGTCCCTTCTTTAGTTACTTGAATGGTCTTGTATTCCAACATTCTTAGTTTGATGGAAGCCATCAAAGAGAGATGCTAAGATCATTATATTGTGGTCTGATTGTTGCTCAGACCTTTCATTTGTACTATCCCTGTGTTTGAATTTTGCTTGAAGGAGGATATCTTCTGTGTTTTGTTTTCCTTTTATACGTTATTATAGGTTTTATGAAAAACCTTGGCCAGCGTATAATCGCCCTTCATTATTTTCCAGTTTCACATTGTATGATTACGCTGGTTTTGATGAGGTTATGCTTACAAGTTTTTGGTTACATCATTACTCTTATTTTTGTTGATGAAGGATGGCTGACGTTTTGTTACATTAACTTCTTTTTGATACAAGCTATGTTTTTCTTTTTGTAATCTCGTTGTTAAAGTTTTTGCGTTGAGAAATTGGCTTTTTGTGAAGTCCATATTGTTGTTGCATGTGCGAACATATCTGAGTAATTCATCTTTAATGAAGCATTTGAAGGTTGGTGGCAGGTAAATATCGTCAGATGATTTTGTGTGGGTTTTACAGTCGAGCCATCTCTCTCGATTGCGTCTCTGGCATTTGAAGACCACAAGGTCAGGGTATGAGATTTTGTCGATAGAATGTTCAATTATGAATTCCCCAGTTGAACGTAGGGTACAGGGTGTGCACTCCTCGACGAATGTTCTGAATATTGTAAGTTTATGTTCTGTTCCTGAGTAAATCATGAAAATGTCACCTTTAAACGTTTCCATACGAATATTGACCGGATTTGGGATTTAATATAGCTTTCTCCGTTTCATGGTATGTGATAGCAGCTATTTATGGTGAGCCCGTGCTGTATCCATATATTTGTTTGTATATTTCTCAGTTGAATTAAAATATGCTGAAATTCAGAATAATCAAAAGGAAGGCTTTCTAGTACGTTGTTGGTGTGTTTTTTGTACTGTTTCAGAGTCCAACTCTACGATTACTGCATTTATGGCTTCATTTTTGGCATGTTTCCTAAATTGATGCCACGTCTAATGTTACCAGAATAGAGTTTGCTTGTATTTTTATTGATTGTAACTAGTAAATGAAATTTTTGTGTCCCTGATATATGCAAGTCGTCTTTAACGATCGGTTTTATGACAAAGTCTATAAATTCCGAGATTTAGTTTATTGGAGTCGAGCAGCTATTTCTATTGAGACGTTGGATAACGATTGTTCCTTCTGCTTGGGTTTTGTGTATTTTTGACAGGAGATACGATCGTGGTGTACAAATTATCCTACTTATGGGAATGAGGAAACTGTAAATCACCTCGTCAATGTTATTCTTGTCACAGATAAATGATTCCATATACAATTTCCACCGTATAGTTTATGTCACCAAATGTTGCCTTAATGCACAGTAATAGTGTACATTTCGCAACTGTCTATAACTTTCTTTAATGTCATTTGTTGTATTCGCAATTGCTACACCTCTTACTTATTGATGGGTTTATTGTGATTTGTTTGTTTTAGACAGATTGTTCAGAGCAGTCTTTCTGTTAGAGTAATGTTATTTCTTATTTGGGTTGCGAATGGAAATTCCTCTATCGATCTAAGTTGCTTCGAGACAGTTTGACAATTTTAGGTTTTCCGCTGTTATTAGAGTCGACATTTGACTTGTCTTAGAACAGATGTCAAATTGATTGATTGATTGATTGTTGTTTCTCATGATATTGCACAATCTTACGATGCGAATAAATTTGTTGATATCTGATAGGACAATGTTTCTGTGCAGGCACAGTTCGGAATGGGAATAAATTTCAAGCCTTTGCTTCATGCTTTGATTTCAACATTTAGTAAGGTTTGATCTGCAAGATTTTATGAGTCTGAGAATTTGTCTGAGTTCTTGTTTTTGTTTAATTGTCGAATTTCTGCTTATGTTCTTCCTGACGTTTTTATGTTTTTGGTTTCCAAACAGCAAAACGATACCAAAAACGAAAGGTAAAGACGCTTTTCATAAAATTCACGAATTTATCATGGTAAGCTAGCTTCAAAAGGCAAAAAAGTCTTCTCTTTGTTCATAAAACCCTGACGAAACGATCTTTTTTAGGCCAGCACATCCTCCAAAAAGAGAACTACTGTAGCACAAAACTATGTGTCTATCACCACACACCGAGACATAAAAAACCCGGAAAATTCAACAAACGAAAAAGGCTTCTCAAAAAAGGAAGCAAAAGACCAAATTCACAAACATAAAACCTTTTTGGGGGGACCATGGTCACATGACCAGGGTCAAGGCATGGTTTATTCACTGGTTTCTTGCCATGTTTTTCATTATCATGAAATCACACTACTATTAATCTACTCACTATATCGTAACACTTTCAAAGGTAGAAACGATGCGTAAAGTTGCCCTCATTTCCTTTACATTGATTGTTTTTCAGACAGAGGCTATTGTTAAATAATAATTATTATTATTATTATTATTAGACTTTATTTAAACTCGATAGACTGTTGAGCCGAAGGCTCTTCTCACACAGTGTCGAGATGCAAGAAATATTACAATATGTACATTAAAAAAAAAATATAAAAAAAACAGAACAGAGAAAAACAAAACATTAAGACATCAAGAAACAGACGACAAAATATAAAAAAAAAACGCCAAAAATGGCTCAAAAATTACATTTTGCCCAAAAGATGAGACTTACATTTCGTTTTAAAAGAGTGAAGAGTAGAGTATAATCAATAATTTCATAATAATGTGTAACTTTTGTTGAGCTTATTGGCTAAGTTTTGGTACATTTATCATTTATTTGAGTTTATTGATCATCAAGACAAATTCTACATTACCTTTAAACTATTATTTTGTCACGTAAATGAGATATTGTACTAAGCGTAGTGAACTTCATAATAAGCCATTTTGTAATTTTCTGTTGCCATTTTGGTTTTATGACGTCATCATAATAATTCATTTGCATCAATTGAATGTGTTGTCCGTAATTTGGGGTGTTAATTTCAGTTCAGGCACTAAAATGCTCGACACAGGCTTAATTAACAGTATTTGAACATTATCACACGATATGGGGGATGTTTTGAATTCGATCGGCCATTTTGGCGTTATAACGTCATCACAATAATTGGTTTGTATAAATTTTATCTTTTATTTGTAGTTTGGGATGTTTTGTCAATTTGATTAAAAAAATATCGAGCCTTTCCGCTGGCCCAAATTTTTGGAGCAATAGCTAATTTGATCTACACGTATATGTGAACCTCTGTAGCAAATTTGGCACTTTTGTCATCAGTGTAACGATATTTTGTTAAGCCACCTGACTACTGAGGATGAGGATGAGTAATAATAATAATAATAATAATAACAAGGCAGTATTGCTGAAGGCAATGAGTACTTGGGCCGTGATAGAGTAATTTTGAGGACAATATATACTACTATTCAAATATGGTCTTGAATTCCTCCTGTCAATTAGGCATTTGATTAACTGGTTATTAAACGAAGCAATGGCATGACAACGGCAAAATATGTCTAGCAACTTTTGTGGAGTTTGAGGCAGGGTTCTTTATTTATAGTGGAAATTGCTTAGACTCCTTAAATATTCAAATTACAGCAGATTTCTTTTGTTCTCGATGGTAGATGTCTAATATTTAGATGGGCACATTTAGATTTCTACCCTATAGTTATCCCTATATACCAAAAATCTGACATCCAGCTCTATTGGCTTGCTCAGAATTAGATATGTGCTTAATTAATGAGGTAAAAATGTGGTGTCATAAGGTGTCCCATCATACCAAATATGAAGGGTGTAGCACTTGTGGTTACTGAGTTGTGGACAAATATATATATTTGAGGTCAAAGGTCATTGAGGTCACGTCACATTTTGTCATAATAATTGTATTGCTAAGTTATTCGTATATACCAAAAATCAGACCTCTAGCTCTATTGGCTCGCTCAAAATAAGATATGCGCATAATTAATGAGGTACAATATATGGTGTCATAAGGTGTCCTATCATACCAAATATGAAGGGTGTAGCACTTGTGGTTACTGAGTTGTGGACAAATATGTATATTTGAGGTCAAAGGTCATTGAGGTCACGTGACGTTTTGTCAAACAAATTATATTGCTAAGTTATCCCTATATACCAAAAATCAGACCTCTAGCTCTATTGGCTCGCTCAAAATAAGATATGCGCATAATTAATGGGGTACAATATGTGGCGTCATAAGGTGTCCCATCATACCAAATATGAAAGGTTTAGCACTTGTGGTTACTGAGTTATGGACAATAATGTATATTTGAGGTCAAAGGTCACCAAGGTCACATGATATTTTGTCAAAATGTCTGAGATATCTGCGTGAACAGATGGACTCACTGATGGACTCATGGACGGATATGACCCAATCTATAAGCCCCCTGGACTTTATCCGTGGGGACACAAAACTGTGTCACTGCATAGGCAATATGAAATACGATGAGAAACTAAATTTTATTTTTCTTGGCCTTATACATGGGAGTCTATGGAGGTGTAAACTAAAAAGTCCTCTAACACGGCCAAATTCGATCGCATTGTGAAACAAATCGACGTGCATCTGTATTGGTTGGGTACTATTCTTGTGCAAAGTTTGAAAGACATTGACCAGGGCATGTCTGAGATATCTGCGTGAACGGACGGACGGACGGCCGACGGACTGACATGACCAAACCTATAACTCCCCCAGGACTTCGTCCGTGGGCACTAAAAACAACGCAACAGTTATTACAGCTACACTGGCGGTAGGTCATATCCAGAGCCCCGTACAGTCTGCCGCCGTCGCTTGAAAACAATCTCATAAACCTGGCCATATGGGCAACTGTGTATGTGCAGCTAGCTGGATGCTTGACTTCCCGGAGAAGGCGAGCTGCCACGTTCAAGCTCAGGATTATTTGTCGATCAAATTTCAGTAAATTTACCTTACCTGGATGAAATTTTGTCTATAGGCTGAAATTTCGCCGAAGTTTGACAAAATTGCATCGATTTTTCAGGTTCATATCCGACATTTTTGAGTTTTGAGTGCAGACAGAAATAAGTTTTGAGGCAACATGGCTTCGACCCCATGTTGACCCCTAGCCCTGCGTACGATGCTATGTGCTACAGCTAACACACAGCATCGTACGCAGGGCTAGCGAGAGAGTTGCCGACATCGACGGTTATTTACGAGAAGTGAATAAAAGACTGTCATTTTTGGAAGCGATCGAGTAGCTGAGGTGGGGTGGGATACGACTTGGGCCCAAGAACGCTGAATTTCGACAGTAATTTGGCTTTTTACGTCAAGTCCCAAAATGGATTTGAAGTCACCGACCCTACGTACGGGTCTTTGCAGGGCTGTGGTGAGCGGGGCAATAGCTGTAGCGGAACACACAGCATCGTACGCAGGCTAGTTGACCCCAACGTGAAAATGTGTTCGCGATCAAATTTTCATATATTTTTTTCAGAATTTTCGACAAAATCATTGCTTCTTAAATCTTTTGTAAAATATAAAATACTAAAATAAAAATGCGATGTGCCATGTCTCCAGATTTCTAAAATATCGTTCGTTGACCGTTCGACGGAATACTCATTTCGCAAACTTGTGACGCAGTTGAAATTCAATACTGACCGCCAAATAATCTTAATGAGACGAGATCATTCTAGACATCCTCAAATTTCCAACCATTCGCGTTAGAGTTCAGCTCGCTTAGAGTATCATAACATTCTTCTGCCTTCGTTTAGATCGACCCTAATCTCTCCCATTTAGGAAATAAATACACAAGCCACCTTGACAAAACTTCGTGCACCATCCAGGACCAAACGCACTGCAAATCTGTCTTGACGTCATCATCTCCTTACATGGTAATCGGCATACCGTATTTTTTAGCAAAGGAGACACAGAAATACGTCGGAGTATTCAGTTTCAAAACGTATTACATTGTGTGATGTTGTCAAAAAAAGGTAATGTTACTGCAGTGGTATAAATTACAAAACACAAAAGTTCAAATCAGTTTATTTTGGACTGGCTTTACCAACATTTCATATTGTTTCTTATGCCAGATTTGACCACGTGCTTACTGGCGACCCCTTTACATGCAAATTTTGTGTCAAATGGTGTGTTCTCCTGGAAAAACAAACGTACGATTTCTATATGAAGGAGGCGAAATTTGCCCTCAAAACTCGAAACCACCCCTTTATGGGGTGTACCTAGCTATTTTGAACGAGCTTCTCGAATCTGCAGCTCTATTTCGAAATGATGGTCTGGTTTCTCAGCTCAAGATAAGTGTTCTCCATCGCTGTGGGCATTACTATTGTCAACTGGGGTACAGTTTCCAGTCGTAATGTTTTTCATTGTGTCCGGGATATAAAACCTTTCCTTTTCACTCTTTCACTTTGGTTAAGACTAGTCCACATCTTGTCAGCGATTAAACATGTTTCAAGTTTAAATGTTAAATTCTGGTCTCGAGCCCTCTTGTTCGACCAAACTGAAATTACCCCTCCCACTTTGGCTCGTCCAGTGGGTGTAGCAAGGGTCGTGCCATCGCCTAGGAAACGGAGGGTGCATTAATTGTAGCATTTCGATGCACATTTTGATTATATTCAGAAGATTTTGTGGCAAAAACTCAGATAGAGAAGCATTAATATTCACATCTCACTTATTCAAGACTGGCTGAGAGCAGCACTTCCATTCAGTTAACATCATTACGCCATTTATTATGCCAAGAAAGATGAAGCCAATACATTTTGCCCTCCCTGGTCTCAGCCAGAAATGGTTATACCTTACAGTTTTTTCCCACGGAATGAAAACAAATGTACTTGGGCTGAGGCCCAAGTACAATAATAATAATAATATTTCTTTCTTAAAAAACGCCTTCCATGTAAAAAAGACATCTCAAGGCGCTGTACAGGCGCTGTACAGCACAGTGAGTTGATAAAATGTTGCTACAATCTAAAAAACTCTAAAAATAGCATTAAGAACTTTCTAAAAATAAATGTGTTTTAAGTCCAGACTTAAAAACATTAAAACTTGTCGAACTCCGAAGATTTAATGGAAGCCTATTCACAGCCGTGGTGCACAGATGGCAAAAGCTCTATCACCGTAAAACTTTGTATTACATACTGGTTGATACAAACTGAATGAATCATTCGTGGTTGACCGAAGGGTTCAACCCGGAGCACGGACACTTAAAAGTTCTTTCAAGTATAATGGGGCCGTATCATGCAGAATCTTGTATGTTAAACATAAAAGCTTGTACTCTATGCGCTTGTGAACTGGAAGCCAATGCAGGTAATGCAATACTGGTTGTATAGGAATTGATTTCTTAACTTATGAAACAAGACGTGCTGCTGAGTTTTGAATAAGTTGTAATTTCTTAATCTGATACTTTGGAAGACCAAAAAGTAGACTATTACAGTAGTCGAGTCTGGACGTAATAAAAGCATGTACCAATTTTTCCGTAGAACTCTGGTCAAGTAGGTTGCGAATCTTACCAATTTTCCATAAGGCGAATGAAGCTGATTTACATAAACTTGTCACATGGGCTGACATAGTTGCAGATGAATCTGATATAACACCAAGATCCCGAACTTCGGTTGATGCATGAATGCTGACTCCCCCTACGTTTACATCACAAGCACGGGGTTGACACTCACCACCAAACTTGGAGGAAAATCTTATCACCTCCGTCTTACCATCATTAAGTGCCAACATGCTGTCGTGCATCCACAGCCGGATCTCATCAATACAGTTCTCAATTTTAGAAATGGGAGCAGTATTGCGTGAACAAGTTATGTATAACTGGGAGTCGTCAGCGTAAAACAGAGACTGTAAACCATGCTTATCTATGATGTCTTCAAGTGGGGCGGTGTACAGATTGAAAAGTACAGGACCAAGTACAGAGCCCTGGGGTACCCCACAGTCAAGCGGTTGAGCTTTTGACACCATAGATCCGACACATATACTTGTTTTCCTACCCCTCAAATATGAACGAATCCATTCTAACACAGTACCATGATTCTAAACCTACAGTGTAGCCTATGTATTAAAATGTCATGATCGATGGTGTCGAATGCTGCAGAAAGATCCAGGAGTATTAAAACTACTTCGCACCGCCAATCAAGGGCACACAAAACATCATTCAGTACTCTAATAAGCGCAGTTTCTGTACTGTGACACTCTCGGTAGGCAGACTGGCATTTAGCGTAGAGGTTGTTATTACATAAATACGAATTAATTTGAAGTAATGCTGCTTTTTCAACCAGCTTGGAAATACATGTTAAATTAGAAACTGGCCTGTAATTTTTAGGACATTATAAGTATAACGCCAACTTTACGCTCGTGTTGACGGAGAGCTGTTATGAGTCAAAGGTCAAAGCCCAAAAAGTGTCTAATAACACTAAAAGTTAATGTACTCCGCGTCATCTGATACCGAAACTTCCTGGACGACAAAAATCCATAGATTACACACGTAGGTGCATATTTGATTATGTTTATTGCAGATATTTCGAGTAGATGAAGTCCGAAAACAGACCTTAAATTGGAATGCTGCGGCAGATTATTGTCGTGAGAGGAATGCTACTCTCGCCAGTTTTAGCAACCAAGACAAGAAATGTTTGTCTTTCGGGGCACAATCCTTCATTGGTAAGCGTTTTTCTCGTGCTTCAGAATCTATGGACATCTACTAACTTGAAAACCATGTCACAAGTATTGAGATTCATCTGTGCAGATGTAAAATCCTTTGTTACTTAGCTGCAGTATATTTGAACGGCATGCGACAATACGTAATGAGTACTCTCTATCAAGATCTTTTGCTAGATAACCAGCCGTCTTTGTCCATTCTACTAAAAGACGTACTACATGAATGATCTCAAAATAATTTTACGAACTTGAATGAGGCAGTTGATACCATCAATACCATCGAGACTTTGAATTTGATTGTTTGTAAATATATAGCTACCTATAAATCCTTACATAGGGTAGACCTTGTAACTAATATGAAGACTTTGAGTGAGACACAGCCTATTGGCACAAATACTGGTGTGGTGGGATTCTCAGAAAGTAGATTAGTGAAATTTGAAGTTATATGGTGGCATGGAGATATTTATGGAAATATGACATACCTGTTTCTCAAATGATGAGTGACAGTACAACTGGCTTTGTTCCACAATAGTAATGTGGTTATTTTTTCCAGATTAGGCCATTTAAAAAATTCTTTGTTTGCTGTCCTTGGACTTTTGAAAAACCTACCAGCCAGCCAGGAAAAAAAACACCGACGAAACCACAAGTGTATTAAGCTTATTTTTTATTTAGTTTCTGTTGGAAAAATAATATATTTTTGTTTGCAAAAGTTTTAACATTATGTTTGTTTTCTTAATGTTTTTCTCAAAACCTGCCAGCAACGGAAGACAAACTGTTATTTAAAGTGCTTTACATTAAATTTGCCTTTTAAGTCAATTCTGACTAGTTTCATTAGCAATTTAACATTGTTCGCGCACCCTTCAAGAGACCTGGTACAACTACGGAGATGTGGTTCAAGATGACCCTTTGTTATTGTCATGTTCTTTAAACACGATTGGAATTAATTTAGGATAATTGGATTTTCATAATCTTTAAATTTCTCAAAAGTTTCAGGTGCCAGATAATTTAATGTTGCAATAATACAAATTAAGTATAAAAACAAGTGTGTAATGTAAAAAGAAAAAGATATCACATTTGCAGTCACCACCCAATTATCCCAAAATAGTTCCAATCGTGTTTTTATTAACCTACAGTAAACAATATCTGTTTTTATGTCTAAGCTAACATTGAAACTATCGTCGTACCTTTGGATTAGGATTTTGTGAATACCGGTAAACTAGAATAATCGAAATAAAAGAAATAGACGGGGTAAGAGTGCTTGATTTTTTGCAAAACGATGATTTAAAGTCACCGTCTTTCAAGACAATCACTTTAAATCGATACAACAAGCCATTTAGTTCAAGTTGTGCAGTGAATAGAAATATCAACATCCTCATCGTACAGCTACACATAATTAAAACTTCTAACAGCGAAAAACTTAGTTTAAAAGAAAAAATATGTGAATCGATTCGATAAGTTATTATTTTTTAATTTACCACTATAACATTCAACATTTTAGAGAATAGAAGCTTCATTTTAAGTAATGTTACGATCTTCTAGTCTTTGCATTTTGTCAAACTTTTACAGATTCAAGGTCTTGTTTCGCACATTTCAAAAATATGTTGTTTTTGTTGTCACAGTACAGTCAATTTTTCCACTTTGTGGCAAAACGTATCTGGGAACTCACAAATTGCATACTCTCAGACGATCGTCTTTTGGGGAGCTCTTCAGTGGGTTTAATCGATATACATGTAACTGGATTTTGATTGACCAAGAGTGGCTCGGACTAACGGGTTTAAAATAATCCACTAAAAAACACTAACAAATGACAGCAGGTAAAAAATCACCAGAAAAGATGTTTAATCGATCTAATGACTTCAAAGAGGATTTACGACTCTACAAACTTCTGACAACGTCCCTGTAACCGCTTCTACTACTTTGTAGCCCAAACAAGGATGAGTCCATAAGTCAAACGCCCAGGCCTATCCAAAATTATTCACTAAAATGTGCATTCTGTTGACAAGAGGTAGCTATACACAGAGGACAGAAACATACTTGACATAGACCCACCAGACTTATTATTTTGATCTGCATTTTGTAACTAGGTTTACAAGTTGCTGGATTGGTTTAAATGACATCTCTACAGAAGGAGGTAAGATATTTTGTAATTAAAATTATTTCACACATTTCATTTTTATGGTGTAAACAATCCCAAAATATTTCGCGCAGAATTGCGTCCCTACAATCTATAACCTAACACCTTCATGCTTTTGAAGGCACCATTAGGTCAATATTTTGCACTCCCTTTGAAGACTCCATACCGTGAATCCATATTTAAGATTCAACACTGGACCACTGTCATTCAATTTTGATGTTTCGCATCAACTGTTCTCTAATAATGATTGTTGGAATGCAAATATAGCTCAGAATGACCCGATCTTGCAGGCATGAGATGAAGTAGTTTAAGGTTGACTAGAAAAATTAATCTTGTGTTCGCTAGAATACTTTCTTTTGCCTGCGACAAACTTACTTTGTGAGCAAAAGAAAGATTCGTGTACTCTCAAAAAACTTCTCGTGAGCTCAATGTAGTTTCACATAAGGACTGTCGAGAACAAATGTCATGCTTACCAGAAACTTTCTCGTTGGCACAAGGCAGTACCTTGTGTTCAAAGGAAAGTTTCTCCTGAGGAAAAGATATTTTGATGTGCGCACTAGAAAGTTTCTCATCCTCACAAGAAACAATGTCGTGCTCGCAAGGACGTTTTCGTGCTGACAAGACACACGTTAGCAAAAGATACAATCTCGTGCTTCGTCTATTTATTTTAGTGTATCAGTGGAGTGACGGTTCTGCCTTGACCTACTCAAACTGGGCATATAACAGGAACAACGACGCAAAAGACTGTGCTGCCCGCGCATTTCACCGTTGGCAGATGAAACCTTGCGGGGACTTCCTGTCGGCATGGATGTGCGAAATACCAACAGGTGATGATCATACATCAAGCAGTTCATCGTCTATTTGATGTATTCTAATTCAAATAAGCCCTGTGATTTTTTTCCAGAGTACATCAAAGAGTATATAAAAAGAAGCAAACCTGATAATAATAGCAATAATCATTGGCTTATTTACCGGTTTGAAAAGGCAGTTACATAACACAGAGAGAGGGAGAAAGTAAAAAAGTAGCGGATAAATGGGGAGTTGAGAAATAGCTTACAGCTAGTGAAAGCCCAAACCCAGTCATGATAATTTGTCAGAAAATCAAAGTTAGCAAAGAGGGCTCATAATAACAATAAAAATAGTTCTTTATGGAAAATAGAGGAAAAGCGTTGAATTGATTATAATATCGTAGAAAATCACTAAATTACTACTTGGCAAAAGAGAAATTTCTTGAGTTTAAAAACATCTTAAATATTAAGTTGAGTAAAACAAGGAGCTGTGTGGTCATGTGGTTGATTTGAACATCATCGTGCCAACAATCATGTTTTGCGCTGCTAAAGTACAGTTAGTAATTCCCAAAACGTCTAGGCGTAGCTGATAAGGGAAGTATAAATGCATTGTACGAAAGTAACAAAATGTGTAAAGGTAAAATAGATCTGAGCCTGTAAAAAATTCCATACGTCTTCCAAATAATCTTATCAAAATGTTCACACCAAAAGAGATGCTTATCCAACAAAATACCAACAAAAGGAGCAACATCAACTTCTCTGATTTGAACCTGAGACATTCAGTTTCTTACGACGGTCTCTAAATATAATAAAATTTGTCTTACTCCTATTTATAGTTAATATGTTGGAACCTCATCACAATTGAACATCATTTAAGTAAAATAATACAGTAGTTAGATCAATACAATCTTAACCATAGTAAGTATGAAAAAAGATGGGAATCATCAGCAAACAAACGAAAATCGAAAAAAGGACAAGAATTTTGAAGATCATTTATATATATAAAAAATAAAGTCGGACCCAACACTGATCCTTGGAGAACACCTTGATGAATGCTAGATTTCTCTGACACATTGGCATTGAATTGAACAAATTGAGAACGGTTTGATAAATAAATTGTATCCATTGTAGACACGGTCTCTAACATATAATGCTCTAGTTTTGTCATGGTTTATAGCTTTACTAAAGTCGAAAAATACCCCTAAAGTAGAATTTCCTTTGTCTATTTCATGTAGCAAATGGTTTACTAACATTGTCAAAATTAACTGTGTGCTTTGCTTCTTTCTAAAACCATGAGGTGACCTGTTTTTTAACTACTTTTTCGATGACTTTGCTGAACAATGGTAGGATAGACACTGGTCTGTAATTCCCAACAAGTTCCGTTCTCCTTTTTCAAAGATTGGCGTACCTTTGGAAATTTTTAAAGTGGTTGGGAACACACCTCTTGAAAGAGAACTATTTATGATATGGGCCAGATGTTTTGAAATGACAATGTCTGCATCAATGAAAAGTCTCGGGGCAAATTATCTCACCCACTTGCTTGTTTGCCATCTGAATACACTAATGTATTGGTGTTGTTGAAGTATTTTGGTATAGTGTTGTTGAAGTATTTTTATAGCTGAGGCACCATTTTATTAGACACTAATTCGATTAAGTTAGGCATGTTCCATATTTGAAGAAATTAATTTTCATGTTACATAGTGACATCACTCTTATATTATGCTTTTATGGCGATTTACAGGATCCATATACAGATAGAACTTTCTTCAAGTTTCTACCTTCTCTTAATAATTGTTTTGTGATTGATGATTAAGTGAAAAGATACTTCACGAATCACGTGATTTAATTATTAAATCTATTGACAATTTTTTAATGTTCTTCTCTTTCTTTGAATTTATAGGCTTAACGCCTCTAACAGTGTCCCCACCACCTCCTCCAGATTACTGTACGAAAATGACACCTCATGGCTGAACTATGGAGACAATACGTGCTATTTTTCAGCACAGCTTTGCAGGTAGAATCTAAAACATGGACTGAATCTAGGGAATATTGTCGTTCTGTCGGTGGTGAATTATTGTCATTACATGACCCAAACGAGACTTCTTGGATTAAGTCTAGGGTAAGTCTTGTGTTAATATTTGGATCAATTTTACTGACACAGCACTATTTCGGAGTCATTTTGGTACGGTTATACATCAGCAGACAAGTCTTAAACTATGTCCCTGCTCGAAGGTCAAGCATCGATTCCCAACCCCTTCTCTCTCTCTCTCTCTCTCTCTCTCTCTCTCTCTCTCTCTCTCTCTCTCTCTCTCTCTCTGGGGCTCGTTTCGTTGCAGTTGTTTTGTCGTTTTTGCTTATGTCGTTACGTAGGAGAATAGTAACAGTTATGTACGTCAAAATCGCCTAATAGTCCAGTCGAAATAGGGTTAAACCAACCACAAATTGCAATAGAATATTTTTCTTCGGAATGCATTTCAAACAGGTACCCAGAACAACATATTAAAAGTTTACTCGAATCCACCTTGGGGAAATGTGTCTAATTTGCATAAATCAAATATGGCGGCCAACTATCCAACAAAATAACATAATTTGCTATATATCACACGTTAAACAAGCTATTTCAGTGATTTCAAAGTCTGACACTAGTAATTTGGCCCAGGGAATTATTTTGGAGGTTTAATGTTCCTTATAGGTACTTTATTAATTTGCATGATTCCAATATAGCGGCCAACATTCCTACAAACGACATTTCGGTCATATACAACGTATTAAACAAACTATTTTAAAGTTAAAAGTATATTTATTTGGCATGGACAAACGATTTTCAAGATGCTATGATTTGCATAGGTAATTTGTTAATTTACATAAATCCAATATGGTGGCCAACATTCCTACAAAGGACATTGTCGGTCATACACCACGCATTTAAACAAGCTATTTCTTTGATTTCAAAGTTTTAATATTTTTCTTGGGTATGAAGAAACACTTTTAGTGGCTCAATTTTTACAGAGGCACTTTGAAAATTTGCATAAATTGAATATGGCTGCCATATTAATGCCCCATGGCTTAATAGCTTCTAATATAAACAACGGTTTTGGTATAGTTTTTAGCACTAGGAAACTATCAAGAAGAAAACTGTTAGGTCCTTGACATTCATTTTTAATTTTTCTTTTTCTGTATATGACGACTGTTAATGTTAATGAATTTTGTCTTCTAAATGATATATTCTGTTTCTAAATATAACATTGAATTCATCTGTGTGTGTCATTTTCGTAATTTGTAAGGGTGTTTAACACTCTACAGTGTCAAAGCATGTAATCTGTAATGTTTACTGTTAAAAAGGGGTGTTCAAAATCTTTAGTTTTTAATTTAGACTTAACCCCCTTAATATGGATGGGTGCATCTTTATAAGATCCCCTAGATGATAGGCAAGAAGTCATCACACATGCCAGCAAAATACTATTAACACAACAAAGCTAAAAAAACAGAAAAAATGATATGACCGAAATAAAGTGTCGTAATACACACAAATTGAAACTTAGCTCTATTGCAAACAATGTCAGATTCATAAAAACTTTCTTGACACACAAACTCAAAAAATCTAAAAACTGCATGCTTTAGCAAAGACTTACAATTAATCCAAACACAGAATCCAATATTACACAATACAAAGAAGTACATCTTGAGTCATTTTTCCATATGTACATGTTTGTATCGTGTAATAGTTGGATTCTGTTGGGCTAATGAGTTCTTTGAATTAATTTTAGTCTTTGCTAAGCATGCAATTTTCAATTTTTGTGAGTTTGCGTGTTGATCTAGTTTTTAAGAGTCTGACATTGTTTGCATAAGAGCTAAGTTTTATTTTCTGTATTGTGGCGTGTGTTATTTTGGTCACATTATTTTATTTTTGCGTTGTTATTATCTTTGTTGTCTTTATTGTATTTTTGCTGTTATATGTGATGACTTCTTGCCTATCATCTAGGGGGTATACCAAAGATGCACTCGTCCATAAGGAAGAGGTTCAGTCTAAATTAGAAACTAAAGATTTTGTCCACGACGTTTTTAAAACAGTAAACATTAAAGATAACATGTTAAAAATATTAATATTAAAAAAAATCAAAAATAATTAAAATTGCATGACTTTCTTACAACTCAATAGTAAACGCACATCAACATATACGTATTTTAATCCATTCGGAAGTCATATATGTAAGTCTACTAAATTTGCTTTAACATTCTTTTCAAAATACAATATATTTATGGGGTATTTTAACGAATTCAGGTATCACAGATACATATTAAAATAAACTTTTATTCGTAAATGGATCGTTATTGTATGTAAATTTATTGTATATTTTCTACATTTTTAAAAATAAATTTTCAAGGACTTAATGTGGAGCTGCACGTTGCCAACACAGTTTTTTTCGAAGGAATATTTCTTATCTAAGATGACAAGGAAACCCTTACAACTATTTTGTGAAATGTAATATTTCACTTGAAACAAGAGTATATCTTCATTCTAAAATGGCATGGGCTGAATGACTGACACTCAAAAAAGTGCTTAAAATCATGGTTAGCAAAATAAAAATGCCTCAAATTCAGAATGTAAGAATTTTATTGCAAAACAAAATAGTTGTTTTGTTATATAGCATTTAAAAACATAATGTGAAAATTTCAGAAAATATGACCCAGCCAGAACAGAGTTATATTCTTTGGAAATCTTGAAATTCGGATAAAAGGGAAGCAGGAATTCGGGTGATTTGCATGCATTTGCATACATAAACCCTTCTATATCATGTAACTTACGACTGCTTGCCAAGCTATATGGTGAACCTAACCAATTTTTAATCTTGGGTTAACAAATTAATAAAAATTGGAACAATATTTGCAAAATACAGTGCGGTGGGTGCAGTGCCATCTTGACAGTTTTTTTCTTGATATTCCTATTCCTAAAAACTCTACCATACCTTATTTATATTAGAAGCTATTTGGGCATTAATTTGGCAGCCATATTTAGTTTCTGAAAATCATCAAAGTGTCTTTTAAAAGATTGAACCACAAAAGGTGTTTCTTCATGCTCAAGAAATATAATTAAACTTCAAAATGGCTGAAATAGATTTTTCAATACATTTTATGACAGAAAATTTCTTTTGTATTGGATTTATGCAAATTAACGAAGTGCCTACGCAAATCATTGCACCTCAAACATCATTTGACCATGCCAAAGAAATATACTTTTAACTTTGAAATCACAGAAATAGCTTGTTTAACCCTTTGACAGCTGTAATTTTTTTACACCAAAATTTTAATACGATATTTTACCAATTTCTGTGAACATTTCTGTACGTTTTTCCATAATTTTGGACCAAATGGATATCATTTTCAGGAGCTACAGATTTTAATCAAAATTTTGGCAAAAAGCAGAAAAATTGACCGTGGTACAGTTTATAAAGTTGACAAAAATAGACCTTGGCGCCAAAAGGGTTAATACGTGGTATATGATAGAAAAATGTCTTTTATAGGTATGTTGGCCACCATATTGCAATTATGCAAATTAGAAATTACCTATGTAAATCATAGCATCTCGAAAATAGTTTGTCTATGCCTATGAAATATCCTTTTAACTTTAAAATCACTGAAATTGTTTGTTTAATACGTGGTATATGACCGAAAATGTCTTTTGTAGGAATGTTGGACGCCATATTGGAATTATGCAAATTAACGAGGTGCCTGTATGAAACATTATACCTCTAAAATGATTCCCTGAGCCAAATTACTAGTGTCAGATTTTGAAATCACTGAAATAGCTTATGTTATTTTGTTGGATGGTTGGCCGCCATATTTGATTTATGCAAATTAGACATATTTCCCCAAGGTGGATTCGAGTAAACTTTAAATATGTTGTTCTGGGTACCACATTAAAATGCATTTTGAAGAAAAAAATTCTATTGCAGTTTATGGTGGATTAGGTGCAAAATCTCGAAGATTGACTGGACTATAAAATTAACATGCGTTGTGGGCGTTTTTCCTATAATATTTCACGATAGTTATTTGCACACAAGGCGTGAAGGTAAAAGTTTGTTCACATATATCTGTTATCCTGACATGTCTTCAGCGAAGAATCTTGACAGAGTGTTCAGTTGTAAGTTCGGACATGATTTCGTCTACTTTTATATGACGACTGTCACATTGCTCTATTTTGGAAGGCGGTCATTATACCGAGGTAGACGAAGTCGTAAGAGTATAACACCAAATTCACCAAAACATAACTTGGCACTTGGTTCTTTAAAATAGAATGATGTTTGAAAAGTTTGTTAGGTCGATGAAATTAAACTTTGGGTTAGCAATAAAATGTATTCAAATGGCAAAAAACAATGGCGTAAACACGGTTGCCGATTTTTTAGAATAGCGAATAATAAATTGGAACGTACTTGGCACCTTTAAACGATGGTCAGAGCAGAAAAAAGTGAGGTAATAACAGATCAGCATAGTCCAAGCTCCACACATAGTAGACAAAGTCAACTGGACACCATGTAAAAACAAGGCCATCGAAGGAATAGAAAGATTTCGTGTGTTGAATTAAAATGTACAAAATAATTAAAATGAAACTTTTCCATATATCTTTACCTAAATATAATGATCCAAAACACCATAAACCATAGACCCTTAACCGAAGGATAAAACAATTTTAGCATATTTCTCGTACTTTAGTCTGAGATGACTGGTCGACAGAAAACACCACCATCTTATTTTCAGTTGAAAATGTAAACAAGCAGAAACAACTGTTTTCTCGTCGAATTAGATTTCAATATACCAGTAAAAAGAGAGCCTTGTTTCTTAGAGTTATTTGCCTTGGACGGAAATGTGTGTATCACTCTAGAGAAAAAACGAAAAAACACCAGGGAACTGAACATTGGCATGATTTCAGAAGCCACAGTCCCCCATAGCATCGGTCTAGACCGCCTCAGAGTTGATGCAGAGAAACGTGGTCTTTACAGATGATTGGCACCTTCAAATAAAATATCTTGATTGCAATACTTGACCGTTCGTGCAGGTCAACTTGTAAAACTGACTCACCACAATTTGCAGTAAAGTAAATGATATTGACACGATGTGCACTTCAGGGTGGACTGTGTTCATGTTAATTGTTTGGACGTAATGGCAATGAATCATAATTTTATGACAGGTATTCCTATACTCTTTCTTCATCTTCAAAGTTGTCGCTCTTCTTCTACGCCGCCCCTGTTTATCAGAAGAATGTTAGCCTAATGAATTTGTTGAGACTTACAGACCTGCGTGACCGTGCAAAAACAACGCCGAATGAGAAAGTAAATTATAATGGCATGCTAGCATATCTAATGACGTCTGATGATCACCCTGTATTTTAACAGTGTGAAATTCTGTCTCTTTAAGCCATAAATATTGCAGTGTAATTTCTCCTTCAATTTCTGCAGTTGGAGTTAGAAACAAGACGAGGTTGGTGGATTGGACTTAGGGAGTATGGTTTTGACGGACACTTTAGGTAAGCGTTTCTAATTGTTTCCTTGTGTCACGTAACGTGCCACATTTGCACTGATTCATTTCATCAAATGGATGCACTTTTGACTAAGTTTGCTAGGAACGAAACTACAATTAGTCCTACAAAAGTGATGCACCAGTTTGGAGACATGGACTTGAAATAAACTCTAACTCAAGTTCGGTAAAAGAGACAAGTCCGGAAGTCTACGGTTAAACCTTTATTAAAACCAATGTTTCGACCCCACACAGGTCCTTCTTCAGGGTAGTAACGGAGAGCTCTGGAAACCGATCGCACTATGATGGTGAACAGAGGTGAATTTTGATGAGGTGGTTCTTGAGTTTGGTAGCCTCTGTCCGAAATAAATCATGATTTGAACAGATGCATCTGTATCGGAGGGACTGGCTCCACTGAATAGCTTAGAATGTGTGGCTGGATGACATCTGGTTGTCCATAGATACGAATGTTTGTCTGTGGGTTTGTTGTATACTGTTGTTTCAATCTTGTCCTCGGTGAGTATCATCAGTGTGTCCAGGAATGAGATCTCTTTGTCGCTGTATTCCAGGGTAAACTGTAGAGTGGGATGGATAGCGTTACAATATTGATGGAATTGTTTAAGTTGATCTAGACCATGTTGCCACATAAATCTGATGTCGTCGATGAACCGTTTCCAGTTGTCTGACTCCGGTGTGTATATGTCTAGAATTTCAGTGCTTTCCAATTTACCCATCTCAATATTAGCATACGGCTGGGCGACTTTACTACCCATAGCAGTACCGCATATACGAGATAATACTGACCTTTGAATTCAAAGTATTTTTTGTGAGAATGAATTGCAACATCTCACAAATAAGTTCGGGGTTGACTCTTACGGTGTTGTGTTCTTCAATCATTTCTTTGACTGCTTGAATGCCGTAGCTCTGTAGGATATTGGTGTAGAGGGACACTACATCCATGGTAACTAGAATGACGCCCTCTTGTGATATCTGTTGCAGATCTTGTAGTTGGTGGGTGGTGTCTTTAATGAAGGACGGTAGCGATCATGCTATGGGTTGTAGATGAAAGTCGACAAAGCTGGCCATTGGAGTAGTGATCGAGTTGCATTGTTGGATGATAGGTCTGAGAGGAATCTTTTCTCTATGAAATTTCGGGAGCCCAGAAAAATGTCCCGGTGATGCTACTTTGGGAAACAGTCTTTCAGCCTTACATTGGTGATCCTGTTGTTTTGTAGCCATCTTCTTAGCTTGGATTCTAGTTATTTTATGTATACCTCAGTGGGGTCTTTGTCCAGGGTCTGATAGTAGTCAGTGTTATTAAGATGTTCTAAGCAATTATTTATATAGTCCTGCGTATCCATGACAACAATACAGTTATCATTTCCGCTGTTATATAGTTATTGTATTGTTATTCCGTAGTTGTTTGATAGCTAAACGTTTGTCAGGATCAATGTTATCAATAGTGTGTCACAAGTTGTCTTTATTTATGTCTTGCTCAACAGCAGAGAGGAAAGCTTTGAGGATGAGATTTTCATAAGGTGGTGGATTGTAGTGGGATTTTTATATTGGAAATTGTCCCCGTTCAACGTTATAGTCCAAGTTGTTATCAGGATCGCTGTTCTTTTCTCTGAATTCATATTGAAGTCGCCTCTGTTAACCATGATAATGAGATCGGTTTTCATAGCTCTCCGTTATTACCCTGAGGAAGACCTGTGCGTGGTCGAAACGTTGTTTCTTAAATAAGGTTTAACCGTAGACTACCGGACTTAGCTTTCGACTATTAAACTCAATACTGATACTGAAATATTCTATTAGCGATCGACTTTATAAAAAGTCCAGGATTCTGCAATCTCCCCAACGAATTATGTTTTATTTGAGCGTGATGTACCGAGAGCGTTTCTAAAGACTGAAGTATGTATATAAAAAAAATGGATAACTGAAGGACAGAATCGTTGTATTACTTATTATGAGTGTATTGTTATTACGAGTTCAATTTCATTGTTGAAGTGTTCCACTGGGGATAATTTAATTGACATTTGACACGAGTGTATATTTTCACCTCCTATTGGTTATACACGTGTATGGCGTGAGTATAGACTAATTCAATCAATGTAGGCAGTTGTGTAGGCAGGTAAGTGGGTAAGTAGGTAGGTAGGTGGGTAGGGACGTAAGCAGATGGGTAGGTAGGTAGGCGGGTAGGTAGGTAGGTAGGTGGGTACCGTGGGTGGGTAGGTGGGTATGTAGATAGGTAGGTCGCCAGGGTAGGTAGGTAGGTCGGCAGGTGGGTGTGTAGGTAGGTTTTTCGGTAGGTCGGTTTGTCCATCAGTCTGTGCATGCTAGATAAGAAGCTAATAAAACTCATTTATAATAAAAACAACATTTCTGATTTTGTTCCAAGGAATACTATTCACAGGTTTGATGAACTTTTTTGGCAACTCAGTCGATCTTTATCAAGATTCATGTACGGCCTTGAAACTCTAAGCTCATTAACAAATTGAAACCCAAAGTCACAGATTTGATCGTGCTAACGTAAAGTAAAACTCTTGAATATTTTATTGATTCAATAATTCACTTTTCGCTACGACTATACGATGTGGAAATAATCGGGTGAAATGGGTGGCTACGCACTACATTTTAAATCTCCACTATTCTGAAGGGTATCTTTGCAAGTGTCTCGTGTATAGGGCATAAAGCATGTGAACGTAACAAGGCAATAATATGGCACAATTGTTTACATTAAAACAGATGGTCTGATGGTACACCCTTGGATTATGAAAACTGGCATAAAGATGAACCAAATGACCACCATGGCGAAGAGGGATGCGTTCACATAACTGGATACTCAGGTTCAACAATGTGTTCCTATAACTTACTTTTTGGTCCTTAAAGGCCATGTGTTGGCACCAGATTGTCTAATCAGAAGATTTACTTACGAGATTACAATTGCAATGAAAAACAAAAGACTATCACACCCACAATCCTCTTACAGACTAGAACAAAGGTGATCCCAGGGATCGCCAAAAGTGCCTTTAAAGTTGAAGCAGCTCCCCTTCAAACAAACATGACTCTATTTTGCATATTGCTGTAATATGTTGTGTAAGTCACATTAAGATGGCCCTTAATGAGTAGAAATTGATATTACTGCATGCCTTGACAATTCCTGAAAAATGATATAGCGAGTAATGTATCATTTAATGGAGACATATGATTGGATCGAGTAAACCACGCCAAACCAGAGCAATGTAGTCAATGACTGTGGCTTTTATAAAACTTAGCTCGTTTAAGGTATAACGCGCCTCGCTCACAGATATTTGAACAA
Organism: Ptychodera flava; assembly: GCF_041260155.1. Classification (NCBI taxonomy): domain Eukaryota; kingdom Metazoa; phylum Hemichordata; class Enteropneusta; family Ptychoderidae; genus Ptychodera; species Ptychodera flava. Next base: position 3,585,712 of record NC_091945.1, on the reverse strand, counting down.
GCTTTCCAGTTTTTTTCTGATTTACCACTTTTAGGGCTTCATTTTGAAGCCCTTTGAGCAAGTGAAATGACGGTCTTAGATTCTTAAAAATCCAATTACATTAAATTATATTTTTCTCCATGGAGTTAACACAGGACGGAGGCCATTTTGAATTTCAATTTATCGGTAAATCTTGGGATATTAGTCTCTCTTGTGCCAAAATTTACGCGGTGACCCCCGATTTTTATTCTCGATTCTGAAAGTGAATATTTTAAATATTCCTGGAGGAAGCTTTGATAAAAAAGTTTAAATCTTTCACTTTCGAGGCGCATACTACCTTAAGGTTCCGAGACAAGAAATCGACCGTTTTACGCCAACAATTGTCTATTGGTTAATAAGCTCAGAACCCCCGTAAATTATATATTTTCGAAATTCTAGATATAGGGAAACATTTTGGTTACCGTAGTGTGACCATTGTTTACATAACTGTCACGTGACAGGTAATTTGCATAACCTTTCAAAAATCAGTTTTCCTATGTTCTGTTTCAATGCTATGAGATATTTGGCTGAAGTTTGTGTGAGTGCTAGCTGTCATAAGGATTTTCCAAAGTGTATCTCAGAATTTTTTAAACCTTATTAAACAGTTTTTATGCCAGAAAAACTTCCTAAGCGGTGAATTTAACCCCAGTTGATTTCTCTAAAATTGTGCTCAAATAAAACTAAGCAATATATAAAAAATCTGTGACACACTTTTGAAGAGCATTGTGACAGCTTGCATTCCAGCAAGTTTGAGTAAGATATTTTGAAGTATTGAAACAAAACATAGGGAAAACCGATATTGTAAGGTTATGCAAATTACCTATCACGTGATAGTTATGTATACAATGGTGACAAAATCTTTCCCTTTATCTTGGCTTTCAGAAAATGTATAATGTACGGGGGTTTTGAGCTTATTAACCACCAGACAATTGTTAGATTAAAGAGGTCCATTGCTTGTCTTGGAACCTTAAGCGTAGTAGATTCTTTGGCACCGTATCTGAAAATCCTATACTTTTCTGACCCATGTATGCAGATAATGCAACGTGGAATGACAATCATTGTGCGGTAAAGTTTTCCTTTATATGCAAGAAATTCAATCACAGTGTTGACCCAATAACGCATCCTCCAACAACACCGATGCCAGGACCTTGTCCAACAGGATGGACAGAGTTTGATTATAAATGTTACAAGTTTTTGGACTGGATGACGTCAACGAAAGACGAAACTGGTCAGCAGCAAGATCTGCGTGTAAGAGTGTGTGCGCAGTCACTTAGCAACGGTACATACCAGAGAAATTCAACGTAAGTAGGAGAGTGAGATGGTGATGCAGTGATATTGTCTACTTTTAAAGTTTTCGTAACAATTACAAATTATACAAAATTTACAGTTTGTCATGTTGGAATTTTCTCGAATGTATCATAAAAACCCAATACCACTACACAAACCTGTATCGATAAACATATGGTCCATTCCAGAGTTCATATACAGCAAGATAGCATTTGCTCAATCTGGGATCTGGATCGGCCTGAGGAAGCCTCGGAGACAATTGCCGTTCAGATGGAGTGATGGTGAAGCAACAATGAGTTATAACAACTGGGGCAATAACCAACCAAATATATATGGAATGGTATGTTATCAACCATTCAATAATCAAATGCGTCTGCTTTTTGGTTCACTTGTTCACACTATCACAGTGTCAATCTTTGATGTCACTCGATGCAGTTGGAAAATAATTGTAGAATTCGAAGCGAGGGTTTCTTGTCGACTTATTGTGCAAGTTCTTTACACAGCATGTATTCCCATAATTTTTTAATCATCACAACCCTTAAAACTTACGTGAATAATAATAATAATAATAATTAATATAAGTATTATATAGAAATAATAACGCGAATAATAATAGGTTCAATTTCCGTGAAAATTTCACCATAAGGGTATTTTGGGTCGAAAAGGCCAAATATGATATCGATTTTACTGCCCCATGTTTCCATGGTAACCATTTTAGGGGTTAAATTTTCAGTTTTTCTAATATCCAATGAAAAGTTACTTTGATTGATATGAAAATTATCTAGCGAGGGGAGTTGGGGTCAGAGAACACAAAAACCAGACTTATTTTAATGTTTTAAGTTGCCATGGTAACTATTATTGGATTGAAAACATTACTTTTTCCCTAATTCCTATTAAAGAACTATTGATTGATGTAAAAATTGATAATAGGGGTTTTTCTGGTTAGAACACCAAAAGAATTACACTCATTTTAATGTGAGATGTTTCCATGGCAACCATTCAGGAGTTAAAATTACCAGTTTTTAAAAGATTCCACCTAAAATCCAGGAATCAACAGAATGTGTTATATCAAGGGATATTTTGGGTTAGAAAGACCAAATATCCAGTGTAAAAATCCAGTAATCAACAGAAATATATATACCAAAGGGTTGTTTCGGGTTAGAAAGACAAAATATGATATACATTTTTACTGCCCTGTTTTTCCATAGTACCCTATTTGCGTTTTAAAATTTCAATTTTGTCCAAAGTCCATTAAAAGTAATCCCAGTTACTATGCAAATGCTCTCCTAAGTGTATTTATAACAGTATGAACTCCATGTTCATTTTTGTTTAATGTTACCATAGTAACCATTTCAGTAACCACAGCTTTTTATTTAAAACCATGCATATTTTAGATCAGGGGTATCTTTTTCGTTAACCAGACAAGGAAAGGCTACTTTACGAGATTCTGCCCATGAAGTGAATTTTCTAGTCTTTTGATGTGTATACTTGCACACCTATAATACCCAAGGAAACAGGTATAATGGACGACAGTGGGACTAAAAAGTTCTGTGACCTATAACCCGTTTCACTCTCAGAGTTGTATGTAAATTTTAAAAGTCGCCGTGACAACCTGACAACAACATGGCCTTTTCAGCACTTGGACATACTATAGCAGGGCTAAAATTGGCCATGGCCCTTCTGCCGGGAGGAGGCATAATTTCTGTGTCATTGTGATTGATACATTATCAAAATGCAACGAGAATGCGTTTTATTGGCCATTGTTTCCTGTGCCAGTCATTCAAGTACGTCAGTACAGATATTGAAACTTTGTTGCAAAGTTCCACCGCACGTCGTCTTCGTAATTTCCAGAACATAGTCACATTATTTGCCCAGCTGGGTTTGACTGCATTTATCTAGCTCGTCCCAAAGTGACGGACGGATCTTTCAACCATTCAGCTTGGTGAAAAACGCCTTTATTGATTCGCCAAAGGCCTGTGGATTCGCTTATATTTGCACAAGTGCTACATGGACATAGGAAAAAGTTCGACTCACCCTTGCCCTCTCGATTGTTGAATACAACCACGGTCCATCATGATGAGAGTTCTCGAATCAAAAACTGTAGCCGTGCTCGAATACAAATGTCTTCTCATTAAATTACGTCATTCTTGATATACAATCGTAAGCATTCTAAATCTGTCACCCTGTTTTTTTCCAAGTTTGGAGAAGGGCGGCATTTCCATCTGAATGATTGAACGACGTGAAACGCAAAATTCCATCGCATATTATCCGGCAATATGTACACTGTACAGTAGAAATACTGTATACGCTCCAGGTACGTATAACTATAAGCTTATACTCCACAAAATGGCCACAGGCGGCGTGAACTTTCTGAAAAGATTTCCTAAACGTCCTACTTGTTACCTTAGAGACTCACATGTGATGTCCTGAAAAGTATTCTCTGCAGTAATTCCAGTTTCTGTCAACATGCAAAGCTGAATGACACGAGACGTAGTGTGCAGACTACACATTCACGAGCACGTTCACTCAACTGCGCACGCTCATATTGGCAGATTACACTGGCAAAAGAGTGCGCATGCGTAAAGTTATATTTGTAGCACAGATCTCATGGAAGCTCATGCCTTTGCTCTATTTCCATCCCAAAACTTCCTTGATTGCTTACAGTTAATGCACATGAACAAAATAAAACCAACAACGTCAGCATAGGGAGAGGGTTTATGGTTTTCGCCACAACTACAAATGCCACGCTGAAGGTACGTTTACAAGGCCAATTACACTGGCATAGACTCTCCACAGTGGCTGTGCCTTGTTTTCTACATGCCCACGACTGCCACGATGGGCCTGCATTCGAAGCCAGACACAGCTACTGTCAGTTTTTGTAAGTATATGAATATCATAAGGGTAGTGATGTCAAAAGGAACACCTAACTGGGCGGAGAGAATATATGTACGACAATTAGAAGTCACCCCTATTGACAAAATTAACATAAACAACACCTCTTTTTCAGAATTCCCACAGCTTAAATGAACTGTTATTAGATTTCTATATAATACTTATAGCTCCTAAACTTGTAATAATAATAATAATAATAATAATAATATGTGCAAATTAAGTTGTTTACAAATGTACCGTCAATGCATCATTTATTATTTATTTCTTCGATAAATAGAACTTCTTTAGTGTTAAAGCAAGACGTCACATATTTGTGCAAACATAGTTAATTCTGACAAGAGGCGTTTACTGTCTTTTTTGAAATTCATACCACAACTCATGTTTAAAATGGAAAATAAGATCACGATGTTCTTCCCCTTAAGACATGTGTGGAAGTTAGCGAAGGCAGTGGAGAATGGAGGAAAAAACGCTGTAACTCAGAGAGCGCTTGGCTATGTAAAGGCGAAAAAGGTAAAATGATATGCTCATATGATTGTGAATTTTACAGTTTTAGTAAAATAAACTTCACTACTATCTTACAAACTCCCAATGCACTTGTCGACTTTTAAAAGAAATTTAATTCAAGTGAATTTGATTAGTTTACACATAATAGTTAAACGTAAATTCTGTAAGTTTAGACATTTCTAGCTGATTTAGTATCAGTTTCACTAAGTTTAAGGGAAAAAAATACCTGCAAAATTTCTTTTCACAAGTCTCATTAAATGTTTCGCGGCTACTCTTTTAAGTCACTGTCCTTCTATCGTTATTAATATCAGGGATAAGCAAACACGTGTGCCCCATACTGTTTTTTACTCTGTTTTCAGTAGTATCACGGTGAGTCCATGAACAAAGTTGATGTTCAAGAGGGCGGTAAAAAAGCAAGAGGACAAAGCTGAATACCAAACTCACAAGACTAAATGCCCAACATTGTCTACTTTTGCCGCCAGATGTCGAACCACAACCTGAAGATCCTACCAAAGCTGACGACAAAGCATGCATTGCCAGCTACACCTATTACAACGGAGGTTGTTATAAAGTGTACAAAAATCCGCAAACGTTTCAGCAAGCGTCGATGCAGTGTAGGAAAGATGGTGGAAACTTAGCCAGCTTGATGAATGCATTCGAGGAGGCCTACGTGGAGACTTCGGCATACATACAAGGTTTTCCATTATGGATCGGGATAGAATTAAATAATGAGGTATTGTGCAATTAATGTTTGAAAGTTTCACACAGTTTGCTGGTAGTAAATTAAGTAGCAGTGTCGGAAGCTAATATTGCCTGCATGCATTTACACAAATACATAAAGTAAAATTAAAGGAACTATGTCTTGTGTTACAACGTGTAATATCCCGTCTCCGCCTTCGTCATTGGAGTTTAATTTGTAACTATAAAGTCAATTTTTGTGTGCATGTACAATTGAAAAGCTGAAATTATAACAATCGCAAACTACTTTAATGTTAGCCTTTAACAGAACATGGTTTCTTTCCGCAGACAGAGGAGTATGAATGGAGAGATGGCTCACCACTGTTTTATACCGGTTGGAAATCTGTGAGAATTGGCGTGGATGCAGACGGTGGTTATACCAATAGTTGTGTAAAAGCTACAAAAGATGGTTGGGAGGCAACAAATTGCGACGAACTCCTGGGAGCAATTTGTAAAATTTACATCGGTACGTAATGTTCTGCATACAAATTGCTATGGTTATTGCCCGCATGGGCACACACTTACCTGCATTCGGTATTTCAAACTTCAAAGCGCAAGCGCCACAATTGGGACAAATTCCTACATTTATGGGCAAATACTTAGGTTAAAACTTCATTTTCTTTACATTGGTATATCAAAAGTGCTTTATAGGGTCACAATTGTTCTTGGAACAACAACGGTATCAAAAGTTTACATTGGTGTTTTCTTCGTCAGACGTCTAGAGAAGGTGGACAAGGGGGCAGTGTCAAATTCGCCATGTATTTTTGTATAACCTTCCCAGGACAGTGACTTTATTCCCTGGGGTTGTTCACATTTGCGTGGAAGTCGTGAGTTCGCAAACGTGCATGCCTGTCTCTCCATCGATTTGACCGTCCATTTAAAACGTATCTTTGCAGTATCTATATGGTACTATAACGTTTTAAACGTGGCACTTTGGTTTGTTGTAGTACCGCCGCCAAGTACCCCTGAGCACATCGAAGGGCACTGTGGAGTTGAAGTTGGGTGGATACCCTATGGCAGTGATTGTTATTTCTTCGGCGATAAAGGTCGTCGTGTTGGAGCTCAGCAGGCTCAGTTTAATTGCATGCAACGGGACTCTACATTAGTGACTATACACCACGACCAGGAGAGTCAATTCATACTGTCACAGCTGGAAATCAGTCAGGACATCTGGATTGGTCTGGTCAAAGGTCATGGTAAGTTCTCGTTAAAAATTATATTCTACCTGTCAATACTTTCTGGCTATACTAAGTGTCATATGACATTTTTTCATGAAGAATATTGGACCTCCGGGTTTAAAGACCTTCAAACCTTTTGATTCTGCTCTGGTTTATTACTCCATTGAGTCGTTTGAAACTGCGAAGGAGATACTATGACTTCACGATCTTGATTTGTATGATTAAAATGATAAATCATAGAATAACCACGAAGTATGGTCGGCTACTTTGAAATTTATTATTTGAACTTCACAGTATCGTTTTCTGCTAAAAAAAACGTAAGCTTACCGTAAATGTTACTCTTCATCTGCCAGCGGCCGCTGACCCGGGCATTCCTACATGGGCATGCGAGACAGTCACTCCTGATGAATCAGCAATTCCCCCTTCTCGCCACACGGCTCTCTGGTTTCTTTGCTGCATTGCCACAAATTTTGACCATAGTTTACCAGTAGCTTTACACCGATGAAATGGGGTGTTTGAATGCTTTTGAGCAAATATTATCGGTTCTAGGTTTTTAAAAGCTAGTTTTGATGAGCAAATGATGAAGTTGGTGCTGAATTTACCTCAAAAGTAATAAAGATGTGCTCAACCACAGAACTTTTCCAGGGAGATATTATTGTTGTTGTCTACTTTTACAACTATCAAAAGATGTGTTATCTGAAAAGGGAAGAATCAGTTTTTAAGATTGAAATGATGTTGTCAATGCATCTTGAAGGTGGCTTCAGATGGATCGATAATTCCCCTCTACAATTCGCCAGATGGGCAGTGGGACAACCCGATCACGTAGATGACTTCGGCACAGAAGACTGCGTGGTACTGCAGCGACGCAATGGTGATTGGGATGACCAAAGGTGTTCCAATCTTAAGGGATACGTCTGTAAAAAACCTAAAAGTAAGCTCCTTCAATGTACATGCTAATGTGTCTTTTGAATGAAATTTATCGTTATTACTGAGGGTCTGTAGGGGCCATCTCTCTAGATTGCGGCATTTCAAATCAATACAGTGACAAACCATGAAAATCGTCGACGTGTAATGATCAAACATGTGATGACAATGAACCGCAGATGTAATTCTAATAAAAAAACACGGTATTTGATCACAAGGAACTTGACATACTCGGCAAAATAAGTAAAAAAATTATATTTAAGAAGTCATGGCCACGCCCTTCGCTATCAAAAAAGTTGTATTACTTTTGATTTAACTTTAGATGGTGATAACTCTTTTGGTTATCTAATTACCCAGCAAGAGGCAAAAAGCTTAGCAACCATGACCACAACCTTGGCAACGAACAACATGTCCGTTGATCGGACCAAAATTCTTAGATTACAGGTGAGCATAGAAATAAAAAAGGAAAAATTAAGACCCTACTTACAGCTGCTAACAAAATTAAATATTAATTTTTCTCAAGGTAATTATGATAATGATTGTTGTAGAAATCACAGGGCAAGAGCTAGGGAAAGCTAAATAAATAAAGAAAAACCACAAAGATGCTACGGGTGCTAAACTTGTGCGATGTAGTACTTAAAGACCCCTCACTCATATTAAACATCTTGTGTGAGACCCAGCCTCAATGACATTTAAATCTACAAGTAATATACAGAGACCACCGTTATTCAAAATGGCTACGGAGAAAGCTAAGCCCAAACACAGCGTTGTATATGCATTAAGAATACTGCCGACGACGACAAATGGCAGAATTTGTATTATTCTCCTTCATGTCACCGTGACTACTGTGGCTGATATGATTTTCATGGATACGTAAAACAGGTCTAGCTTATTTGACCATGACCTTGTCATCGAACATTATTTTCGTTTGTTTGACAGAAAGAGTGATGCTAATGATTGCTCATTGCTCCATAATCATAACAAAATTAAAACAAATTTCACTAGCAAGCATAATAACAACATTTCTAACTGATTACAGCAGTTGCGTAGGATTTTTTTATTTATCTGTTCCTTGGACCAATGTTTCTAGAAATACTAATATAAACCATTTTAAGGCCTCCACGCGTGTATCTGTTGCGATCAGGACTTACTTATTTCCATGAACTACTCAATTCGACTAACACAAATTGACATAACCGAATGTCTGTCAAACGTTATGCTCACTAAGTAGGGCATCATAACAGATTGTCTGTGAAGAATTAAATGCATGTTGGGTAGGCTAATTATAGTGTGTAATAAATAGACACATATCTTGTAATGATATTTTATTATCAAATGTGTAATTAAATGTACTACAGAGATTTTATTACATATTGGCTTTGCATACGATGTACATACGTTAATTGACATACTGCGAATAGAATTACATTTGAACCGTTCAGTCGAACCCTAGAACATAAGGTCAGTTAAAGTGTAGTTTACATTTATACTGCAAGGATGCCAAATGTAACAAATACCAACTTTGAAAATGGTTAAAGTGACGGCAGGAAAGAAATGCGATAGAATACATCAGATTTCTAACATACGACCAGCAAACACTACGTCAAATGGCCATTAGTGTACTCATGAAATGCCGGACTACTTTCATTCTCATACAAGTACATCCGAGCAGTTTGAGTCGTTATTATTACAAACTGTGCGGTACCATGACTTCCTCGCTCATGTACTTTTATTTTTCTATGGTTTTGCAGTTGTTCTTACGACGACAATGACGAGTATCACTGAACTTGGTGAAAAGAAGCAAGATTCAACAGGTAAAGTGTGCAAAGAGATTGTAGGGCGAGGGACTATATACTTGCTTGCAAAACATAACTGCGATATGCTAAAGAGTCAACAGCTATCAGTCTAAAATTAACATGTGTAGCCCTAAATGGCGTTTTAGCTTTCCGCTCGTTGTTGTCCATTGTTACATATTAACGGTCAGCCGGGCTTGTCGCCGTTTGTTCCTTATGCATTAGCCTTGCGCGTGTTGGTATGTGAATAGCAGTCCGTACTAGAGTAGGGCTGTTCACAATTGACGTCATTGTTCTATTATTAATAACAAAACCAAATATTTTCCCGCATTTTCAGATTACGCTTTTGAAAATTAAGCATGCAAGAATGACGAAAATTCATCTTAGTAGGCGAGTGCTAGTGTAATAATGAATACTTAGAGACATATTCACGACTCAGAGTACAAGCTGCAAAAACAGCCATGCATGCAACATTGATAAAATTTGTCCTCATTTCAAGCAGCATTATCCGATATCGCGCGCGCACAGTTATATTGAATAACAAACCTGTAACCGTGAACAGCGCTATTCTGCCGTCAAGGTTTGCTCTGGGACTACACACATACATCCCGGGACTATTTTCAGAAGTTGAACAGAAGGCATTTGGATTTGACATGCTTTGGGATTAGAAAAGAACCCAAATTTCACAATCAGAACTAGCATGTTTAAAATATCTTGAAAGTTATGGATGGAAGAGATTTGAGATCATGTTATTCTCTTTAAGTATCCAAGGAGATCTATTGAATAAAAAATAAATTTTCATATTATCTGAAAAGGAGGGAAACAAAGCACCGTATTTTCGATATTAAAGCAAAGTAATCGATGTTTGTCTTCCACTAGTCAGTGATATTGGTCATGTTTGTTTTTGTTGAAGACATCCTTCAACATTCTACTTATAACACTTTACAACGGAACAAAAGTATAATGGAAAGTTTTCAAGATTTTAGAGACTCAGTTACTTCAATTAAATGTTTATCTATCTGTAAATTGTATATGCTGAGATGGATATCTTACAAAGGCTGATTGAAACAGGTGATTGTTTAAATCGGCATAGTGATTTGTGACGATACTACTTTTCTTTCACAGGTGTCAATATTTCAACAATTATCCTCATAGTGGAGGCTGTCATCGTTGTCGTGGTGGTCATACCAGTGATTGTATGGCGCATCCATAAACGGCGCCAAAAGTTAGCCGCATTCACAACTACTCGGTTCATTGACGTGGCACACAGATTTCACAATACCTCGTCCCAGGACAATATCTCCACCGAGGGAATCATACCGGCATCCACAGAAGAAATAAAAGGCTGATTGATTGGGAAGGGTACAATAACTGACATTTACGTGCTGTAAATTTCCGTACGGTACCCTGGAGGTAGAACGCACCTCGGGTACAACAAATTCGGACATTCAAATTGATTATAGCAAATTGAATGCTCTTTCTGATCTACCACTTGTGGGGATACATTTTAAAGCTCTTGACGAAAAAAAAAAATTTCACCGTCTTACTTTTTCGAAAATCGAAACTTTTATTTCAGCATGGAGTTGACACAGGGATGGTGGACATTTAATTTCAAGTATCGGGAAATCTTAGGTTTTGCATGGTGACCCGTGATTTTATTCTTGCTTGATAAGACGATAGTCGAAAGTTTCATTGACGAAAGTTTGAGCAAAATTTTAAGTCTTTCACTTTCATGGCGCATATTACCTTAAGCATTTCCCTGAAATGTTGACATATCTATCAATACATTATTCAAGTCACTAAAAGTCTGTTGCATGTACAACCATTTGGTATCATAAGCAAGCTTAGATCAGCATAAATAAGTACTTGGAAATTGATACAAAACAACTTTTAATGAAAAATGATACATAGCTAGCCAAGAAAGTATGAGGTATTCACGCGATGAAAGACGTAGAGTGGAAAATCTTCACTATATTTTTACACGATCAGATCTTCAACAAGTAATCGGATTTTAATGATTATGATTTAACATTCTCAATTACGCAAATCGAATAATTACTGTGTAAGTTACACCAATGATTACCATAGCGCCGTATAGTAGTCTGCCTGGATTAAGTCTGCATGCAATTGAAGTTTGTTTGACATTAATGTAGCTAGTAATCTACTTATTGAGTTCATTGAAGATTTTTTACTTCAACTTAGAATTTCTTTCGTTTTGATTTGGAAGTTACGTACATTAAGTCCATATGGGTTGGTGATTTGTACATGGAATTTCTTTAGATTTGGAATCTATTTATATAATTTCAGGGAGCGTTGTTTTACACTTAGCATGACGTTTCTTGTATGAATTCATAAATGTGAGTTCTTCATGACGTTGATGTGCACGATGTTCTTCAATATTATCATATCATTTGGAGATCAAAAAAACGCAGCAGGTTTTATTGAATTTTGTATAATTATAAACTGTTTATGTCATATTTTTCAAAAGTTGCAATCAATGAAAAATATTCCCACTATCAACTGACGTGGAATATTTGCATGAAACATGCAAACCATATCCACAGAAAATTGAATGGACTTAGATTTGTCGCATAACTATACCATACATTGAATAACACGAATTTTTCCCGTTTTTTTCCAATTCATCATCGTATTTGTTTTCTTTCCAAAGTATGAATTATATATATTCCTGGTACACACACAAACACACACACACACACACACACACACACACACACACACACACACACCACACACACATTCCCTCGTGGTCGAACAATTTCTTCGGATTCTCCCAACAGTGAAAATCATGTCCTGCCAAACATATATATTCTCTTCTTTTTTCATGGTTACTCTATCCCATGTAGATAACCTGTTTTTTCAACTGACAAAATTCTTTCAGCGGATATAGAAGTATGATGGAAATAATTTGACAGAATAAATAGACTGAGGGTAATATAATAGCATGGTCCTTATAGCGTCACATTTCTCATTCATAATTGCCGGCAACAGCTCTGTTAAACCGTGAAAAAACTCTATGAGTATAAACCGTACAAAACTGTAACGGCCAATTATAACCACACAAGCAATATGACATTAAACTGGTCCAATAATCATTTCCATTCGAGGTAATACATTACCAGGTCCATGGGACAATTGTGATTTACAAATTTAAGTAGGACCATCCTGAACCACTGATAATTAGTGGTGGTACCAGGTGTCCGGAATGGGTAAGCGTACCCTGCTAGCATGCTACACCCGTCAGGATTGGTCCCAAAATTGTCTAAATATTGTATGAAAAGATACAGGATATGAATCACTGTAATAAGTCAAAGCCGGGAATGCTGTCGTTAATCATTTGTGTGACCGAGGTGTCATATTTGGCCACAATGTCGTCATATCGACCGTAGAACTTTTTGAAAGTCCTAACGAGTCTTTTTGTTGTGTATCCTTGTCTCAGTAATTTTGATGCCAATGAGCTGTGTCTCAGTTGAAAATCAGTGTAGGAATCACAAGCCCTACAATACCTGAGAAGTTGAGACACGTACACACCATAAGCAGGTGCAGATGGAATATTACTTGACAAGTGGGATAATTTATGATTTCAAAATCGAAATCATCCCTTTTGTCATACAGCTTAGTGTGTAGCCCATTAGTACCCACTTGTAGGAACAGATCAAGATAGGAAGCAGAGTTCCTACCCTCTGTTGTTTCTTTGATTTCCAACTCATCAGGGTAAATATGATGTAAGTAATTTGATATGTCTGGATTGTCTAGACTAATCAGATCATCGATATATCTGTGCGTGTTGTTAAAACGCCTTGCAAGTTTTTTAGACCCTGCTTTGTAGAGAGACTGTAGGAACTCTGCTTCATATGAATACAGAAATAAGTCTGCAAGAAGGGGTGCACAATTTGTACCCATTGGTATGCCGATAGATTGTTGAAATGTCATACCGCCAAACTCAACAAACATGTTGTCGATTAAGAAATTAAGCATTTTAATAATTTCTTCATCTGTGTATTTGTGCTTGGCATCCATGTTGTTACTGAAATAACCTGTCCTATGTTTGATGGTAATGTATTGGTACCTTCTACTGCCATTTTTATGCAGGAAAGCTTGTTTCACAAGAGATGACAGCCTTGTTTTAAGTTAATCGTGGGGAATTGTGGTGTATAAAGTGGAAAAGTCAAATGTTCCGATTGAGCTGAACTTGTTTTTCTTGACTTTTAAATCAAGCAACAATTCCTTCGAATTTTAAGTATCCACATTTGATTCAACCCACTTGTTTCATACACTTTGTCACAATATCGAAAAAGACCATCTTTGATGGTTGTTAAAATTATAGTCAATAATTGTGACAGATGTTTAGTAGTGCATTTGCTTGATCCTGCAATAAACGTTGTTTGTTAGGGTTCTTGTGGAGTTTAGGTATCCAATACAACATAGGCAGTTTTTTGTCCTTCTCTTTCAAAGGAATGCCAAATTCATTGAGCACAGATGAATGGTTTGCAAAAATGTCTTCATCAGTGAGGGAGGAAAGAGCGTAGGTGGTATTACTCTTATCTGAATGAAGGTTTAATTCATCTATTATACACTGGATATAATAATTCCTACAGACAAAGATGATGTTGTTTGAAGCTTTGTCTGCAGGAACTACAACATATTCGTTGTGTAAAGCATCGAGGCATGCTTTGACCGATGGGTCATCTAATACTGAGGAATTATTTACATCTTTACTGTGAGAACGGAAATGTGAAATACGTGATTTTAATTTATCTCTGACTTTGCTCAGCCAGTCAGAGAGGCATTCCACATCAACTTCCTCAACTGCAGCCCACTGTCTTGCATATTTTTCGGCGGCATCCATGATAATTCTGAAATTAAATTTCCAATTAATATTTTGTGGCTCTCGATATTTTGGGCCATATTGAAAGAGTTGCCGAAGTTTACTGTTGGTAATGATGGTAAGGTCACGAGTTATTATGTGACCAAGTGGTTTATAGCAAAGGGGGATGACAAGCAATTGCAAGTTCTGCTGTTGTTTGATGGAAAGTTGAAATTTTTCAAGACATTGTTATAGTTAAAAAGTTTCCTACCAATGGTGTTTGTGTATGAGTAGGAAACTATAGGTGGTTCTTGAAATTTAAAATATGGAGGTATTTTTTCCACAACTTTCTTATCATGCAAAATATTGCTGATGTTTATTTGGTCAATCCCCTTGTTTGCAAATGGTACATGAAAAATAAACGCTTGTCACTGTTCAAGAGTTCTGTCCCCACCGGCCTAAACAGCCGGCAACCGCCGATATCAATAACAATTTGGACCAAACGACAATCAGGGCTGTCCCGGCCGATATTCATCGTTTGAACTCTTGACAGTAGCAATCTCAATTTCTGCAAGGAGCAAGCAAACAAAGCAGTTCTTATTTTGTGAACTCCTAATGGCTGATTAAGAATAGACAATAGATCACTGAACTTGGGGGGACTGCTGGTATTACCATGTCTATGCCCATGGCTACGTCGTCTTCTAGTGTGAGAGTTAAATAAACCCATCACATTTACACGACTCCCCCTAGGGCTGGATAAATTACCCACCCCTAGAATGTTATCGTTACATCCATAGGGCATAGCTGTACCAAGTTCAGTGATCCAATAGTGTTCACGTTGCTTGCGATAGCTCCTGCTTAGTTTGAACTATTGGAAGGATGGTAGATTTTTTTAATATTCGGACTTTCGTGCTTAGTATTGAATGTCGGCTTGGTACGGTTAATATCAGCATCAGAGTCGGCAATACACGGGGCAGAAATCCTCAAGTTTGGAAGATAGCAAAATCAACAGTGCGTTATCGATAGGAGGTATTTGGAAGCTTGGTGGAGAGTTGCCATGGCTTGAGTTGACTCAAGATTTAGTAGCACTGAGATCAAAAGTATCAGCTGAATGCTGATGAACAATACCACGGTAAAGTGAAATACACAGTGTCATAAGATTTGATCAACCTAGTACAAATATGTCTGAAGGAGTGTACGATCAATGAATTTGTGAGATACAGAAAACAGTGATTAAAAGGGGTTACTCGTATTCCGTACGCACTTTGAGTGCTCTCCCATAAAAAAGGCGGCGCCGTAACACTTACCGACCTACAATACTACTGTATGGTACATGAAAAGGACTAATGATATGTCGGTGATGATCATACACTTTGCACTGGAGAGCTATCGAAGTGAAATTTGAATTTCAAAAGAGTGCTTACTACACACATTGGTCAACATCACACATCATACATCAGTACACACAGTTGTAGAAAAACCTCAAGCGACCAGGTGTAGACCATGTGATATCGTGGAGGCTAAAGAGGTCCGAAAGATTTTTGATTTTCAGGAGTCATGAAGGAGGGTGAGTCGCCATAGATGTCTTTGAAAAAAGATGGTAGAGCCAACACAAAAGGAAAGCGCCATCAAACGTTATCTTCTTGGTCTTAAATATTCACTTTTGTTTCGTTGTGCACTCAAGGTGCGATGCCACATTTCCCGTTTTACATATGTGCATCATAATTAAGGGAAGTATATGTTAGTACTGAAAATAAGTTATTTGTATCGAAATTGTGAAAGTATCTACTCGTAACACAAATATTTGGGCTGGTTGTACAATGGATGGCATGGTAACGTCTAATAAGGGACCGAGCACAATTAACGGCAGGGGGCCGGAAGAGAAAATGGGGGGGGGGGCCACGAAAAAAAATGAGTGTTCTTGGGGTGGGCCATGAAAATTCCAGGGAAAGTAAGGGGTGGGCCACCAAAATTTTTTACACCATGACAGACAGAGAATATTTTTCAGCATTTTTGTTCCCTGTTGAAGCTGGAGTTCCTTGTTAAACTTCTTGTAGCATGATGAAATACCAAGTCTTAAACCTCACAATGCAGTTGTTATGTGTAAAATGAGCAATATTATTATTGAAAATTGACTTCATTTGTCAACAGTAATAATGGTTGGTAATGATACAGAGGCTCGGTTGAAACTGGTTATTTCATCATGCTATAGGAATCCCTTATAGAACAGGAATGCCTGTCAGTACCATGTGAAATTAGCATTCACATGGCTAGTTGGCATGGCCTAATGCATGTGCATAGGGAATAGGCAGTCAGGCAGTCCACATTCATTTCAGAAGCACGTTGGTAACATGTGCATAGGCCGAAATATTTAAATGAGCTAGCCATTCACACACATGTGAATGAATGGTTATTCTGAATCCACTCACATGTATGTGAACCAATGGTTATTTTGAATGCACATATGAATGACAGGGTCATCCTGGCAGAAAAAGAGCACCATGAAAAGTACTGATTTGACACCCGATTTCACTTATTTTGATGTTGCCGTTATGAATTTGGTAAACATTGTTACATTTGCATGTTTGCAAGGTGTAAGCAAACATCAAATAAGTGAAATCAAATTCCAGTAAAATCAAGTACTTTTACACAGCCTCTTACGGTGAATTATAAGATACAATTAGTTGGATATGTAATTTAACCATATTTGGCCTAAAACTAAGACAGGCCAAACAGAGTTAAAAGCAACTCTGACTCACCTGAACACAGCAAACACAAGCAGACTCACCTTCCAAACGTTCAAAATAAAAAGCACAAAACATATCTGTAAGTCTGATGACCAATTTAATAAATTTTTGGCTTTAACAAAATTCATAGACACAGTGAAAAGTGATTTAGTCAAAGATTAGTTTTTAAAAGAGTTCATTTAACTCTGGCCAAGTCTCGTCTTTCATGTCCTATTTTGTTTTGAAATTTGACATTGAAGACTTCTTTACGTAAGTCATGATTATTTTTGCCAAATTTCTCTTGGGCCTTGGCTGACATGCACACTGAAATGAAACAGAAAGGAGAGAATGAACTTAGCAACATTTATTAAGACGACAACTTTACAATAAAGTTTCAGAACATGTGTGTGATTTGTTACATACACATAGAGGAATTTTTTACATACATCTTTGCGAGTGCAAAATTAATACATTGAAAATGTAACATATATGTCTAGAAATGTGCTTCTGTACGTTGTATTGACTTGACTAGTTGCCACAGCCACTATACCGATTATTATTAATCTTTACAAAGTGAGGGCATCACAATTCATAATTTGAATCAATACAAGAAAGTATGTTAATACATGAGGCAAACAAGTTATTGAACTCAATAAAAATTACAGCTGCTGTCCCTTGAAAATTAAGACGTATCACATTTCTAAACATTTTTTCTGTCTTTCAAGACAAGGCTTCTTACCTGGCAATATCATATTAACAATGGATTTTAAAAGTAACCATGTACAAAAGAAGTAAAAAATGCAAGTAAGACCGGGTGGTACAAACAATCATAAGTTTACATAGCCATGTTCATCCTACGATCTACCGGTAGTTTTTTTTTTTTAATATTTTCATTTCGCCTATTTTTTTATAGCAGTGTTTTTGCACTGAGTGAGACCATGGACGCAAACTAAGCTTAGGCGTTGTTCAAGCCCAGCTTTGTTTTGCGTTAATGGCCACACTGTACACCTCCCTCCGCCCTGTCCAGGTATACAGATACGTACTTTCTTTTCACCCCTAAAGCTCGGGTTAAAAATGTCGGGCCATATACAAAACCAAGCTTCCCAGGAAAACATCAATGTGCAGAGAAAAGCCTCTCTATAAGGCATACTAATTTCGTAATTGCCCTTTATAAATATGCATTTCAAATACTTACCGGATGAATGGAAATTATCGTCCACGACGACTTGCTATCTCGGCCACTGCATCCAACACTGTCGCGGGGAAATACACTTTACCTTCATGCCAACTGAAACATTACCACTTAGACCTAACTCACTTGCTGTTTTGACTCAAAAGTGTCGTCACTGGGGGAAGAAATGACCGAGAAATCAGCCATAATTCGTGAGATTCAGCTGGTCTGAACAGCCATTACTTCAAAAAAATCTGCGCAATCTCATTTTTTGAGAGATGCAATGTGATATCCGACAACGATCGTGTGGGAACACAAAGCATTGGTCAAATTCGAAAGGTCAAGGGTCGTTATCGTCGCAAAATTTTGACATTTCAAGTACGCGTAAACTGTTCCTTTAGATTTTTCCAATAAGCAAAAATTGACTTTATATGAAGAGATCAGTTAAAATACGGACGTCCAACACACTAAGTGAACCCTGTTGCAATTCTGATCAGCCTCGTTAAATCCAAGCGTACTCATTTACGGCACCCTTACGTTCATACCCTGTTGCGTCCCGTCCACTCTTCCAACACAACTCTTTCCAAAGTCACGACATCATACATCGTCAGAACCATTAGTTCATCCGGCTCGACTTTTGAACGGTTTGGGGATGAACAGTACCTGTACTGCGTTTCCATTAAGTTTTATGTAAGTTGTAATCGCGAAAGTTTTACAATGGCAGATGCAGAACCGTCGCAAGTGTGTTCGTCGTTGTGTGATGATCTGACGTACATGTACATGACTGCACATCATAGCCAGTAGCTGACGGACGTACGCGAAAACATGGACCGTATGAGAAAAATTTAATGACAGATCCAACCATATTACGTCTGGAAATGTGAGTACCTTTCAATAGAATGCAGGTTCCGATCATATGGAATTTAGCGGTGAACATGTGTTTATTATTGCACAGTTTGAAAATAAAAATAAACGATGTTTAAAATTTTATCTGTGCTGATTTAATTTAGAGGCTGCTCACAGACGTTTGTAGCCATCTGCATGACTTCCCTCTTGTCATATTCAGTGGTTTATACTGAAAATCCCTGGTCTCGTTTTTTTGAATGGAGATGAATGAAACTAATGCTAATTATATTATGAGGCTGTAACTTCATAATTTTGGCAGACATTGTGTTCTTCGTACATCGACTACAGGTTTTTCTCTCTTTTTCAAAATCATGTTAGCCAGTATTGCTAATGTTAGTCTATTTTCTAAAATACGTTCAAATATCCAGTCTTCACAACCTGTATTATGTACAGTCAGCATTGTTATTGTTGGTAAACACATTTTGGTCTGGACTAAACTTCAATTGAACACAATAACAGTGAACTTTTATAATATACATGCACACAAAGTGTATGTTGGTTGTATTGATATATCAACGAGCTAATTCAACTTAAATTTGTGAACCAATGAAGTAAGTGCAGTTGATACATAACAAAAATATTAACAAAATCAAAAACTTACAGCTTATACTGTCACTTTAAAATGGCAAACCGTTGCTTCTGTAGCCACTAAATATTTAAGTCTGAGAACAATTTAACTGGTAAATGTGACCCATGTTGCATTTCTATAGTGCAAACATGAGTAATTTCACCTGAAAAACTTAACCCAAGTAAAATCAACTCTACACATGAGTGCCGCCTAATTTATTTAAATTAAATAGACAATAGGGATGTGAAAACATGAGAATTGACAACAAGTCAGTCCTTGGAGTTTATTAATGCATGTCTAAATTTTTACCGCCACATGGTGTAAGCTACCATTCAATCCATTGACAATCTTCCCTTCTATCATGAATTCAATAGGACTGCTAATGAATGGTTACTTCACATGGCTGAGTCTGATTTCACATTCATAGCCAGTGATGAATGTTCAAATTTTAACATGTCATACTTCCAATACTGGCATGTGGCAGGTTGGACTGCTATGGACTGCCTATTTTTCCTCAAATAACCATTCAACCTGTTCCACACAGGAATGTGGACTGGCTAATAGGCAGTTCAGAACTAGAATACGTAGTGGACACACAGGAAAAAAATACTGAAAAAAGGGAGGAAAAAATGGCATTAATGGGTCTTTTATAGTTAGCCCATGAAGGACTATTCCAATGGCAGACAGTCATTACAGTGGAGTAACATTGAATATATTGGGTAGTCATAGAAAGGCAGACACTGGGTTGTGGAAAGTGCATTGAAATCACAACGGTCATGTTATACATTTTCCCCAACATCTGAAAACATCATACAGATACTCAGTTGAAGTAAAGTTATTTTATTTGTTTATTATTTATATATTTATTTGTTTATTATTTATTTCACGAATGCAAGAATGTTGTTTTCACTAAAGCATATATTAAAGTTATAAGGATTATATATATGTGTACAACTTTGTACCTATGTAATCTTTCTTTTTTGGGGAGGGGGGGCCACAAAAATTTTGTTGCCGGTGATGGGGGGGCCACTAAAATTTTTGCTGGTGTTAGGGGGGCCTGTAAAAAATATACGCACCACATATTTCTCTTCCGGCCCCCCCTGCCGTTAATTGTGCTCGTTCCCTATCACAGACAGGGGAGCGATCGGAGAGACCGACCTTTGGGATACATACACTTGAAATGTTACCGGGGCTATTTTTATAAATGTGATCAAGTTAACTACCCGACACTGGTCGAGTTGGAGCAGACTTCCTTGTAATCACTAGTACAGACACATTGGCAGCTTCCAATGAAGTCAACACAAGTACCGCCATTATAACATGGGTTGGTGTCTCATTGTGTAACCACTAAGCCCACGTACACAAAAAACAAAGAAGAAAAAGTGATTTGATGGAAGCTTGTCAGCTGAAGCCACTCCAAAGCAGAAGTTGTTCATTGGCTGAGGTTGACAATAAAAGACAATACAAGACACGCTTTGCATATTGCGACACAAATTTTATTGACTTTGGTCAAGTTTGGATAAGTTTTCTACAGAAATGTTTGTTCAGGCATACGCAAATTATCTCGGCTTTCTGATCGTCGAAGTTAACGTGTTTTACTTGTTAGATTATTATTTCACTTGCATCACACACATATTAGAAATTTAGGAAGAAAAATCACATGCAAACGTTATGATTTCTCGTATGTCTTGATTTCCCTTGAAGGAAATAGACAAAGCCAGACAAGATATTGCAAATAGTGGATTGAGACTAAGTACTACCATAGATCATCAAAAACTCAATGCCAAAACAAAACAATTATGGTAATTACGGTAATCAAAAGTATTCAACGAATACTTTACAATAAATATTAATTTATGTTGATTAAAGGATTGCAAAGATTTCCGATAAACGTGCAAAAGGAAACGGTGCAAAGCGTTAGGTTCTGTTCCAGAATGACGTCTAGCTATACGCAAAGAAGCTGTTAGACAAACTGCTTCGTTTTAAATTATTGCGACCAGTCGATCCGCAGTTGTGGAAAGAGTGCGAAATAGAATAATTTTGAAGACCAGTCGTTGGAGGAATGCAAACGTTACCGCAGCCAATCAAAAACAGATTAGTCCGTGCTCAGTCAGTCAGTTCTAGGTTTAGATCGTAGTTTCATATGTTTATTAAACACTGGATGTTGACACGGTCAGCGGCATAGGGAAACAGTATGGTTATATTTGCTATCGGCTTGTTTTAGATGCACTGTCATTAGACGTACTCACTGCCGTGGTAGACTTTCTTCGTACACAGGAACGTACGGACTCGGATGTGTAGAATAAATTTTAAAGAGATTGTAGAGATAAGACGAAAGTTTAAGTAGACAGTACGCTACGTTTGGGAACAGCTTTGACAACAATGGTTTTGTTCTTGAAAATTTACTCCATTAACATTATCCGCTTACTGTTATGATGGCAACATACAATACTAGCAAACTTAAAGATGTAAGTTTTACCAATCTACTTACAGTATGTGTTAAGACAATGACGTCAGTAGGTGAGGTGAGGTGAGTAAAAACTTAGTTATTTAAAGGAAAATAGTTGAAAAGAGTTGAAATATTATGATTGAAAAGGTTGGCGTAGGACAATTAAATACACACGTGTAACGAAATGGTTTATTTTCTCCATGAGTAATTAGTATAAGAGGTATTAGTAGGATAAAGAAAAAAATTAATGATTAAGGGGACATAGACGCGATGTTTTGATCACAGTCCCTCCGTGTAGGGACTATACCGAAAGACCGCTTGACCACACAGGACCAGTCCGGTGAAGTAGCCCAGAAAAGAATTATGAAAATTGGAGTTCAAGCATCTGTCCAGATACACAGTACAATAAATTATCCACAATTCTCTTTGATTTGTAACATCGAAGGTTACTTTTCTTAGAACTTTTTTTCAGTTTTGCATGTAAGCACCAATGTGCAGCATCAGAATAATTTTTGAATAATATCTAGTGAAAGTACATTTAGATATTTTAGTGAAAGGTTCAAAATAACAACTAAACAACCATAAAAGTCACATTCATTAGGTACTACAAATGCCATATTTTTTGGGCAGCAAGTTATGACGAACTGAAGGGGTCATTCTCTGAGAAAGCTTGCCATGAAAATGTCTTTTGTCACTTCCATTGGAAAAAATCGATATCCTTTTTTTCATAAAATAGGTGCAACTAGTCTCCCTACTTTCCATCACATTATTCTGTATGGCTGAAGACACAATCAGTGGAAAGTTGTACAATAATGCTATCTCCTCTCAATTATGTATAATATTCCAGATCATTTAAAATGAGAATGGAAAAGAATGGTGTGCTTAAAAGTGGGTTTTCAAAATTCTGACAACTAGTCTGTGAACTTGTCTACACATGGGAGACATGGTAGACTTAACTGAGGAATCTCTTAGGATACAAATCATAATGATTATGGGAAATCTACAGTATTGTGAGATGGTGTGTTTTACTTAAAGGCTGTATAACCATGAATAATTTAGAGGACAGAAGGCAAAAAATGCTAACAAGTAGATAAAATCAATAATGTTCTGTGACCTTAAGTAGCTGTTGACTAATGTCAAAACTCACATCACTTGTACTCAATTTGATCTGATGTATTTTAAGTCATAGAGTAACCAGATTGTATGATAAGTTGTTTGTCATTAAAAGAATGCAAAATTTAGACAAACGGAAGAATGGAAGTCTCTGTTCACATACATCCTAGTTAGCACCCAATTTGTCATATTTATATGACAATAACAGCTTATCTGCTAGGTGGAAAAGGCTGGTCTCTTTTTTTCTCTGGTCTCTTCAGTCTGAGCAGGCGGCAGAAGTTGCAACTGAAAAATGACCTGAGGGCAGCGCTGCCCTTAGGGCAGCTCAGAGCGGAGTAAACATGTGCACAACATTCAATGACGTCACTGAGGAACTGTATGTCTGCCCTGGGGGCAGCTCAGATATATTGCTGCCCTCAGGGCAGATTGGCAGATAGGATAGGAAATGTATGTCTGCCCTAAGGGCAGCTCAAATAAATTGCTGCCCTCAGGGCAGATCGGTAGATATACATAATACTTTAAGGATAGGAAATGTATGTCTGCCCTAAGGGCAGCTCTAATATATTGCTGCCCTCAGGGCAGATAGGTAGATATACACTATGCAAAACTTATTGCTGCTCTAAGTCCAGATTGGTAGATTACACTATGCAATACTTTAAGGATAGGATATATAAATATGTCTGCCCTGAGGGCAGCAATATGTCTGAGCTGCCCTCAGGGCAGACATACATTTCCTATGCTCACACATCATTGCATAATTGTATATCTATCAATCTGCCCTGAGGGCAGCAATATATTTGAGCTGCCCTCAGGGCAGATATACAGTTCATCAGTGACGTCATTGAATGTTGTGTACATGTTTCCTCCACTCTGAGCTGCCCTTGGGGCAGCGCTGCCCTCAGGTCATTTTTCAGTTGCAACTTCTGCTGCCTGCTTCAGTCTGACAATGTCGGTCAGTCAGCTATTGTTATGCAAATGGCCCTTTGTATTCCACTGTTGACACTGACCGTTACAAAGTTACTTATTTTCAACTTTCTTTCCTGTATGTCTAATTTCATGGTAAATTATGGAAATCAGGTCACTGAACACATAAAACAAGCAATCTGTCCTAAAGGTACTTCAAATATCAATACATAAGTTGGACTTCAGAGTTTGATGGTTTTACTGTCTGTTGAAATTAGAAACATGAATGCTGTGCATATTGGAAGTAGAACAGAAGAGATGTAAGCCAGAACACAGTATAAGTTCTTATTTTACAATCAAATGACATTTACATATTGATAAATCGCTAAAAGTAATAATACTGATAATATATGATTAAGTAATTATGTACCTCTTCCAGGCCTAAGATGGACAAAAGCGAATTTTGCACGATGTAATGTGTGAGGCGAAGCCGGATATGTTATGGAGTGCAAATCTTGTTGGAGTCCGCATGGGTCGGTATGTGGGAGCATTTTTATTGGTACCATTTTATAGCTCTGGCGGTGCTGGTGACTTTGTAGATGTAGACAACATTTGGGCCCAAGTGCTTGATAATCGGATCAGTAATAATATATCTCTGTTGATGACGTCACAAAATTTGTTGGTAATGCCACAAAATTTGCTGGTATTGACAAAGCTATAATATAATTAATAATAGTAAAAACCTTTGACAAGCTATAGAACTTGCAGGAATCAAGCTATGGCCAATGCAGGCTGTATCAATTATTGTGGAGTCAAAAGATACAAATATAGAAAAATTCTACCACCCGTTAATATATTGCTGTGTATGTGTCAATGAACCAAACTGAAAATCAACGTACAGAGGTTTTATTTGCTTAATTATATTATAGCTTTGTCAATACCAGCAAATTTTGTGACGTCATACCCATGCATTATTACTGATAATTTATTCCATTATTCAGCATTGCGGCCCCACAGCGAGCAAGTTTTGTTTTGGAAAACGAAAAAAGGACTGCGCATTTAAAAGGAGGGAAAGTGTCGGATAAACCGTATAATACACCAAACCATAAATCTTGATAATGGTGCACAATATTGATAATAATGTTTTACTGAACGATTTATCACATTTTTTGAGTCCTCACGCATGCACTTGTTGTCTGTCTGGCTGGCGCTCAGCATGTCCCCGTCCGATACGCTGGTTGTCACGTTTGTTGACAACATGGTTAGGTTCATTGCCATATAGGTGAAACAGAACTCAGTACGTTTGCAAACTCCTAGACAATACTGGGTTTGACACATGGCATATTATGTATGTTAGTGGCCATGTAAACGATGCAAGCATGAAAGGCTTCTCTAACCAGCCGTGAACGGGCCAACAACGGCAGTTGACCGGAAGTGTCTACGGATATACTAGCCATTCAAAGTCTCGGTCCAAGGTCAGCTAATACCAACAATCATGAGGCGAGTCCCAAAACCCGGACCGAGACGAGTCGAGACGAGACCATAATGACCCCTCAGGCCAAGCGTTGTAAATACATCATATATACAACACTACAGCAGTAAGCTTGCAGTTTATTGATAGTGTCAAAGATTGATGCACAAAGCAAGATATAGCACAATCAACGATTGGAACAACTGAAAAAAGATTTGTTGAGGTTTTTCAACTTGAGTTCAAGGCGAGCTTGAAACATGCGAACTGCGTCAACATTTTGGCTTATAAGCGATAAGCGCCAGATTCAGATTCTACTATGATATCTACTGTGAATTCAAAATAGGTAACCTTGTGTTAGAAACATACATACAGGAGATTTAAGTAATCATTTTTTAGAAATTAGATTCACCATTTATAAACACATTAAGGGAAGTAAACTGAGAGCTCATATGTTTAATTTTAATACAGTGGCTGCACCATTTTTCTGCATTACCGATAGTACATTCATGTATGTTATGTGTGCGGAATTTGAGGCAGCCTCAGATTAAGATTCAGATTCGTAGGGCTATTAACCACTGACTAGAATGTACGAAAATGAACAAGCATAAGTCGATGGTAGGAGTGGGATATCACTTCTTTGACTAACTAAGACAGAAGTGGAACAACGCCCGTGGCATTGATACAGATGCTGCCTATGTGCAAAAAACCGTAACTTTTCTATCAGTAAGATAGGAGGTCTTTTGGTCTCGTCTCGACTCGTCTCGGTCCGGGTTTTGGGACTCGCCCGTTCAAGACGACCGTTGACTCTCCGTTGATCTAACATCTCGGCCACCTAATTCTGATGCACTGACTGTAATCGGAGACAACTTTCATTCATCGTTTTTTTCTTCATGTCTGTGATTTTACCTTGCCTTGTTCTCGATATCGCCACGGTACCGAAACCCTCTAGTATATTTGTCAACTGTACCTTTCAAGCACCCGTTTACGTCAGGTTCTGTTGTTCGCCGAAATAAAGTAGCTCTTCTCAAGAAGCCATCGAAAATTAAATTTATAGACACCATTATAATTGAAATATAAACATTTGAATATAATGTTGAACTCTGTTGATATCGTTTGCAATGAATGCTGTACTACTAGCGACATAATAATGATCGTATTCATCAGCTGATACCCCTGGCATGCAGCTCGCTGATCATGCTGATGTCGATGCATGAACATTCCGTTTTCTTCATCTCTGGCATTTCACCGTGTCGGCTTTTTGAATGGCATGATATTTAAAGGTGATGTTTCAAGTTCGATATAGACGGTAGGGATGCACTTAAATTTCATTTCCTTCGAAAATACATCGTTTTACTTTTTCAATTCAAAATGAACCGTGAAAGTGCTGGTCATTTTTTGTGCTGAACGCGTGTTCAGTGCAGTGCACTGTGCAGTGTGGAGTGCATGTAATATGTACAGAGTCAGGGCCGATGGTACTGGACGACGCTCACTGGCTTCAAACTCAGTTTAAATTTCCTTTTTTATTCGTTTTCTACAACTACAAATTCACTGGCATTGCCAAAACTATAAAATAATAGCAATAATGCACCCCTCCCGCCCATAATGGACTCAAGCAAACTTTGCACTCCATAATGTACTCGGCTTCGCCTCGTACATTATGTCGTGCAATATGACATTAAACTGGTCCAATAATCATTTCCATTCAAGGTAATATATTACCAGGTCCATGGGACAATTGTGATTTACAAATTTAAGTAGGACCATCCTGAACCACTGATAATTAGTGGTGGTACCAGGTGTCCGGAATGGGTAAGCATACCCTGCTAGCATGCTACACCCGTCAGGATTGGTCCCAAAATTGTCTAAATATTGTATGAAATGATACAGGATATGAATCACTGTAATAAGTCAAAGCCGGGAATGCTGTCGTTAATCATTTGAGTGACCGAGGTGTCATATTTGGCCACAATGTCGTCATATCGACCGTAGAACTTTTTGAAAGTCCTAACGAGTCTTTTGTTGTATTCGCTTTCGTCCATTATGGGCCGGGAGGGGGTGCATTATTGCTTAAATATAGAGTTTATACATCAGAAATATAATTCAGAAAGACCTGTTATAAATTTTATGATAAAAAGCAAAGTCACCAATGCTCAACACCAAGTCTCAATAATCAGGTAACAGAGATAATATTACAGAAAGGTAATTGCCAAGATAAACCTCTAAAACGTCTGTACTGACTTAAATTTCCACTCGCACAGGCAAGGCCACCTTTGACCTAAAGATTGTGACATCACTGAGCATTGTTTTAGTGTACATTATAAAACACTTTCACAGAAAAATTCAACAAAGAACAGGAAAGTACAGGATATACAACAAACATTAGACTAATACTTAAAGTTATATGAACTTTGATATCGGAACTTCAATAGAAATAAAATGCCAAAGGTATAAATGCAGACAGACTGAAAAATAACCGGACAACTGTAGAAACTAACCATCAACCGTTAACTGGACTAGACTACCGTTTACTTAGTTCTAAAATTACATGTTGTATTCATCATATCTAGTCATAATGATACAGTTTTCTTCTACACTTGCACTCCAACTGTATCATATTCCTATACTGTGAAGTACGCTTAGTGACATCATTTAACATTTAAGGCATGATATTATCGTTAAGGCATCTTGTCTAAATAAACTTAGAATCCAAAAATGAAAGCACTTATAGAAACTGAACTTGAGAGGGCGCTATTCATAAAAAGCCGTTCGACGAGCAGTTAGTTCCTGACTTTACACACCTCACGAATGAGAAAGCGAAATTCCGAAACTCAGCTTAATGCTTTATGGTGAGAGGCATGAGTTAGAATCTTTTCGATCGATAGAAAATATTAAAACCTTTTAATATAAAATAAAATGCTTCTTGCTTGCGACAAAATGTCAACTACAACTTCAAAAGAGCGATTTGACCTGAACATAGCTTCTGATCTGAAGGCTACGTCACATTTCAAAGCAAACTTACTAGACTTGAAGATAGTCACTAAAATGGTGTTAGCTAAAAAAAATCATATTTCTTGAGTTGTTCAGACGGATCCTTTTGTCCTTACCTTCAATATTGGCGAAACTTTGTTCAGACCGTTTTCACAAAAAAGTTAGCTACAGTTTCGAATTAAAAACAAAAGTAAACAAGGTCATGTTTCATATTATGTGACAGAAATTGAATCGTACATCTACACTATTATTTAAACTACAATATTGCGCACTGAAATCGTCTAAACGTTGAAAATTGCTACCCAAGCTTCAAAAGGTACACGTGTGCCACCTCTCAGCTCAGTACTCTGTTGGCTCAGTCATAGTCCTGTGCATGTGGGTAACAGCCAGCGCCCTCTATCGTGAACTTGAGTTCTGCCGCTTGCTCAATAAACCACGATGGGGTCGGATCGGTGCTGGCTCTGCCATTTATATCGTTTGCAATGACAGAATCAATGACTATTGGGTGGAAATAGTGCCATGCCTGATCAAAAGAGACATCACTGGATGCATTGGTAATTTTTTTCAATATGCATACCACACGGCGGCCGCTATGTATGGAAACACTCGTGACTGTGATTTCTACTGGAGTTTGGATAAGATGGGACTGGTAATAACTGCAGTGTGCACTACATTTCAGACACACATCACTTCAAAATTATACATATTTGTATATTTAAATTGTTGAAAATTACTCACCTATGGGGTATTTGAACCGAAGACGTGACGCGACTGTCGCAAATATACAGCATTCATTCAGTATTTTGTCTTTAAATGTGACTCTTTCAACTCACTATCATTGGTTCATAGAACTGCATCACGCTGCACCCTTGGGCCTTGTGTGTCAAAAACGGAAACTTAACTCACCTTTTCAAAGTTCCTAAATTTTCTGAGTGAAAATTATCAGAAAACAACATCATTTGGGCTTATATCTACTCTAGACATGAGACGACATCAACATAGAATAACAATTTGCCAAAACTATCTTTCTAAATGTGAGAAACAGATGGTTTTTGGAATGTAAACATGATGTAAACGGTGCGATTTGTTCGTCGTCACGCTTGAGTGATAATCGGAAAATTGCATCGTGCCAAAGGTTTTGACAGAAATGCAATATTTTGATGAAATGCAGACAAACACATCATCTTGGTTTTTCTGTCTACTTAGAAAACACTGTAATGTGTACGTCTTGATACTCTCTAACACAGATTCTGTCTTGACTGACTGCGATGTACCAGGGGCTGATCACTTCACCTTGGAATAGATGATGTTTCCACGTTCCATCTCTACTCCACATCGAAATCCTAGCATTGCCTTTATCACAGACATAAACATTGTCAGCGCCATCAACGGCAATGCTGTATGGGAAGTACAGCTGACTTTCGCCGTGACCTCTCTCACCGTATTGGTACATGTAATTGAAATCAGAATCAACACACTTGATGCAGCTATTGTAACAGTCAGACACCATGATGACATCCCTACTGTTGACAGCGACAAAGCGGGGGCAGTAGAATTTTGTATGGCCATTACCATAACTACCAATCTCTGCAACATATTGACCATTCGTGGTGTATTTGAGTAACCTATGACCTTTGACATCGGTGACCAAACAAACCCTTTCAAGAGAGCTATGCACCAGGGATCAGTGTCTCCGGGTAGAGTAATTATTCTTATAACTTTATTATTTTGATCACAGACGATAATTTGCAAATTGTTGTCATCAAGTACGTAGAAGTGGTTGTCCTGAGAGACTGCTACAGACTGTGGCTTGAATGGTTGAGCCAACTGACCGCTGAAACTTCCTAGCACCCTTTCACATGTGTAGTCTTGGTTCAGAATCTGAACAACATTGTTGTCTTTGTCACATACCAGAAGTTTGTCGTTGTGAAATGTTAAACCACATGGATTATTGAACTTCTGTCCTGGACTAGGACCATGACCCTCCTGTGTGAATTTTGACCAGCCATCTGTAAGGTCAAAGATTAAAACAAGCACATCATCAGAGTGCAATTACAATGCATTTGCTGTGTAACAAACTGTTCTCACAAAGACAGCTTGAAAGTGAGAATCGATAGTACATCACAATGACAATTCGTCAAGTTACACGCTCAATTTTATAAATTTTTGTAATTCCATATTTTAATGTCCTTTATACCATGCCAAAAATGTAAATTGCTATCAGGACAACTTGCTTTTTCATCATGCTAGACTGAAAACAGAAGTGTCATTTTTGCAGAGTACATGTACTATGGTTCTGTTTGTTTGATTTTTGGAAGGATAAACATGTTTGGTTATCTGTCTGGAATTAGGACCTTGACCTGTCAGACTTAAATTTCTCCAGCTGACTAAAAGGTCAAAGAGGTCAAAGGTCAAAACACGCAAAACAGTTTCTGAATTAGTGAGCTGTGTTGTGCTGATAGTAGTTTGAAATTTTAAACAGATATAGTGATACAAATCAAAGTTCATCAATATGACAATTCATTAGAGTAAATCCTAAACCGTTACTGAATTTTGCCATTCCATATTTTACTGTCCTTTTACCATAGTGACAAGATAAATTTGCATTTTTTTAAATATTTGTCTCAGAATGTAAAAAATACCATATTTTGTATATTCATGTTGTTACGATGCCCCATATTCAATTTTTTGTAAGCTTGGTCGAGAGAGGTTGATAGCTTGGCTCGAGAGCTTTACAGTACGTCGTCACCGTGTTCCAAGAGTTTATGTAAATTTTATACGGTGGACATTTTAATGTTGCTGCCGACCAGGTGTATACTGAATATATATAGACACGTTCTCAAAATACATGAGGAGACTGCACAACATCTGAAAGGAGCTCGCCTGTCTGACTGAGAGATTGCTGTACACGCCTGTCTGATCTGAACGTATGCTGCACAACGGACTGTATAGAGAACTTGAGGTTACAGAAAAAAGGGCAGATATCGCAGGGCAATCAACGACTGTTTCTAACGGAGGAAGAGGAAAACCGCTATTGCAAACGTCAATACGAAGTTGTGGACTGTGTACTGAATGCCACGTCACACTAAAGACCGGACGGTTTGATTGAAACCACACTCCGCAGACTTTTTGTGAAAAGGACTGGTTAACACTCAAAGCTCTCGACCAAACAGGGTAATTTTCCCATAATTTTTAATTATTTGTGAGTATTTTAGTTTCTATTAAATAATTTTGGTTACTATTGAACTCCATAGTGCGCTTCTCGTATTCACTGCCTGTGTGTGGTAATTTCTACCGTAACAGAAAGTGGGGGCTCGTCCGGGAGAACGGACATTTGCTAGCGTATTTTGTAACTTGGTAAGAAAAAGCTAAACGTGTAACTAAATTGACGTGAAAGTGAAGCCAGCAATGGAGTTCAAACCAGATAAATATTTAGAAAAACCTTCTTTTGAAATTTCAAGAGGTTAAGGAAACAGGATTTGTTGTTGCTTGCCGAGCATCTTCAGCTTACTGTTAGTCCATCAATGAAAAAGCAGGAGATTAAAAGTGTTGTCGTCAAAGCTTTAATTGACTTAGGGAAATTTAGTGCGGATGCGTTGAAACTCATTGAGTCTGAGATCGATAGCAATGCAGTGAGAATACGGCAAATAGAGTTGGATCACGAGTATAGAATGAGGCAATTAGAAACAACTGATAGGGAAACGCAAAGAAAACTGGACCTTGAACAAATGAAATTAGAGAGGGATCAAGAAACAAAATCCAATGTAATGGAAGCTGATAACTTGTCAACAGGGCCATACCATCAGAGTTTTGATGCAGCAAAGTATATTTGGCTTGTTCCTCAATTTCAAGAAAGGAGGTTGACAGTTATTTCCAGCATTTTGAAAAAATTGCAACTAGTCTCAAATGGCCTAGAGATGTTTGGACCATGTTGTTGCAAAGTGTCCTAACAGGTAAAGCTCGTGAAGTGTTTTCTGCCTTACCCATTGCTCAAAGTAGTGACTATGATTTTGTAAAAGAAGCAATTCTCAAATCGTACGAGTTGGTACCAGAGGCTTACTGGCAAAAGTTCAGAGCTGTTCAAAAGAGAGGCGATCAAACTCATGTTGAATTTGCAAGAGAAAAGGAAAGATTATTTGACAGGTGGTTGCAGGCGAAAGGAATAAATCAGAACTATGATAAGCTTAGGGAATTGATGTTGGTTGAAGAGTTCAAACAATGTGTACATGTTGATATTAAAACTCACTTGGATGAACACAAAGATGTGAATTTGCATGAAGCAGCCACTGTGGCCGATGATTATTCTTTGACCCACAAACTTAGCTTTAACAAAAGCGGTCAAGCCAAGTCGAGTGGTTTTCAATCTTCCAAAACGTTTGAACAGAAATCTCCATCTTTTCATAAAGGCAAGGGGAATACTAATTCCGCAGAAAAAGGTAAAGTTGGAGTCTTTAAGACTACGCCCACATGTGCCTATTGTAAAAAGAAAGGCCATGTCATTGCAGAATGTTGGTTTTTCAAAGAAAGCAAAATAAAGCAAAATTGAACCAACTGCTTGCACGATTGCAGAAAATCTTCCTAAAATATCCAATGTGTTTAAAGTTGGAGAATTTGTTGAAAGGTCAACGTCTGATATGATAGACAAATTTAAACCCTTTGTCTTTGAGGGATTTGTATCCTTAATAGGGGATGAAGCTAATCTACGACCCATAAAGATATTGCGTGATACAGCAGCCTCACAAACTTTATTATTAGAGGGTGTGTTACCTTTATCTGAAATGAGCTCTGCAAAAGCAGATGTGTTAATAAAGGGTGTAGAATTAGGTTATATGAATATGCCATTGCATTCGATAAATTTACAGTCAGACTTAGTTTCAGGGCCTGTTACAGTGGGAGTACGACCCACTCTACCCGTTGAAGGTATTTCTATGTTGCAGGCAATGATTTGGCTGGAGGAAAGGTGTTCCCCGATCCAATTGTAACTGAAAAACCTAGCATTGATAATGGGATTTGTGATGAAGAAAGTGAAATATTTCCCGCTGTGTTGTAACTAGGGCCATGAGCCAAAAAGGCTGCAATTAATAGAAAGGATGTGACAAATAGATTTAAGGTGAAGTACTACGAATTACGTCAAAATTAGGTTGTGGTGTCATTTTCTTGAAACTTTGCACAAATATTCTTGGAAGTTGTGCAAGTGCAAAAATGAAATAAAAAATGGGGGTCACCACGCTCGTTTCCATGGAAACGGACGTTAAAATGGCGGCGTTAGAAATAAATAAAAATGATATAATTCACTTAAACTAAAGAAAGCAATTATAAAACGCTTAGCAAATGAGTTAATTTTAATAAATACCAAGACTTAAGATCCATATCTATCGAATGTACAGTTTTCATGATGTTTGTGAAGAAATTTTAACATAAGTATCGATTACAAATGACGATATCGAAATTATATCACTACATAATTTTCGAACTTTCTTCCTGTCGCTTTGAATGGTGTCATTTTGACCAAACTTGGCGAATAAACTCCTGACATAATATCATTTAGTTTACACTTTTAATAAAAGGTGTCACCACGCTACTTTTTACAATATCTCCAGGTGAATGGGTAATTTGCGCCATATAAATGGGAGAGAAATGTTAATTTTTCGCTCATATTGAATAAAAACCAGCTTTCTAGGGGGTCAAAATATGACAAGGTTATAGGTCACATGTATGTCTAAGACACTGGGTCAAAAAATTAGGTAAAAACGCAACTTCAACAATGACAGGTGATGTTAAATACATGCGCTACAAAAAACCTATTTGCGGCAGGCTGGAGTTAAACCTGCGCAGAAACGTTCTGAAGCGTGTGCGCGTCCGAATTCGTCGCCCTTTACCTTAATGACTTGGATATTGGGCTAGAGGACACGTTCTTTTCTCGACTTGATGAGTGTCACTCTACTGTTAATAAAGTCAAAGATATCTCAAATCAGAGTAATGAAATGCATCCTAAAGATGAGAACTCTATCAAGGAGAATTTCAGTCATAATAGACTTATTACAGAACAGCACAAGGATCCCGAAATTGTGAATTTAAGGAAAAGGTCAGTGTCCCTCAGTGAAATTGAAAAAGTACCAGTATGTTTCTATACAAAAAATGGCATACTCATGAGAAAATGACGACCTCCTCATGCATCAACTGAAGATGAATGGAGAGTTGTTAATCAAATTGTCGTGCCTAAATTATATCGTACAGAAATAACTAGTTTAGCCCACGACAATCCTATGAGTGGACATCTTGGAATAAATAAAACTCATGACAAAATTCTTAATCATTTCTACTGGCCCAATTTGAGACGGGATGTTGCTAAATATTGTAAGTCATGTCATGCATGTCACATGGTAGGCAAACCCAATCAAAAGATTCCGGTAGCACCACTCAAGCCTATACCCGCTTTTTCAGAACCATTTAGTCAGGTTTTGATAGATTGTGTAGGTCCATTGCCGAAAACTAAATCAGGAAACGAATACTTGCTAACAATTATGTGTGCGTCTACTCGTTTTCCAGAAGCAATTCCTCTGAAAAATATCAGCGCACCGAAGATTTTGAAAGCATTTATCAAGTTTTTCACTTTTGTAGGTCTTCCTAAATCCATACAATCCGACCAAGGATCGAATTTCATGTCGGGTTTGTTTCAGCAGGTTATGCACCAGCTAAATATCAAGCAGTATAAATCAAGTGCGTACCATCCTGAATCCCAGGGGGCTCTGGAACGTTTCCACCAGACTTTAAAAAATATGATACGTACTTTTTGCCTTGAAACAAGTAAGGACTGGGATGAAGGAATTCACTTACTCTTATTTGCTGTCAAAGAAACTGTTCAAGAATCAATTGGTTTCAGCCCTTCGAGTTGATTTTTGGACACTCAGTTCGCGGGCCATTGAAGTTGCTGCACGAGAAGTGGCTTTGTAAGGAGATTGAAATGAATCTTTTGGAGTATGTTTCTAATTTCAAGAATACAATTAGTAAGGCTTGTGAAATCGCCAAAGACCTGAAAAGCAAAATGAACCTGAAAAAAGTCAAGCAAAATGAAACAATGGTATGACAGTGATGCCAGGACAAGAGTATTTAAACCGGGAGATAAGGTTTTAGTACTATTTCCAATCCAAGGGCGTCCCTTACAAGCCAGATACTACAGTCCTTATGAAATTGAGTCTAAGGTGAATGATGTTGACTATGTTGTTAAGACTCCAGGAAGACGTAAAGAAAAGCAATTGTGTCATGTTAACATGTTGAAAGAATACATTGAAAGAAATGTTACTGAATTTCAATCAGTTTCTGCCTCCACTCACCTTAGTGACGATCATGCAAGTTGTGGCCAAGAAAATGAAGTGAGCAAAGGCAAGAAATTTGATCATGATATCAAGTTGAAAAATTCAGACTTCCTTGCAAATTTGGATGACAAACTCAGTCATCAGACAAAAGAACAAAGGGAAGAGTTGAAAAGTTTGATATTAGAGTTTTAAACACTTGTTTGCAGATGTGCCTGGCAGAACTGATAAACTGTGTCATGATGTTGATGTAAACAATGCAATTCCAATTAAACAACACCCTTATCGAGTTAACCCTATGAAGTTAAAATATGTCAAAAGTGAAATCGACTACATGTTGCAAAATGACATCATTGAACCAAGTTGTAGTCCATGGAGTTTGCCATGTATACCTGTGCTGAAAGAGAACGGTTCATATCGTTTCTGTACAAATTACAGGAAGGTGAATTCAGTCACAATGACAGATTCATATCCATTGCCAAGAATAGATGACTGCATCAATAAAATTGGTGAGGCAAAATTTGTAAGTAAGTTTGACTTGTTGAAGGGATATTGGCAAATTCCACTCACTGAGCGTGCCAAAGAAATATCAGCTTTCGTTACACCTGATGGTCTCATAAAGTCATGCCATTTGGTATGAAAAATGCTCAAGCCTCATTTCAACACCAAATTAACCATATCATAAGTGATTTGGATGGCTGCGAAGGGTTTGTTGATGACGTCAGTGTTTACAGCGATACATGGAGGAGCACTTGCAGCGATTGCGCAAATTCTTTGAAAGATTGACAGAGGCCAAACTCACAATAAATCTTGAAAAGAGTAAATTTTACCATGGTACGATTAATACCTTGGCAATGTTGTAAGCAGGAGTCAAAGTAATCCTGTTCTTGCAAAGGTTTAAGTTGTTCTAGATTTCCCAGTTCCAAGAAATAAGAAAGAAATAATGAGATTTCTTGGCATGGCCAGTTATGACCGATGTTAATGTCAAAATTTTGCAACTATTGTTGAGCCACTAACGGAATTACCAAAAAAGAATAATAAATTTGTGTGGATAGAAAATTGCCAATCAGCATTTTCTAGAATTAAGGCAATACTTGCAAAATCTCCAGTTCTTGTGATGCCAGACTTTGACAAGCAGCTTAAACTATGTGTAGATGAATGTGATGTTGGTGTTGGTGCAGTATTAATGCAACAGGGGGGTAGATCAGATTGATCATCCGATTGTTATTTCTCAAAGAAATTCAATATCCATCAACGAACGTATTCTGCAATTGAAAAGGAATGCTTAGCCCTGCTGCTTGCTTTGGAGCACTTTGATATTTACTTGAATATCACACTGCACCCAATCATGGTCTTCACTGATCATAACCCCCTAACGTTCATCCATAAGGTGAAAAACAAGAATCAGAGATTAATGAGATGGAGCTTAACAATCCAAGAGTATGATTTAGAGATAGCTCATATAAAAGGTAAAGATAATGTAATTGCACATGCGTTATCAAGAAGTGATTAAAAATATGAGCACGTGATTTAACATTTGTCATAATGTGACTTGCATACTGTGAAATGCATCGGTAGTTATGTACTGTATTTTGTGCTATTGAAGTTTTCATTGCACTCAAACTTTTTCTAAAGGGGAAGGTGTTACGATGCCCCATATTCAATTTTTTGTAAGCTTGGTCTAGAGAGGTTGATAGCTTGGCTCGAGAGCTTTACAGTACGTCGTCACCTGTGTTCCAAGAGTTTATGAAAATTTTATACGGTGGACATTTTAATGTTGCTGCCGACCAGGTGTATACCGAATATATATAGACACGTTCTCAAAATACATGAGGAGACTGCACAACATCTGAAAGGAGCTCGCCTGTCTGACTGAGAGATTGCTGTACACGACTGTCTGATCTGAACGTATGCTGCACAACGGACTGTACAGGGCAATCAACGATTGTTTCTTCAGTAGTAACGGAGGAAGAGGAAAACCGCTATTGCAAATGTCAATACGAAGTTGTGGACTGTGTACTGAATGCCACGTCACACTAAAGACCGGACGGTTTGATTGAAACCACACTCCGCGGACTTTTTGTGAAAAGGACTGGTTAACACTCAAAGCTCTCGACCAAGCAGGGTAATTTTTCCCATAATTTTTAATTATTTGTGAGTATTTTAGTTTCTATTAAATAATTTTGGTTACTATTGAACTCCATAGTTCGCACCTCGTATTCACTACCTGTGTGTGGTAATTTCTACCGTAACACTGTAAAGATTTTATTGCAAGACGTTATGGATACATATCTCTGAAAGTTTTATGGAAGGCTGGCAAAACCTATTTGGTCATGAATCTATTGTCCTGGATTTTAACCTTGCTTTTGTCCAGTTCACTGCAAGGTCAAAAGTCAAAAGCAAATAAACATAGTGAAATTCAAATAAATGTCATAAGAATAAACTGCGTTAGCTTATGTTGCTTTAAATTGAGAATAGATTGATATAAATTAAACTGCTGCACAATGGCAATTTAACATGGTAAATTATAATCTTGACTCATTCTTGTTATTTGGATATTTTAATGCCTATCTACCATGGCAACAATATTCATTTATAGTTCACAAAACTAACTTTGATAAATAAAGAAATGGCATTGTTCTTACCTAGAACTCATTAGTTTTTGGAACAGATGCCACAAACTTCATGAGTTCTGCTTACATTCACTTGATTAAGGAAGGCCATGTTTCCATGACAACACTTGTGTAGATCTCAGTATAAAATGAAATATTTAAGCAATAAAGCACACCCAGCGACGGTATACCACAAGATTTTGACCAGTTCACGACATATATGCAAGAGCGATAGCGAGTGCATATAACTGGTCAAAGTCGAGTGGTATACCGTCGCAGGGTGTGATTTATTGCTATTATATCATAACAGTATATTGATATTCTGGTGAGTAACAACAAAAAACCCCAGATTTTGCTTAAGCTGAGAGCTCGCGCTTATGCCAGCCATGGTATATCGCCAATACACCACGGTTCTTTTCGCGTCTCGACCAATCAGATCGCTGTATTTGCCCCATCAATATATTGGTATGATATAATTACTAATATCTCTCTTGTTATAATTAAAAAAAGAGTAACCAACCTATTTACCCGGCTTAACCTGAAAAACTAACCTGCTTCAATAATTCCCTGCTGGGTCCTCTCTTTTTGCATAGTTGTGGTGCTATCAACTTAGGCCAAAGTAATAAAATTCTTTGTTTTGCGTCCCCACCCGCTTAGGTTTTTAGGTTTTCATGAAAAACACACACAGTGTATTTGAATAGGACATTTAGGCCATGACCGCTTAGCTTTTCTTAACTAAAATTTTGTTACAATTTTTTATTTGCTGCAATCAAATTACATTGTGTTAATTTTCTTGTGTGTGTTTTTCAGCTGCTTAGACGCATACCTTTTCCCATTTAGAGTGGACGCAAAACAAATAATTTAATTACTTTGGCCTTATATTACAGAATGCGTATGCACCACACAACAACAACTGTAACTTACCACATTAAACACACTCCGTGCATAACATTAAGTGAGAAACGTTAATTCCTTTCAATCTGATTAACTTTGCTTTTATAAATCACAGAACTGAATATTCACCTTCCCCCTTCAGATTGCCATATGTGAAAAATCGTGTCAAAGTATCAAAAGTATCTTTTTGTACTGAGTAACTATCAACTTCATCCGGTACATTTACCTGGTGAATCTGCAAACACACATCGCAGATTTGATTTCTTGTTTTAGTAGCCTTTGTTTCTATCTTTGTTGGCTGGACTTCTTTTGTTGCTTGACGATGTTTGGCTTGCACTACAAGAGGCTCAGGCTGTGTCTGTTTCTTTTAAGAACACCAAGTTCACGTCCTCCAATCACTCCAAATCCAGTGTTACCAGTTTGTTTAGTCACACTGCTCTCTTCCTGATGCACCCGAAGTTGATTGCAAGTGATTGTTTCCATCCTATCGCCATCTTTTCTCTCTACTTCAGATTTTACTGGTTTACCTGTACACATTTTAAAGTAATAGATGGATAGCTTTAGGTGATTAACCGAAATCTGGTGCTACTTAGGGAAAGAAAGAGCTCAATACGAGAACAAATGTCAATTTTCTTTATCTTGAATTTGTAGGAAACGTAATTTGAAAAAGCCCCTACTCAGCTCAAATTACCACGAATGATATTTTCAAATATAGTACTGGACCAGATTATTTGAATGATTGACAAAGTGTTCAAAATTATGTCAAAGTATGTAAAATCTGATTCTCTCACATTTTCTGAAGATATGTATGGCTAATATGATTTATCACTCAGCATTTATGATATAAATACATGGCAAAAGTTTGTCAAAACTCATTTTACTCAATATTTTTGCTGTAATTACACCCTGGAAAACATATTCCACAGTTTACATTGCAACATAAATCATTAAAGTACGAGTATTAAAATGCGTGGTTTATAATGAGGATTACCCTGTAATAGTGAAAAATTTAAATCACATCATCGATTCAAAAACAAGTATTTGTATACAAACAAACAACTCTTTTTTTCATTGATACAATAATAACAACAATAAGTTCTGTACAAGTCTGTTTTTCCTTGATGTTCTACAATTGTCTTTGGTAAATAAAATTGAAATAACAGAAACATGAATAGCAAATGTATACAAATAGCTACATCTACTTAGAACACTGCAAATTGTTTTAATGCAGTACAACGTAATGTTAAAGCCGCACTTTCAATCCTAGGTTCTCGCATTAGTGGAGTTCTCCTCCCATTCAAACACATGGCCAGTATGATGTCTGATTTCCATAACGTTAATCACACAAACTGACCTCAACCTTTTGTCACATTTTGCTAATCCTGAAAACAGAGTTTATACAAGCTTTTGATTGACAGTCAGTTCGACTCAAATTGCCAACGGTCATTGATTCCCCGCCACAAACGCTCGAATTTCCTAAAAATTGTCTTCCAGTCGCGTTAGACTTTGAATATAACCACAGAGTTCGTTCGGCAGCAACTTCACGCTGACCGCTTGGCAGTCTGTCTGTGTTTTTGCGGCCGGGGAAAACTAAAAAGTGGCATTTTCTGGAGCGTGTGCCCGCGTGTTGCCTGTTTGGTGTCCACTTACACAATGAACGCCGCCATACCTTGGCGTCCTTTTAAAGGGAGGCTCCGCCTTTAACCAGTGACATGCAGGTATAATCATGTTGTGCATTCTACAAATTTCGGGGGTGGGGGGAATTAGCATTGTTTCCACACATTGAAAAAATAATTTGATGCAGTACTAACTGTCATGATGACAGAATAAAAATTGCTTCCAAAGTCCCTCCGTCCACCGATCCTTCCCGTAAAAATCTAATTGTTCTCCGCTTAGGGGGCCCATCAATGTACATGTAGTTTCACCATGCTATGTATTCGACCGACATACATGCATTAGATGTATGAGACATCTCCTGCAGACAATCCAGTTGATAATTGCTTACATTATGACATACATGATACTAGATTGCATTTTCACATTCTCCCAACTGTCTTGGTGCTGTTAAAAGTATCACTGGATATATAGCATAAGTTTACAGTTAACATTGGTGAGAGAGAGCTGGATGTATGAGTTACATTGTGTATTGTAGGTCAGAAAGTCACCTGAACTCTGGCATCTGAGGTAACCTACGGCCAATGATGTACATGATATACATGTAGGCATACTTGCTTAGCTGAATTCCTTCCCAGTGTTAAGTTAAAGTTTTCCACATCAGGGCCCAATTAATGTTGAAGTTAGGAACTATAGGTGGCATATTGAAGTTAGGAACTATGGGTGGCATATCTATGACAGTCTCTTTTCAGGTACAAAGTTTGCTTTTAAGATAATGAACAACAAAATCCACACATTTCATTCTGAAATGTTCTTTGATCTGTTTGAAATCAATACACAGCTCAACACCAAATACAGGATGACTTCGCCTAATGGTTTCAAAATTACCTTAAAGTTTACTGGTAGTAACATACCTTGTTTGGTCAGATGCTTTCCTCTGACAACACCAAGATCAATCTTTAAACAGTCAGGATTTTCTGTGAAAACCAGGTCACTGTCAGTGTCACCACAATGTACATCGGTCAGATCATCATAGTGCTGCTGTTGATCTTTCATCTGTTTTTGTGCCGCCATGATGTCTACAGCTCCACCAATAGTCAAGAGATGGTTCAGATATGAAAGCATACTTTCTGCACTGGCAATTTTATGTTCAAGACGTTCTATATTGGCATCACTTTGTTTACACTTTGGTATGTAGATATCATCAACTTTACCCACATTTTCATCTGTTGCTTTTTAATTTCATCAATTAATTTCACACAGCGTATTAATTTGATGTTCAGCTGTAAACCTAGTGACATCCAGGTCTTGTCGAACACCACATGCTCTCTCCTTTCTTAATTTTAAATCATCAACTTTCTGAGCAATTTTCAATGAGTATGCTTTCATATCTGGGATATACTTCTCCAGTGCTGACTCAAGTGACAACATCTCATGATTTCGTGATGGATGGTCAACGACTGTACACTTATGACATATTGGCACTTGACAGGTATCACAGTAGAATTCTAATTTATAACTGCGGTGATTAGCACAGAATCTTGGCTGAGTCATTTGAACTGCTGTGTTGACATCTTCTCATTGTACTCTGCAATTGTCATTGGTTCATGATCTTGCAAGACTGCAGTTGCTACTTTATGTGTTTTTATGCAGACATTGCAGTAAAAATGTCCACCACAGTCACCACACCAATACTTGGCCGATTTATTACACCCTTCACACACCGCATCACCGACCCTTTGAGGAGGGACTTTGCTGCTGATAACCTCCAAAAGGTCATTTAGAAATCGATTGTTCGTGATAGCTGGCACCCCTCCGGAGGGTAAAGGCCATTGATTCTTGCATGTTGGACATATCAGCTGACCATTGTTTGCTTTGACCCATTCTGTGAGACAATGTTCACAAAATGTGTGTTGACAAGGCAGTATTTTTGGTGACTTGAAACGCACCATACAAATTGCACACAGCAATACCTTGTCATCAATGACAGTCAGCAGTTTTTCTCTGGATTCTATCGATGAATGCATGAGTGTATCTGGTCAAAGAACCTCACTGGAAATAACAAAACAAAAAGTGGTTTAGTATAAAGTCTTATAAATATTGTCGCATTTGTCTGCATATCTTACACTTCATTTTAGTTAACAACTTTTCATGATATACAGCTAAAAGTTTCGCTATCAGCATGGCATGCATTAAGGTGGCCAGAAAGCCTAGGGGGTCAGATAAAATCTTTAAAAAAACAACATTTTTCGCATGATAGTTACATAAAAAGATGATTTATAAAAAAAATACGAAGGCAATACATGGCAAAATATTAAAAATTGAGCAACAATATTTTATGAAAGTTACCGTTGTCTGTATTGCTAAGGAGTTTTTATGCACCCTCAAGCAGAACAGATCAGACATGACTTGGTTTTTTTTTTTCAGTGGGGAGCATGTAACTTATACAGACGTTCTCTTCGAACCCGCGCCAAACTTTCATAGCACGGCCACGACTGCGAGTCACTATGTCATTCTGCGAAGACGTATGCGCAGTGAGACGGCTCCCCTAAGCACACGCTCTTGTTTCTGACTTTTCAAAACAATACCAGTCAAATTGTGAAGCAAGCTGAACCAGGGAAGAATGTTTTGAGCTGCCATATTAAGCACGGGAATCGTATCCTAGGGTGTTCTAGAGAATCAGGAAAGACCCAGTTGATCGGAATGCGGAAGTTTTGGACGATTTCAACGGCGCCAAAAACACCGTAAACAGCGATTTTCAACTCGTTTAGTGCATTTTTCATGTTCTTTAGAATTCAATTTTCTGGCTAACCAAACAACATACGCAATTGATATTTTTCCCACGCATTTTAGAGGTTATTTCCGAAAATTGCACGGCAGGATTTTTTCGTATTGGGGCGGTTGGCATGCAACACGTCTTCAAAGTTTGATAATGTTTTTGATAAAAATCCATATTTTTTCATATGGATATTATCATTTTTAGAGTATCGACACAGAAATTGTGCCGTACACAGTCTTGATGGCATGTATACTATGGTAATTTCATTGAATGATACTAATATATAACAAAGCTACACTGAAAGTTTGAAGTACGTATCTTTTTTTAACTTGCTAAAATAATACTTTTAGCTACATATCATTTGGCATCAAAAATAGGCTTTCCGGCAACCTTAAGGTCTATAAGTATAGAGTTTGCCTACTTAGTGCCAGTACCTATCCCTACAATGTGTGAATCAACTGAAATCACCGTCTGAGATCCCGCAGTAGTTCAGTTATACTACCAACACCGTGCATTTTGAACCTTTAAGATATGTTGAAAATCTTCTCAATTTGCAGCCATGATTTTTGTGTTTTAGGTGTCTGTCTAAGGCGTGTATTTAGGTCAGCTTTGCAGATATTTTTAGCGATTTGTTTCCTGGTAACCAGTCATGTCAAAATCTGCATACCTATGGTACAACCCTTTACCGATACCTGTGCTTTGAAACACTATCCTAGCGTA
Source organism: Ptychodera flava (assembly GCF_041260155.1). Lineage (NCBI taxonomy): Eukaryota > Metazoa > Hemichordata > Enteropneusta > Ptychoderidae > Ptychodera > Ptychodera flava. The sequence continues at coordinate 3,541,323 of NC_091945.1, read as the reverse complement.
CGTTTTTTCCAACCCAATGATACAAGTTCAGTTCAAGATATGTTGAAAATCTTAATCATGTTTTAATATTTTATTTCTCTATGTGTGACTGGCGATTGGGTGTGTTGTTCCAATAAAGTTTAACACTAACGTTGAAACACTCATAAAATGACTTGTATATGAACCTGTTGAATATGTCTGTGCAGTTGAACTTGTACCTCTTGCAAATGTAGAATACATACAACAGCTATTTGTTTGAGCATATTTTAGTGGAAAGTTGCAGTAACACCTGGAATATAAGCATATCCGGACATAGCTGTAATAACTGTAGCCCTGGTTGGGGCACGTACGCCTTACAACAGAGGCCCAAGGCGCACGGCCCAGCCCCACCAAGGCTACAGTTATTGCAGCTTATCTGAACAAGTAATATGGCGTCATATTGTACACTGTCCTCCCATACTAAAGGTGACCTTCAAAAGACAAAACATTTCTCTACCTTCAGTGACCCATATTCAAAACTCAAACCATCGATGTGAAGTACTGTACAATACAAAATGTACATTTTGAAACTTACCTAAACTCTTCGTGTTCTACTAATTGCTACGTATCAAAAAGACCAAGATTAGGAATAGCACAATTTATCTCTAATCTTCCACTGGACGACTACAGAAATCTGATTAGCATATAATGGACATGCGGGTATGGGCAGACCCTGTGTTACCCTAACTGACCTTTACAAGGTTCTACAAATAGCTCCCAGTGTGTTGTTTGTAGCATGGTTCGGTAATATTGTTATGTCAACCATAATTTTACCTCACAAAGTCTGTAATTCTGCCAAAATTTGTATTTTTCAGTCATTTTATAAAGTTTGCACTTCACAACATTGAAGAAACTGCAATGTTTGAATGTACTAAACTCAAAGAATAAAAAGCTTTAGTCACAGATAAATTTTTTTAAGAAATTTACTTTTAAACACTTTTTGAATAAAATTATATTCTTTACACTGTCATGTATTTCAAGGAAAATATGCCTTTTAAAACAGTAATTTCATCACATATTGTTTTTCGATACTACGACAATTATCGGCCGTAAGGTTATACAAACACAAAGCCCAGATAAGCATTTTTCATGATTTTCATAGGACTCTTTGGAAATTGCATTAAAACAGTTAATAAAATTTTACATAAAATGTTCACTTGGTATACATTTAATTAACAGACGCCAGGTTGTGTATTTGACATACACTCAGGTCACCAGGGAGTGCGTCATTACTATTTACGGATTGTTATTTCTTATTTCTGAATTATTTAACTTCTTCCTACATTGAACTATCTGTAGGCAGTTTATACAGCAGCTTAGAATTTTTCTGATTTTTATATTAAGTTATCCACCTCATGCCACTAAATCATCAAACTATTTGCCAACAACTCCATGCCAACAACCAATTACTTGAACTGGGCGCACATTAGAGAAGCTACAGCGTCATGGACGGTATTTTTAATTATAAACAATAACCTTTGTTCAAACCATGTAGTTCAGTTACTACTACCAACACCGTGCATTTTTGAACTTTTAAGATATGTTGAAAATCTTCTCAATTTGCAGCCATGATTTGTGTTTTATGTGTCTGTCTAAGGCGTGTATTTAGGTCAGCTTTGCAGATATTTTTAGCGATTTGTTTCCTGGTAATTATGCATGTCAAAATCTGCATTGGTAACCTATGGTACAACCCATTATAATAAATTGTTACCGATACCTGTGCTTTGGAACACTATCCTAGCGTACGTTTTTTCCAACCCAATGATACAAGTTTAGTTCAAGATATGTTGAAAATCTTAATCATGTTTTAATATTTTATCTCTCTGTCTATATGTGACTGGCAATTGGGTGTGTTGTTCCCATAACGGTTAACACTAACGTTGAAACACTCATAACATGACTTGTATATGAACCTGTTGAATGTCTGTGCAGTTGAACTTTTACCTCTTGCTAATGTAGAATCATACAACAGCTATTGTTTGGCATATTTTAGTGGAAAGTTGCAGTAACACCTGGAATATAAGCATATCCGGACATAGCTGTTATAACTGTAGCCCTGGTTGGGGCACGTACGCCTTACAACAGAGGCCCAAGCCGCAAGGCCCAGCACCACCAGGGCTACAATTATTGCAGCTATTCTGAACAAGTAATATGGCGTCATATTGTACACTGTCCTCCCATACTATAGGTGACCTTCAAAAGACAAAACATTTCTCTACCTTCAGTGACCCATATTCAAAACTCAAACCATCGATGTGAAGTACTGTACAATACAAAATGTACATTTTGAAACTTACCTAAACTCTTCGTGTTCTACTAATTGCTACGTATCAAAAAGACCAAGATTAGGAATAGCACAATTTATCTCTAATCATCCACTGGACGACTACAGAAATCTGATTAGCATATAATGGACATGCGGGTATGGGCAGACCCTGTGTTACCCTAACTGACCTTTACAAGGTTCTACAAATAGCTCCCAGTGTGTTGTTTGTAGCATGGTTCGGTAATATTGTTATGTCAACCCATAATTTACCTCACAAAGTCTGTAATTCTGCCAAAATTTGTATTTTTCAGTCATTTTATAAGTTTGCACTGCACAACATTGAAGAAACTGCAATGTTTGAATGTACTAAACTCAAAGAATAAAAAGCTTTAGTCACAGATAAATTTTTTTTAAGAAATTTACTTTTAAACACTTTTTGAATAAAATTATATTCTTTACACTGTCATGTATTTCAAGGAAAATATGCCTTTTAAACAGTAATTTCATCACATATTGTTTTTCGATACTACGACAATTATCGGCCGTAAGGTTATACAAACACAAAGCCCAGATAAGCATTTTTCATGATTTTCATAGGACTCTTTGGAAATTGCATTAAAACAGTTAATAAAATTTTACATAAAATGTTCACTTGGTATACATTTAATTAACAGACGCCAGGTTGTGTATTTGACATACACTCAGGTCACCAGGGAGTGCGTCATTACTATTTACGGATTGTTATTTCTTATGTATAGGATAAAGCCCGAGTACGAGGGCTCTTCTGGTATATAAAGTCCAACCCAACGATAAAATGTCGAGGCCGCAGGCCGAGACATTTTATCGTAGGGTTGGACTTTATATACCAGAAGAGCCCGAGTACGGGGGTTTTATCCGACTTAAAAACTATCGCCCCTAACTGATATATTTTCGTTTCAATGTGTTTACGTCAACCGTCCCCTTTGTCAATGTAACATGTTTAGGATATGAATTAAAACTTTTATTTGTGAAATAGCCTTCCAATGTAATGGAACATCCTATAAATGCCCTAGGGCACATTATATAAATGCCCTAGGGCACAGCAGATTTTGTGTTGCAGCTGGTTTCCACTGTGTTACCAAATTTGAATATTAAAACGTACCAGATGTCTACAGAATATGACATGTTCACTTTTGATTGGACAGTACTTTACTACGGCGCTGTCATTTGTTTCTGGAATTTGGTGACCAAGGCTTTATGAGTAAATAAAACACCCTGAATTGAGCACTCTGATTGGTCAATCAACAGTAGATAGTTTTTAATTCTGAATTATTTAACTTCTTCCTAAATTGAACTATCTGTAGGCAGTTTATACAGCAGCTTAGAATTTTTCTGATTTTTATATTTAGTTATCTTTTGGGTTCTTTGGGTCCATATCCACCTCATGCCAGTACATCACCAAACTATTTGCCAACAACTCCATGCCAACAACCAATTACTTGACCTGGACACACATTAGAGAAGCTACAGCGTCATGGACGGTATTTTTAATTATAAACAATAACCTTTGTTCAAACCATGTTGGTTACAGGAATACAATGTTGACGTCGTCCTCCAAATAATAAGTGAACAATATTGTATAACCAGTACTATCCCAAAGACCATTCATAACTAAATATGAAGCAATCTCGGGGAGAAATTAGTATAGTAGTAGATTTTCACATTTACATATGTGTTTGTTTATGTTTAAGGGGTTTGAATGCTTATAAGTGCAGTTTATCTGAATTTAATACTTCGATGTTCATTGGTTTTAGCTTTCTCCAGTGTATGGCAACAAAACAATAGATATAAACGTGGGACTCTGTTTAAAATGAAGATCACAGTAATTTTCAAAACTTTTTTCATCACTGTTAAACTGGCAGAGTGATGACATTGGCCTGGAAGATTCCAATCATCCACGCATTTCACCTACCTAATCTGGTCACATTTGGTATAGTACTTTTCATGAGCTCTACAAAGTTGATCTACATACAAGTGGATGGACGGATTGACAGACACGCACACAAAATGAAACAGTGAAATATACAGGTCACTGGTCCTGGGACCTGTGGGGAAAAAAGGAAATTTTCAGGCTCTGATCAGTTAGTGGTCTGCTACAGGTTGGTGTGATCCATTTGTTATCATCTACTTTAGTATCACACATTGATAATTTTAAATACCAGTGTATTACACTATACGATAATATACATCTCTCGCCTGTATATGTGTACAATGGTCTACAAATAAAAAATCAAGAAAATTTTCCTTTCTAGCTCGCATTTGATATATGTATATATACCAAAGAGAGGTTATCTTATAAGGTGAATTAGTTTATTAGCATCCCATGTATATATCTGTGTGTATTTATATTTTTACTTTATATAAACAAAGAAATACCTAGTTATATTTATTATTAGCTACTATTATTATACTGTAATACTTTATCTTTATTGAAGAAAATTTTAACTTATTTTTGTATCACACTTTTATTGCCACAAATGTGATGTAAATCCTATATTTACAAGCAAGCAAGCAATAAAAATATTATTATTATTATTATTATTATTATTATTATTATTATTATTATTATTATTATATATGTATATATGGATGTATGTCCGTTAAGATCAAAAACTCCTAAATCGCTGCATGTACTATCTTTGATTTTGGTGTACAGGTGCACCTAGGGGTGGAGATGTGAATTTATTCAAATTAACATGTCAGTGTCAAAAATACGCGAAAAAGGAAAAATCCTGCAAATTGCTAAAACTCAGTAAATTTTGCATGTTTGTATTTTGGGGCTAATTTTTTCAGTTTTTAATAAAAATACATAATTTTCTCTGAAACCGCTGGTTTGATTGCTGTGAAAGTTGGCATTCATGTTCCTCAGGACAACCTCAGTCAAGTTTGTACAAATTGTATTGAAATTTTCATATTTGTAATTTCGGGGCAATTTGCCCGATTTTGGGTCAAAATTTGTTTTATCCAAAAACTACTGATCTGATAGCTTTGATATTTGGTATACAGGTTTCTAAGGTTGATCAAAATGTGATGTATTCAAATTCTGATGAAATCTGCAATTTTGTATTTTTGGGGCAATTTTTGCCATTTTTGGTCAAATTTTTTTGTCAATAATTACACGTCTGATTGCTTTGACATTTGGTATACAGGTTCCTAGAGTTTAGCTTAATATGATATATTGAAATAAGGTTAAAATCGGCAATTTTATATCTTTGGGGCAATTTTCTTGTGTTCGGTCAATTTTTTTTAACTTATTTACTTCTCTTATTGTTTTGGTATTTAGTAAACAGGTTTCCAGGGTTTTTCTTAGTATGATATATTACAATTTGGTTGAAATCTGCAATTTTGTATTTTGGGGGCAGTTTTTGCCATTTATGGCCAAAAAATGTGTTTCTCAATAGCTGATATTTAGCAGACACTTTCCGAAAAACGATTTTAATTAAATATTTTCAAATTATGATAAAATCTTTAATTGATACATGTATGTATTGATGTATGTATTTTTGCAGCTATTTTTGCCATTTTTGTCAGGCCGACCTGAAGTAGGCAATCAAAAATTTCCTCCTCCATCAACACGTGTCACAAAATAACATTCTCAACATAACACAGAAGAGCTCAATTAGCTGCTGGGTTGCTTATTTTCAATTTTTAAGAGAAATATCTTAAATTTCGTGTTTTGGTAAAGGTTTTTCTGATTGTTGGTGGAAAAAATTACATACATAGTCTGCTGTATTGATTTGAAATTTGGTTTGTATATCCCAAAAAATGTTCTCATACGTATATTGCCATGTCAGAATTTTTTTCTTTGTATGGTGGTAAAAAATAATATCAAGGTTCAATTTAAGTGGTAGTACCACTATATAACTCAATCAGATTGTGTTGATATGAACAAAATTAATAAATATTGAGAAGAGATTTTCTTATTTTTAGCGATTTTATACCTATAGGAACTTAGAGTACATACAGCAATGTGGTGATTTAGTAAGTATTTAATAATAATAATAATAATAAACTTTATTTCGAGAACCAGCTCATATGTCACACTGAAAAAACTAAAAAAAAAAGAAAGACTAAAACAAACCAACGGAGCGACAAGAATCTCTGTACAATATTTTCCAAAAAGCACTATTAATACGCAACTACATAGACAACACAGCAGCAATCAATGGATTTTCACTTTTTTTCCAATCTTAAATAAAACCTGGAACACAAGGTGCGTTGCTTGCTGTCAAAGGTCATGATATTATTATATACAAAAGTACCCGTTATACTCAATTTTCGGTCAACCCGTAACAGGATTCTGAAAACGTTGTTGTATGCAACTCGGACATCATTTATGCACTTGTTCGTGCAGAGACGCCATAGATGCGAACAATACATAGTACAATATGCTTGAAACAAAAGTTTAATAAGGTAAACTGTATTTGGAGTTAAAATGGAGTAAAATATCATAAGAAAGCATAGCTGAAGGTGATTTTAGCAGGTTTGGTCTCCAACAAATATACACCATAATTTTTTCATTGTTTAAGAGTATTAAGGTTGTTAATGGTTCAAACACTTCATGACATCTAGTCATTGTATCTCGTTATGTAAACATGGTCAATACCAATAGGTGGACCATTCTATATCCTTGGTGGGGGTCTGGAAGATTTTCAGGAGAAAAAAAAGCTTCCCAGCAAGCCAATATCTGTTAAAAAGCAGCTAGAGAAGGCTTGACAAAAAGAAAAGATGGGAAAGTGGGAAAAATAATGTATAATGGATCAGATTACAAAAAATAATGCTACCTTATCATTCTTCCATCCCTGGATGTCAAATGGTCCTCTCCTTATGTCTTTGTGGACACAATTACCAGTGGAGTGTATCTCAGTTGAAGATGTGAAATTAGGTTAGGATTTGAAAGGAGTAGTTAAGTTCACCTCAGTAAACTTCTGAAGTTGATCTGAATGTCATCGTCCTTGCAATAATTATATTGTTAAGAGAGTTGTTATTTTGTTATTTGGTGTATATTTTGGGGTGGACAATGTATGCGATATTTTTGTTGAAAAGCATAAAATTGGTATATATGATTTTTTGAGGTTTTTTCGATATTTGGTCTAAGTCTCGTATTCAGGAATTACATGTCAGATAGCAGGTGTCAACTTTAGATTTTTAAGTTAACGATATCGATGAAAATTTGGATAAGTCAATAAGACAAGATGAGTAAACTGGAAGACAGAATTTTGCTATTGTTAATATTTATTCTGTGCATCTGACACAATCTTACAAAAAAAATATCATAGGAAATCTCTATGTTGTGTTTAAAAGACGTTTTGGGTTACAGATCTAGTAAAGTTTTGCCTGTTTTATTATAAAGTGCCAAGTATGGTATTCTTGAAGTCCATGGTGCAATGGCAACAAATTGAGAATTGCTGCATATTTTACCTGTATTTGTGGTAGATACAAGCTTAACTGTAAATGAGTATTTGTTCAATGAAATCAACATTACCAAATAATATGCTAATGAGCAACAAAAGCGTAAACTTAACTCTCAGTAATAATTGGTCAGATTGTCTTGGCAAGGCAGCCAACATGCTATATTGTACAAAAGTGTTGCATTGAAGTCACCATGAGTGAATGTACAAGAAGTGTTATGCAGATCTTGTGAACAACCAGCATTTCATTTACAAGATTCAGGATAACATAAGTATATTCACAAAAATTGTCATGTCTATAGACAGTAAACTTTGCTGCTTAGTCCTACAAGGCAAGGTTACTATGTCACAGCGACTATGGACAGTCTAGGACAATTCCTGCAAATATTTATTATCCATGTTTACGAAATGAACAGTTTTATATTTGAAGACTTTGTGCCACTTCTCTGTTCTCTGCGACACTTCCAGCTATGTTGTTTAAAGGACAGATCTACCAGTTGTTCTAATACGCTCGAGTCATTCTGATACGCTCCGAGTCATGAAATGGAAAAGGTAACCTTGTAAGAAAATAACTAGTCTAAAATTATGAAAAGTGAAAAGTGGTTCTACCGCACACCGTGTTTTTTATCAACTCATCACAGGGACCAGTACGAAAATCAAGATATTCATATATCTTGTTGCTGATGCACTTGATATTTCAAATGAAAAACTGTATTTTTATCAATTTCTCCTATCTTTTATCTGGGGATTTAAATCAGTGAACATCTTGCAATATACCATGGAGAGACCTAGATATACTACTTATCTGAAAGTTCAGGTCTGTGGTCCCTGTGGCACCAAGCACCTCGAAATTCAAAGTTTTAAACTTTTCTCAAACTTTTCCTGGCAAGAATGCAAATTGGACGGAGGTCACCGTGCAAGTTTGGTGCCATGGAAACAAATTGCCTCCTTTAAATTTACCGACATTTTGAAATTAGACATGACCCTACCCTATGTCAACTCTGCGGGGAAATCATCAGACCGATTTCATAAATATAAGAGGGTGGAAACTGTATTTACTCCCAATTGTAAACGCCAACACAGTCCACACAAGCCGTATATTGGAAATAAGTGCACAACCCAAGTATAAGTAGTTGTCATAAACAGTTTCTTATTTCAACCATTGATTTTAGAGCCTGGAAAAATATAATAACGTCAATGTTACTAGCTGTATATTTTGATTTTTTCTGTTTTTTAACAACAAAATGTCAGTACTATGATTTATGCGAGTTTAGAGACCTCCATTTCCTCTCTTAAAAGCTGTTGTGAAACTTGGAGTGGAGGCAGGAAGTGGTGTCATTGAAACTTGAAATAGATCTGGCAATTATTAAAATCATCTGAATACTTTAATCACGATATACGATGTGTCTTCCCACTCTTTCACTGCTATTCAACGATGGAAACCGCATCGAAGACCGTCACGGTTCTTTTGATTGGTAAGTGTATAGCAAATACTTTTACTATTACTCTGAGAGCCCCAACATAGCCATAGCTACAAAATTTTGGTGTTTAAATGTTTTAAGAGAGAGCAAACAGTAGATGATCGATTCTCTTGAGCGAAGTGCCAGTGCACATGCAAAAGACGCGTGTATGCAAGCTTCTTGTGGAAGTAGCGAGGCCTCTTCACAATATTTTCAGGCACCATTACACCTATCACATCAAGTGACTAGTCGAGATAGAAGAATACAGTAAGGGAGCAATCAGTTGTGATGGCTGCCAGGAGGGAAGAGTCATGTGGTGGTGGTCGATAATATGCATTTGCTCGCGGAACAGCGTGGGCTGGTATCTAGGTTTACGGCATTCAGTCCATTAACCATTTTTGTGACCCCAACCTGACATTCTGGCAATTTTTGTGATATGAGAATTCAAGTTTTGCATCGGAAAACTCTATATTCATAACGGAACATAGAAAAGTAAAATCAATTGGACATTGTATGCTGTGTACTCAGAACATCAGGATGACAGAGACAGATACTTGATATCATTTGGAAACTGTCAAAACACTTTTGATGGGATATGATAATGCGACCAAAGAAATTTGCACCAGCACTATTGAATGCATAATGACATATCTGAGACACGGTGCAGTCTGTACTAGATTTGGAGGAAGAAAAGCGCAGTCTCGGGGAAAAAAGCTCACAGTTTCCAATGATGTTTTCACCAATAACAAGTGTAATATTACTGGTATTGACCATTGTTGTCATGGGCACTGAATTTAATGCGGGTAAAGCTCCTTTACTCCCCATCCCAGTTTTCTCAGTTATGCAACGAGTCGGCGTAGATTTCTTAGGTCCATTGAAAGAAACGAAACAAGGAAATAAGTATGTTTTGATGTTTACAGAATATTTGACGAAATTCAGTTTAGCTTTTGCAACCTCTGATATGAAGGCTGAAACAGTAGCTAGGATTATGTTTGAACAAGTTTTATGTGTTTATGGTTTCCCAAGTATTTTAATCTCCGATCAAGGACCAGCATTTATGTCACAAATTGTTAAGGAAATATGTCGATATTTTGACATTACAAAGAAATTTACCTCCCCTTATCATCCTAGCACAAATGGGCAATGTGAACGAATGAATCTAAGTCTTCTAAACATGTTATCAATGTATGTATCAGAAAGAGAAGATGATTGGGATCAATATTTGGCTTCAGTGATGTTCGCTTATCGATCAAGTCCGCATGAGACGACTGGTGTCAGTCCTTTCATGGCAATGTTCGGATATGAAGCAAGACTTCCGGTAGATGTAGAAATTTTACCACAGCCGTCAAGATCAAAGAATATAGATTTTCATTTGAAAGATCTCGCACAGAAAAGAAATTTAGCGGTAGGTTTAGCCAAAGAAAACATAAAAAGAGCGCAAGATAAGATGAAAGAAAGACATGACAAGAAAGTGCGTAAAGCTACAAAATTCAAAGTAGGCGATACAGTATATTTGTATACTCCAGCAGTAGCAGTTGGCAAAAGTCCGAAGTTCGCCCATCCATATCGAGGTCCATATAAAATTACTGCACAAGTATCGCCGGTAAATTATCGCCTAGAAAATATAGAAAATGGACGCCCGTATCCAAAGGTTGTTCATTTGAATAGATTGAAGTTCGCGCATTTACGACCAGAGCGACTTTTAGAACCACAGTCAAATCAATACAGTGCTGATGAAAGTGAGACGCACGATGACGTAAGTAACATACATGAAAGAAGACGCCGTGATACAATTGACTATCATTTATCATCGGATACTGAAATTTACTTTAGTGCGAGTGAAACACCCATTGAGTCATTAGATAGTAATCAAAATAACAAACAACGTCGCCGCAAGATTCGCGAGCGTGCTGAGAAGAGGTTAAGTCAGCTCTCAAATTCACAGACCGAGGATGACGGTGATGATGATACGAATCAGTACTTCGGTATAGAGAAAATAGAAAAATGTCGATATCGAAATGGAAAGCGTGAATTTTTGATAAAATGGCATGGGTACGATGCAAAACATAATACATGGGAACCAGAAGAAAATCTTAATGAAGCAGCTTTACAAAGTTTAAAGACAAATCCAGTACCGATTATAGGTTCACCGATGCATAGAATCAGAAAGAAACGCAAATAAGAATGTACACTTTTCTGTTTTTGGTGGATTTATTTTTGGTACTTCGAAATCACCTATTTTTATAGGCTAATGCTATAGACTTGTATACAAACGAGGTATCTCTTTCTTTGAAGTGTTGTTCAGATGATGTGTTGTATTTGTTGTTATTATGAAGACGTACGCGTACAGAAGTTAGGATGTTTGTTGTTTCTCTCCTCAGTTGGCTAAATATGCCAGAGCTAGTGATCCGTATGTGATACAATGGTCCTGTTTGACCGAATGGCCTGAGGAAGTGATACAGATAGCGATAATGAGGTTTATCGCAGGGTTTTGATGTTTATTTTGAAGTCGTTTGTTTGATGTTTTTTATGTGTTGATGCTTTTCTGTTGTTGTTTCGTTTTGATGGAGATTGTTCGAGAAAGAATCTCGGATTTTGGCACAAAAGTTTGCTGGTGCTACAGTCTGGTTATGCCTAGCAGTCATTGCTATAGCGACCATACACAAATAATGCCTTTTCACTATTCCAGTGTCACGATTACATCACCCTTCTATATAAATCACCCACCTTCCGGTCTTCAACAGACACTCACAGTATTGTATTTGTTATTAATAGTAACTTTATTAGGATTTAAGAAATTATTAATGGGATTAGACAAACGTATATATTTAGTTAGAGTTTATTGTAACAAGATAAGATAAGTTAGTATTTTACTCTGTATTTTACGTTACCTTATAACAGTATATCATTAGACTTGTAATTTTCATTTTAGACATAGATTATTTTATGAAAATATTTTGAGTAAGAGATGACAACACTGCCTGTTATGTATTTTCTCGTATTTTAATCACACTGTTTTATTTAGATATTTTCTTTAGACAGAAACTTTTACTTTCTTTGTACAGCGTCATTGCTTTTGACCAGCGAGGACGCTGGTTATTAAAAAGGTGGGAGAGTGTAACGCCCTCCTTTTCGCTTCCTTTTCCCTTTTCCCAGGATTTCATAGTTTTAAACTTGTAGTAATTCACTTGACCTCTAGTAACCTCACAGTGACCTCCAAGACTACACTGAGTTCCTATGCTTATTCCCTTGACGATTGTAGTTTCCTATTACTCACTAAGACTGTTTACGTTCACAACCTTGAAGTAACCGTCACTGTCTTGTGTTGAGTGATGTATTGTTTTAACAGATGTTAAACTCATTAGAAGTGACCGGAGGTTGACGTTGACTCAAACTTTGTGTTGAAAGAACACTTCGTCCTGTTTTGACAATATTTCCTGTCCTTTAATATTTTCCGACATGATCTGTATTTAATTAAAATTGTAGCTTGAGTCATTCATTATAATATGTAGATTTGGAAACTATTTAAGTTGTACACTTTGTAGAAGTAGATCAGAGACCGTGGAGTAGAGACCTGAGAACGGTGTTTAGTAATAAAGATTAAAGTTGTGCTTACAACCGACAACTTTGGTGTCAAGCTTCAGTTACTGAAAGCATTACGATCCCAGACCGGTACCTCAACCCAGAGAGAGTGAAAGTACAACCGTGACACTTGATTCAATCAGACTGTACATGAATATACAATATTCATTGTGATGCCAAAATACTGCCCATTGTAACGGAATTAGAATTAAAGGAAACGTAACTAACTGTAATTTTTTATACTTGTTTCTTATGTCTTTGTTGCATTTGTCGCAACATATCCAAAGCTTCCTGCAGGGTATTGAAATACCAAGTACTCACCTTGTAAACATTGACTGTACATCAGTGTGCTGCCTTGTTAGTGTTGATAATCAAATGGAATCAAGACTTGAAGTTGATGGTCAACAATAACTATGAAGGTCACGTGATGACAGGTCGAATAAACAAAGTTAATACTCAGTATTTCAAAATACTGAAGGAAGTAGACCAACAAACTGTTGTTGATACAGAGATGAAAAAATAGTAAAACATTCTCAAAAGTTAAAATCATCAATCTATAACACAATCTACAAAAATATGGAAGTTTTAATTAAAATATCAATTTTTTGTTCCGCAATTTGACAAAATACATTCCCTTCATGTTCTGAGAGGGAAGGCCTTCACGTTTTCAGGGCGTGGGCGAGTCCATTGACATTTTGCGTCCCTTACACAACACGTCAACCAATCTCTAGAATTCTTAACCAAGTAAAGGACGTACAGTGTTTTGCAGGCTCAGTGCTCTCAAGCGTGAGGCCAGTACAAACAAACCCCTGTGTACTTACGCGTAAACAAATACACGTATTTCTGTGCGCATTTGTACATGTGGTTTTATTTGTACCATGGTCAATCGGAATTTTGGGTTTAACCTATTTGTGAAAAAAATTGACGATATTGACTTTGACGAAACAGTTTTATTTGAGAGAAATTTGTGGCAGTGGTAATAAAATAGTTTAAGGTCTCAAATGCTTCTTTATGGTGCCTCCTGCAGAGACATTTGAGAATGTGTTGTCCTTTGAACACATGATCACCATGAGTTGCAGAAATTGTCAAAGTACTGTTGCTTGTAATGAATCTGTGTCAAAGAAGGCGATAGTTTACGACATTTCGAAGTTTTCATCGAGTGATTTTACAGTTCAAGGGCATTTTCATTGTTTTCGAGAAGAATGCGAGGCAGTATGTGCACAGTGTCGTGATCAGTACAGATATCAAGTCTTCTTGGTTTGTTCACGACAGTGAAAAAATTCTTTATTCCCTCTTGTAGGAATAGAATGGTCCAACCAGTGTTTCCAATAACCTTTCCTCCCACGTCAGAACCGCAATCTGTCTTATACAAGTCATTAGACAAACATGCATACGTAGATACATATTATGCAGCTACAGATATACACAGTCACACATGTATGTATGTATGTATGTATGTATGTATGTATGTATGTATGTATGTATGTATGTATGTATGTATGTATGTATGTATGTATGTATGTATGTATGTATGTATGTATGTATGTATGTACTTATGTACGTATGTACGTATGTACGTATGTATGTATGTATGTATGTATGGCGTCTCTGCCATCCCTCAATCGCCCAGTCCAGACGCCTCTAATCCACTAAAACATCTTTCACAATTTTGTTTATACAGTATGCTGGCTAATTTGCCAAAGCTCTGGAGCGTCTACAGATTGTGCCACAGGATGGACTAAATCTCAAGATAGTTGTTTCAAGGTCAGTCAATGAATCGTCAACATATCACGTATTTATCCGGGTAACAGCTTTTTGTTTGTTGTTATCAGATGTCTAAGATTCAGAAATTTTGTTAAATTGAAATGACCCTGTAAAGCTGATGTTTTTGACACTAGGTATTTCGACCGCAGATTCTGAAATAACTCATTTTGTAACAAAGTTCAAACAACTTAAATAAAATTCCCACTTGATAGTTTACACCTGCATCTATAACCAATAGATTTTTATCGTAAAGTCACTGTTGGTGTCAGGGGATGCGGAGTCAAATAATAGTAATGTGAAGTCCAGCCACAATTGACATTGTGGTATGTTATTGACCTTGTAGCTATCTTATAAAAACATCGGAAAATCCGACAGTGAACCAAACCAATCACAGCCTATGAATTTAGGGACCTTTCGTTATTACTGTTGATTGGGCTGGTACAATTCGGAGACGAATTATATGACACTGAAGAAGATGTTTTCTAAATAGATAGAAAGATAGATAGATAGATAGATAGATAGATAGATAGATAGATAGATAGATAGATAGATAGATAGATAGATAGATAGATAGATAGATAGATAGACAGACAGACAGGGTCATATTATCACTTTGAGGTAACTTTAGGAATGACGAAACCGTCAAAGAGCTTTTACCAACGACCTCAAAAGAGGGATAAAAATGCAGCAAGTGAAAATGAATGCAGTAAAACATTGGCGGAACAGCGGGAGGTACAATACTTGTTAAAAGGCAGAGGATAAAAACTGCAATAGTTAAAACAAATACAGTAGAATACTGACCGACCAGAGGGAAATAAAACACTTGCAAATCGCAGAGACTAAAAACACAGAGACGTCCAAGTGCTTATTTGTACAAAGTCGTTGTAAGGTCGGTGTCACACTTGACGATTTAGCAAGCATATGCCGACGTATCAAATTTTTCTAAAATGATGGCTTGCTGAACTAACGATTCAATTTTGCCCGTATACATAGGGTATTCAAAACGTACTGCAGGTTAAAAATACGTTTTGGTAAGCTAGACGTATTTTGACTTATGAGTAACTTAATGCAAGTACGTGTGAACGTGTCTCAAGGAGCACATAACCTACCTACAACTTATGGCCCGCGTGAGCGGGACGTATGAGCCATACGTTGGCATACTCGAAATGATTTGTGCATATGCACAAAAGTTTTCGACGACCTCGCCGCACGACGTATACCAACGTTCTTCAACGTGCTCTTAACTTATACAAACTTACCCATAACATTTCAACGTATACGTAAGACCAGCGTATTTGCCACATTTTTCATACAAATACGTTGGCATGCGCTGGCTAAATCGCCAAGGTGTGACACGGCCATAACGTATGATGTATTCCACAAATTTGATTGGACTAAAAAGGTGTATAAAAATAAGGTTATTCACAAAATTCCGTGATTTATGTCCTCGTACACGTCTCGGACAATACCTCCACCGTAGGATGTACTAAGGCATGAATACTGGTATTTTGTGAATAAATAACCTTATTAATATACACCAGTTTTGTGAATAGGCCATCGTAGACTTAGTAGCGTGATAGTCAGTATAGACTGTGAACGCGTTCAGCGCGTCCGCCAAACTCACAGAACGAAAATTCAACTCGTGTAGCGCAGTGCGCGTGCCAGAAATTGTAGTTCAGCAACCAAATTTCACTTCAAATTCATAGTGTTTGGACTAGCCATTATTCTCTGCGTGACTATGATTGTAAGGTATTAATATTTTGAAAAATATTTCTGAAATACTGTCTTGTTTACCACGTGTTGACACAAAGCTGTTACGAGTCAAATGTCAAATAACGTCCAATAACACTAAAAGTTATTGTACTCCGCGTCCTCTAATACCGAAACTTACTGGACGACGAAATCCATAGGATACCAAAGCTCCACAAAACACCTTACAAAGCTAGGTTTATCGCAGGATCTTCAAAATGTTCAACAACAGAGTTATCGAAGATACTGACTTCTGTTCTTTGTACTATTAAACGGGGACTTCAATCATACTGTGATGTTGTCTTTTCTCGGAGTGGTATAAATCAAATGTGGATATTAAAAAATTCGAAAGAACTCTTGGAAAATTTGAAATCAAGATCTGTTTCAAAAATAACATCTATTAAAACTTTCGATTTTTCCACATTGTATACCACAATACCACATGATAAATTGAAAGAACGCTTGAAAAACATCATCAACCAAGCATTTTTCTACAAAAACGGTTCACGCCGTTACAAATATGTGGTATTAGGGTATAATTCTACATATTTTGTTAAAAATACAACTAACGCTAAAGTGTTTTATACCGAGAAAGACATTATCAGTATGCTTGATTTCCTCATTGACAACATATTTGTTGAATTTGGAGGACACATTTTCCAACAGTGTATAGGAATTCCCATGGGCACTAACTGTGCTCCCTTACTTGCCGACTTATTTCTGTTCTCATACGAGGCAGAATTTATCCAGAACCTTATCAAGCAGAAAAAGGTCTCTGTAGCTCGTACTTTCAACCTAACATTTAGATACATAGACGATGTTATTTCATTGAATAACTCTGAATTCAGTAAATATCTCGCTATGATTTATCCTCCAGAATTGGAGATTAAAGAAACTACAGAACGGCCTCTTCTGCTTCATATCTGGACATTTTACTTGAATTTGACTCCAATGGTCACCTTTCTACTAGGCTATATGACAAGAGAGATGATTTCAACTTTAGTATAATTAATTTCCACACCTCATCAGTAATATTCCACTCTCACCTGCTTATGGGGTATACATTTCCCAGCTTATACGATATGCAAGAGCATGCAGTTCATATGGTGATTTTGTAGAGAGACATGGCCATCTCTCTTTCAAACTGTTAAATCAAGGTTACACCAGAGCAAGACTTGTCTCTACATTCAAACGCTTTTTTGGTAGGTATCGCAAGCTGGTAGATAAATACAATATCTCTCTTCGACAAATGATCACTGATGGCATCGGTGACATTGGGCCTTAGTTAGTGACCACTACCTATCTGACTTACAGATTGATATATGGCGGGTGCCACATGTGGGGCAGGATGCGCTTACTATTTTCGAAACACCTGACATCACTTCTTGGTCTTTTGGCCAGAGGTCCATATATCTTTCTTTCATGAATTTGACTTTGTTTGTACCGTCTATTTACTGTCTGTTCTGTGCTGTTTTGTTGTCTATGTTTACAACTATTGTCTTACAATTTTGACCTAGTGTTATTGGATTATGGATTGGTATGATTGCGATTATTTTACATACGTGGGTGCATATTTGATTCTGTTTATGTGCAGATATTTCAAGTAGATGAAGTCCGAAAACATACCTTAAATTGGAATGCTGCAGCAGATTATTGTCGTGAGAGGAATGCTACCCTGGCAAGTTTTAGCAACCAAGAGCAAGAAACGTTTGTCTTCAGGGCCACAAGACTTCGATGGTAAGTCTTTTTTTCGCATGCTTCAGAATCTATGGGCATCTACTACCTTGAAACCATGTCACAATTATTGAGATTCATCTGTGCAGATGTAAAATCCTTTGTTACTCAGCTTTAGTATATTTGAATGGCATGCGAGATAACCAGCCGTCTTTGTCCATTCGACTGAAATACATCACCATGATTGGTCTCAAAATAATGTTACGAACTTGACTGAGGCAGTTGATACATCGACACCATCGAGAATTTGAATTTGATCGTTCGTAAATACATAGCTACCTATAAATTCTTAGATAGGGTAGAGCTTGTAACTGATATGAATAAGACTTTTGAATGAGACACAGCCTATTGGCACAAATACTGGTGTGGCGGGGATTCTCGGAAAGTAGATTAGTTAAATTTTAAGTTATAAGGTGGCACGGAGATATTTTTGGAAATATGACATACCTGTTTCTCAAATGATGAGTGACAGTATAACTTTGATATATTCGCATGTCTGAACGATCAACAGGTCTCCACAGAAGCTCTCGTCTGATTTTCAAATTTTACAACTTTGTTCTGCGATTTTTACTGAAACGGGCTTTATTGCTGTTAGCTGTTGGTGTGTACTACACTTGGGAACACTCTGAGACCGTAAGTCCCTGTGTTTATCTGTGTTTTCTCAAGTTGCTTCTCGCCGGTGCGTCAAGTCGTCCAGCGTTCAGATCAGACTCTCCGTTGGCGGGAGTTCTTTTGTTTGGAGGAACTTGCATATCAATACACCATGCCTGGACAAAAGAAATCGGACATGTCCGAGGTTCCAGTTGAAGTGGAGAAGACCATCAAAGACAAGTACATTGCCAAGGTAAATAAGATGTCTCTGAACGAACTTAGATCTTTCAGTAAATGGCCTCTTGTGGATGAAATGAACAGCGAAATGGTCAATCTTCTGCCGGATGTTGCTGCCAGCAAGATCAGTACTGTATGTCATTACATTGGCAATGCCCTCAACAATCGTGCACAAGCGCGCATAAACGAATGCGGTACCGGACAGTCCAAATCACCGAATAACCTTCTTGACTTTGTCACATCACCCATCCAGTCCCTGATGAAGACTTTCAGCCACTCAGAACCTGATCACTCGGATCACGATCGTGATACCATTGAATTCAGTCCTGGCTCCTCTGACACGCAAGTGAAGCAGACATCAAAGAAAACTAGTAAATCTAAGAAAAAGCGTAAATCTAAGAAGACCCAAGCTGTACAGTCAGAATCGCTAACAGAACTTTATTGCATCGAAAGTTGTCAGTTTAATAGATCTGGCAAAGGCGACATGGTAAGATGCAGTCTATGTTACAAATGGTTCCATCTTAAATGTATGAAAGCAACAAGCGAAGAAGCCAATCGCTATTTCTGGCCGTGTACTGACTGCCGACTCTTATCGCAGAACATGAACGTCTTAAGACAAGAAGTTACGGAGCTACAGAAGACAAATGCTACTCTACTTTCTCTGTACTCATCGACTACCCAAGAAAACACAAATTTGATGGAAAAGGTGTTTCTGCTCCGCGAAGAGAATTCCGAACTGAAACTCCGTCTCAATGATTTGAATGACGCTACGCAAAGTCAATCTCAGAAAATGCCAAAGAAAATGTCGTCTTCATCCTCACAGACTGACAAAATCGTACACCAAGATACCGATGTAAATGATTCGGCCGACCAGCGTTTGCCCGTTAAAGACACACTTTTTATTGGGGATTCATTGCTGCGTTTGATATCACCATCAAACCAACGAGCCGCAGTCAAGTCGATACCAGGTGCAACCGTTTACGACATACAAACCGAACTGACAAACCGGAACAGTAATTTTGGTGAAATTATTGTACAAGTTGGTACAAATGATATCAGCAATGGCAAACAAACAGATGAAATCGTGTCGAGCTACGGGGAACTATTGAAGCTTGCAAACACTAAATCTGATGGCCATGTCACTGCACTAAGTATCCCACCACGGACAGACAATCCAGATCTACAACAATATATTGACGCTGTCAACACTGATATTGAAAGACTCTGCCAAGAAGAACACGTCACATTTGTCAACAATGATAACACCTTCAAATTCCGGGACAATACCATCGACACCTCAACACTGTATGGCGATGGCATTCATCTAAGTGTGAAAGGGCTTCGAAGAATGTTGACAAACGCCAATCTCAACCAGCTGTATACTGTCGCAAATCGGTTTAATGGTAACCGTCCCTTCAGACCAGCATGGGAAGATCCACAACAACGCAGTGATATGAGTATTCCTACCCGAAGACCACTTCAACCCCGCAGTTACCAATCATCAAGTTTGAGGTGGAATCGAATGTACAGCAACGTCGCTGATGGACCCAGCATCCGCCATAGACAGCAGAACCAACGGTGTTTTGAATGCGGTAAATCTGACCATCTCAGATCCAGGTGCCCTCTACTACAGGGAAGTTCTCGTGATCGTTTTAGCCAGATCAGATGTCACAACTGCGGTGAGCAGGGCCATACTGCAAGGTGTGTAGACACGGTGATGCAATCCGCTGCTGGAACTGTGGTAATCCGGGACATAAGTCGAAATATTGTCCCCGTGCCTAAGACGTCGGCCAAGAAGGGAGCGCCGTGCAGCAAAAACCTAAGGTCTCTGTTCTTTCCGGTCCACCGACGAATTGCCTCCGACCATTTCAAGAACTTTCCAAAGTCAAGGGTCTAAGTATCGGTTTTTGGAACATTCAACATATCACTAACAAGGTCGACGAACTCAGAATACTGTTAAGTAACGATAGCAATCCCTTTGATATTTTAATTTTAGGCGAAACTTTTCTTGGGGAATCTCATGCAAGTCTAGATTTTGCTGTCCCTGGATATGACTTGCATAGAAAGGATAGAATTTCTGGAAAGGGTGGCGGCCTCCTGGCATATATTAATACTGACATTCACTGTACTCGTAGACATAATTTAGAACGGAGTGATATTGAAATTATTGTACTTGAAATTGCCCTTAGAAATGCCAACTCAATTATTGTTGTTGGGGTTTATAGACCTCCCAGTACCACAGTTTCTGTTGACAAGGAAATTGAATCTGTTATAGAGTCTGTCTATCTTGAAAACAAAGAAATTATTGTATTAGGGGATTTCAATATAGATCTTTTTGCCCCCGCTTCAACAAAACATGTTATTTACAAAGCAATGGAGTCCCTAAATTTTGAGCAACTTGTTAATGTTCCTACTCGCCCTGTATCGGGTTCTCTTATTGATCATATATATGTGAACTGTGCAATGAATATTTCAAGTGTTTTTGTACCCAAAGTAGGCATTTCCGATCACTATCCTGTTTGTGTAGTGAGACGTCTCCATGGTAACAACGTTTCCACTGGATCACATATTTCTGTTAAATGCAGGCAGTTTTGTAATTTTTCCGTTGATGATTTTATTCATACTTTACAGGCTACCAAATGGCCTCGAGCTTCTGTTATAGATGATGTCAATGTTCTCTTTGAACAGTGGATCAATTGTTTCAATCATGTCTGTAATGCGCATGCTCCTTTTATTGAAAAGCGAGTGAAAAGACTCAGACAACCACCGTGGTTTTCTGCAGACATTCTTGATCTTATTCATGTAAGAGATTACCATCTTGTTAAAGCAACCCGCTCAAAGTCCCCCAATGATTGGTCACTTTATAGATCTTTGAGAAACAGAGTTGTGCATTCGATTTCCTATGCTAAGCGAGAGTATTATCGTGACATTTTAGGAACAATTCCAGAAACCCCTCAGTTATTTGGCGTTCAATCAACGAAATTCTCTCACATGGTGATTCCAGATCACAAAGTCCTTTCATTCAGTATGAGGGGAATACACTTACTACTCATAAGAATATTGCCCAGGCATTTAATACTCACTTTACTGGTATTGTTAGTAAGTATCGCCATTCTCTCAGTCCAACACCTGATTTTAGCCTTATTGGCGATTGGGTTATTTCTCAAACTGGTGGTAACATGGTCGATTTTCACATCCCTGCGATTTCCGTTAAATTTGTTGAAGAGCAGCTTTCTTTATTGAATGAATTTAAATCAGCTGGTAGCGATAATATTTCTCCAAAGCTTTTGAAGTTTGGTGTCACTTGTGTTGCAGAATCTGTCACCGATATATTTAATATGTCTATCAACAGTGGTGTTTTTCCTGATTGTTTTAAATGTGCCAAGGTTATTCCAATACATAAGGGAGGAACTAAGCACGATGTTAACAACTATAGACCTATCTCCCTTTTACCAGTTCTTTCTAAAATTCTGGAAAAGCATGTATATATTAGTCTTTATAATTTCTTGCAGTCATACAAACTTATTGTCGATTCACAGTCAGGTTTCAGACAACATCACTCTTGTCACACCGCTTTACTCAAGTTTACTGATCAGCTGTTACAGAATATGGATGAGGGTTTATACAGTGGTGTTATGTATTTAGATTTATGTAAAGCCTTCGATCTCGTTGACCATGAAATATTGCTTACAAAACTTTCTATGTACAGGCTTTCCGAAATGTCACTAAAGTGGTTCCGTTCCTCCTACCTTTCTGGGCGTAGACAATTTGTCACGTATATGGGAGCACACTCTGATGTTATGCCGATTACAAGTGGAGTTCCTCAAGGTTCTATTTTAGGCCCCCTCTTATTCCTAATGTTTATTAATGATCTTCCGCTTTGTCTCAATTCGGGAAGTTTGAATATGTTTGCTGATGACCAGACCATGTGTGTTTCAGGTATTGATATTAATCACATTGAAAATCGTATGAACGGAGATCTTCTTCCAGTTTCAAATTGGGTCCATAACAATAACATGGCTATCAATACTACAAAAACAAAGTGTATGGTTGTTGCATCTTCCCCCAAAATCAAAGTTTTTTTTGACTCTGACATTGTGTTTTATATTCATATTAATGACACTAGAATAGACGATGTTACTAGCCACAAACTACTTGGTGTACAAATAGACAACACTTTAAGTTGGGACGACCACATAATGATCTTTGTAAAAAGCTTTCGACCAGAATAGGTGTTCTTAGACGACTTCGCGCTACTTGCCAAAGAAATGTACTTTTATTGGTTTATAATGCTCTGTTTCTTTCTTTGATTGATTACTGCTGTATTGTATGGGGAATACGTCTAAGACAAATCTGCAACGTTTGTATAAACTTCAGAAAAGAGCTGGCAGAGTCATTCTTGGTGTGGACATGACATTTTCCTCTCCAACTCTGCTTATCAGTTTGCATTGGTTACCAGTTGATCTTCGCATTGTGTACTTCACGGCTATTATGTCTTTCAAAGCTCTTAATGACCTAGCACCGGCTATATCAGAGATCTTTTCCGACCTCTTTCTGAAATGAATCGTTTAAATACTAGAAGTGTTAGCGCTGGTGACCTTTACCCACCAAGGTTCAGGACTACCATGGGTCAAAGGTCGTTTGCTTTTCGAGCAACGAAAATTTTGGAATTCTATTCCTGTGTCTATTCGTAATTGTGAAAGTTTGTTGTCATTTAAATCTGCTTTGCACAGTTATCTCTTCATGAAATTTTGTAACGAAGGTTCTGATCTGGATTAGATCATTTAAATTTGTATTTATTATTTATACGAACTGTATTTTTCTCGCATCTTCTTGAGCTTTTGTACAGCTCTTGAGGGCTCTGATGTAAATTACAATATTTATCTATTGTAATCAGATTACCCTCTTGAAATAAAGTATAATAATAATAATAATAATAATAATATAATAATAATAATAATAATATACTTGCTTTGATTCACAATAGTAATTTGGTTATTTTTACCAGATTAGGCCATTTAAAGAAAATTATTTGTTTGCCGTCCTTGGATTTTTAAAAAACCTACCAGCCAGGGAAAAGAGACACCGACAAAACCACAAGTGTATTAACATAAGCTCATTTTTATTTGGTTTCTTTTTTAAAAATAATACACTTTTTTTGTAAAAGTGTTAACATTGTGTTTGTTTTCTTATTTTTTTCTGAAAGCCTACCAGCAAGCGGACAACAAACAATGTTTTTATTTAAAACTCCTTACATTAAATTTACCTTTTTGGGTCAATTTTGACGAGTGTCAGTAGCATGCTAACATAGTAAGCTCCCCCCTTCAAGAAACCTGATACAACTACGGAGGTGTAGTTCAAGATGACCCTTTTGTTATTGTCATGTTCTTTATTAACCTACCTTGAACAATACTAATTATTGGACCTGTTTTTATGTCTGCGTTAAAATTGAAACTTTCGTCGTACCTATGGATTAGGGAATTTTGAATACCAGTATACTAGAATAATCTAAAATTAAAGATAATAGACTGGGTAAGCGTGCTTGATTTTTTGCAAAACGATGATTTAAAGTCACCTCTCTTTCAAGACAATCACTTTAAATCGATACAACAAGCCATTTATTTCAAGTTCGTGCAGTGAATGGAAATATCAACATCCTTATCGTACAGTTACACAAAATTAAAACTTCTAACAGCAAAAATCGTTGGTTTAAAAGAAAAAATATGTGAATCGATTTAATAAATCATTATTTTCAAATTTGCCACTATAACATTCAAAATTTCAGAGATTTAAAGCTTCATTTGAAGGAATGTTACAATCTTCTAGTCTTGGTAATTTGTCAAACTTTTACAGATTCAATGTCTTGTTTCGCACATTTCAAAAACATATTTTTTAGGTTGTCACAGTACTCAATTTTTCAACTTTTTGACAAATTTAGGAATTCAAAAATTGCATGCTCTCTGACGATCGTCTTTTGGGGAGCTCTTCAGAGGGTATAGATATATAGATAGATAGAAAGATAGGTATTTATTTCAGTGACTAGTGAAATTACACCAAGCCTCAACGGGCTTATTAGTCACTTTTCAAAAGTGTTACATTTTCATATGAGGGACTGTGCCCAAATACATCGGAAAAGAAAACACTACAAAGACTTCTTGTCTTATATTATTACAGTTGGAAAAAGGTCAATGACAAAGGTTAATTCTTATCGTTTTTCATATAAGATGGATTGTCTTTTCCCATAAGCCCTGGCGAGAAACTTTGCCGTGCTTCGACTAATGTTTTAAAATTGAAATCAAGAAACTCATTAAAGATATCACCAACATATTTACAGTTGTTAACATAAGCTAGTTGTGCTCCGGAAAGATGAAATTTGAAAACAATTCTCTCGGCCAACCTTTCCCGAAAGTGCACAACTTGGGTTTTCTGGATGTTTATCAAAGTCTCCGCTTTTTACACCACCCAGTAATGAAATCTAACATTCGTTGCATATCTTCTCCATTTTCTGAAATGATTGCAATGTCATCGGCGTATAGCAGGATTGACACATTATCGTAACCTATCTGTAAACCCTTCGCCATATCATTAATAAACAATGCAAACAATGTTGGCGATAAGTTGTCACCTTGTCTAACTCCGGTTTCTGTATTAAACCAGCCAGAATAACAATTGTTCACTTTTACTATTGCCAAAGTATTTGAGTACATTGCAGAAATCAAGTTGTAGATCTCATCGTCCACATTGTTGATTAAGAGTTTGTAAAGACGTAAATTTCTGTCAACAAAATCGAATGCTTTTTGTATGTCTATGAAAGTTACAGAAGTCAAGAGATTATTATTCATTCAGCCTATTTCTGATAATTGAAGTCAAAGTAAAAACATGATCTTCACAAGATGTGTCCTTACGGAAGCCATTCTGTTCATCACTAACAGACTGTTATTATCAAGGAAAGAAATCAGCCCATTATTTAGTACGGAACTATATATTTTTTAGATAACCGAGTATAAGCTTATACCCCTGAGTAGAACTCTGGTGTCACTTTTTTACATTTCAAAATAGGTAAAGTAATACTTTTTCTCCATATGCTAGGTATCATACCTGAGTATATGGAGAACAATTGAAAAAGATGAACTAATACTTCAATGACATTTTCCTGTCTTAATATCTCATATGGTATTTTATCAATACCAGGAGCTTTTTTGTTTTAACTTTTCAGGACAATGTTCTTCGCTTCCTAAAAAGTAACATTCATGTTAATCTCTTGATTTTCTTCAAACATGGGGTCTCATAAACCATTTTCCAGGACATTCTTATGATGTACAACAGTCCTATAAAACTGTTAATCAAATTCACCTTGGCCATTTCTGTTTCCATTGCATAAAGAAGAAAAATCCTGTTGCCAGGTATTCAAGACCAAGTTGGAATCAGAAATAATATCATTCTTCTCATTGTACACTTCCATTGTCATATTTTTTTTCTGTTCTTCTTACCAGGAACAATACACCTCACTTGATCCCAAAATTGTCTGGGAATTATCTCAATTTCTAACTGAAAACCTTTCATAAAGTTTCGTTCATGGAAACGTAAACATTTGTCAAAAAAATGCTGGGCGTTTTTAAAGTGTGTTCTTAATAAATGATAACCCGTATCAAATTTGTTACACTTCAAAAACTCTCTCTCTTCTTCTCTCATATCCTGCCATCGTGATCTTAACTCGTCATTCCAAAAGGGTTTTTTAGACTTAAAACGCTTTCTGGTTTGTTTTGTGCAATCAAAGTACGGAATAGATTCGTCCATATTAGTTGTTATGCAATCACAGAGACTAGCATACATAGCATCAATATTGTTTTGGCTTTCAACATTATTTTCTATCTGATCTATTATAAACAATAGCGCTCTTTTAGTAGACTTCGATTGCATAAAATCAACAGGAATAGAATCTAACCTGTACTTTCTATATAGAGATTCGCCTTCAGTTCGATAGTAGGCTCAACATTTATAGCTGGTTTGGCCAAAAACTTAAATCCCAGTAAAGAATGGTTTGATATTTCCAGCGCTCATGACAAAAGTGAAGTAAATCTTGGTTCTCTGCATAATCTGACATTTTCTGGACTTCAAACTCTGTGCAGAGACTAACTGACTCGTTGGCATAGCGATATAATCAACTACAGCTTTGCCTCGAGCAGACACTGAGGTGAAATCATTATGCTCATTTGAATATCGACCGTTCATTATATGCAACTTGGCGTCATTCAGAAATTCAACAAAAGAGTGACCATGTTGATTTACATTTCTGTCTATCACCTGTCTAGTTGGAATATTCTCATCAACACCGTTTATTGTGCCATGTAATGCGCCAACTGAAGTCACCGCATATTATTACAGAGTCAACATCATCAAGAACGTACAACTTATTCAATAGGTGACCAAAAAAACCTGTGGCGTCTCTTCCCCAAGGTGAATTTTCTGCAGGCAAATAACATGTGAAAACCACAAATATAAAATCTGATACTCTATGAAAATCACGGAAATCACCCCATTTGGTAGATCATTCAATAAAGTGCGTGCGTTCAGCTCTAGTATACTGTGTGTATGGGGCTTACTGGCTATAATCGATCTAACTTGATTTGAATTGACCCAGGGCGGCTCGGACTACCAAAAAACCACTAATGTATCTATAAATGACAATTGGTAAAACATCACCAGAAAAAATGTTCAATCAATCGAATGACTGACTTGAAAGAGGATTTACGACTTTACTAACTTCTGACAACATCCCTATAACCACTTCTATTACATGATAGTCCAAGCAAGAATTAGTACATAAGTCAAACACCCAGGCCTATCCAAAATTATTCACTAAAATGTGCATTCTGTTGACAAGCGGCAGCTATAAACACAGGACAGATACATACTTGACATAGACCCATTTGACTTATTATTTTGATCTGCATTTTGTTACTAGGAATACAAATGTCTGGATTGGTTTAAATGACATCTCTACAGAAGGAGGTAAGATGTTTTGTCATTACAATTATATGTTTAAATATACGCTCATTTGCTGGAGTTTCAATGGAAGTTTACATATATTAGATTGATACTGATTACGTCATTGGTATAGCTATTTTTCTCACTGTTTGCACAATAGAAATTTCCTTCGATGTCTACAGGTGGAAACTAATTCATTTGTGTTATTGAGAGAGCCTGTTTCTGGCTGGCACGTGAATAAATTTAGTTTCCACCTGTAGACAAAGTCGGAGTAAAAACTAATTCTCTGTACAATTTTGTATACTTATTCCACACTGTTTCTCTATGTGTATCATCGTATTCATAAAGTCAGGTTCAATTCAAACAAAATTGCGTAATTGGTCGTGATATAACACACTGCGAGGTTTAGTAAAAGCATGAGACAGTAGATTGACTTTGTGATTATGGAACTTTGGGACACAAGGGCGCCCCATTGAAGATATGGGAGCGTGGCATATTTTTGGGCCAGTCCTAAGTGCAAAAGAAAAAAGCTAAACATTTTTTATCAGTCTAGTTGTTCTACAATTTTCCACAGCCACGGCCCATATTTAATATTCTTCGATATTTTTCTGAAGACCAAACACAAAAGGCTTAATTACAGTCCAATTACTCTATTTCATTTCACCGAGTTTATATATTTTGAAAACGACTTTATTCAAGTTGTCTGCTGCATGTCTATTTCTTAGTTATATCTTGATATTATTACGCTCACTTCACACCTGTACTGCTGTCTCAACAGAGAGTAAAGGCAATTCCACACATTTCATTTCTTTGTAGCGTAAACAATCTAAAAATATTTAGCAGAGTCGCGTCCATACAATTTATAACCTTACACCTTCATGTTTTTCAAGGGCACCATTAGGTCAATATTTTGCACGCCCTTTGAAGATTCCATACCGTGAATCAACATTTAAGATTCAGCACTGAACTACTGCCATTCAAATTTGATGTTTCGCATCAACTGTTATTTAATAATGATTGTTGGAATGCAAATCTAGCTCATAATGACATGATCTTGCAGGCATAAGATGAAGTAGTTTATGGTTGACGAGAAAAATCGAATCTTGTGTTCGCGAGAATATTTTATCGTGCCTACGAGACACAAGATAGTTATTCTCGTGCTCTCAAAAAACTTCTCGTGGAGCTCAAGATAGTTTCACATGAGGACAAAAAACATTTCATGTTCACCAGAAACTTTCTCGTTGGCACAAGCACAGACAAATAGTATAGACAGACTGGAAACGCTGCATGCCTTTTGTTCCATGATCGTCTCGGTAGACTATTGGCTTTTCATATTAAAATGAGCTTCAAAGGTGTTAAACTTTTTGGAGGCTTTGTTTGTGGTTGATAATTACACGAGATTATGCGAAAAATACGACGAGATGGCATCGTACTGCCTGTCGCGTTGCAACTATAGTTACTTTGTGAGCTCTCAGGCCAGAAACACTGCTTCACGCCAATCAAAACATAACACGCCAGCAGTTTCATAAACATGTCCTTCCTTGACGCACGTGTAAAAGACGGTATGACTGACCGTAAACCATAGAGTAAAACCAGACAGTATCGATAAAAGACTTTCAAATTTGGTTCAAACACACTCATTATATATTCATAAAAATATGAGAGGAATTTTTAAAACGGTAAAACTCACTTTCATGAAGCTCAAAACACTCCCGTTTTCGCCAGCACGTCAATTCCGCTCAGCACCACACGACAACAACAACACAAACTTTGCCGAACATACTTTCGCTTAACAATTGGCGAAAATCGGAAAATTACCGAAGGATGCATGGTCGGCACTCTTCGGAAAAGAGAGGCGAGAGCAACCTGAGGCGAGGCGAACATGGATGGGTTACGTAACCGCTTCATGCCTTAAACAATACCCGTTGCGAATCTGGCTATGTTTGTCTGTGGCACAAGGCAGTACCGTGTGATCAAAAGAAAGTTTCTCGTGACATAAAGATATTTTTTTGTGCTCACTAGAAAGTTTATCATCCTCACAAGAAACTATGTCGTGCTCGCAAGAACGTTTTGGTGCTCACAAGAAGCTCGTGAGCACAAGATACTATCTCGTGCTTTATCTATTTGTTTTAGTGTATAATTGGAGTGACGGTTCTGCCTTGACCTACTTCAATTGGGCATATAACAGGAACGACGACGCAAAAGACTGTGCTGCCCGAGCATTTCAACGTTGGCAGATGAAACCTTGCTGGAGCTTCCTGTCGGCATGGATATGCAAAATACCAACAGGTGATGATCATACATCAAGCTGTTCATCGTCTTTTTATGTGTTCTAATTCAAATACTTTCTATGATTTTTTAAGAGTACATCAAAGAGTATATAAAAAGACGCGAACCATAATCATTGGTTTATTTACCGGTTTGAAAAGGCAGTTACATAGCACATCAAATCGACAGTAGAGGGTAAATGGGGAGTTGGACAATAGCTTACAGCTAGTCGAGCAAAACCCCGTCATGATAACTTGTCACAAAATAAAAGTTAGCAAAGAGGGCTCATTATAACAATGAAAAATTGTTCTTTATAGAAAAAGACGAAAATCGTTGAATTAATTACAATATCGTATTAAATCACTAAATTCGTTTGAAGTTATGTAAAGAGTTTGTGGACTTAATATGAACAGGAATGTCGTTCCAAACTCTTGCTCCAGAAAAATAAACAGAAAACAGGCTTGAATTTGTCATTGCATGGTATGGACGTAGGTTTTGAAGTTGGCAGTTTCTAGCATTGTCATGGCAACTGACACAGACGTAATTTGATAATGTATATTGTGAACCAAGCTGTAAATGAAGTAAACTAGAAGGAATTTATTGAGTTTAAAAACATCTAAAATATTAAGTTGAGTAAAACAAGGAGCTGTGTGGTCTGTGGTTAATTTGAACATCATAGTGCGAACAATCATGTTTTACTCTGCTAGAGTACAGTAAGTAATTTCCCAGACTTCTAGGCGTAGCTTGTATTGGGAAGTATGCATTGTACAAAAGTAACAAAATGTGTAAAGGTAAATTGGATCTGAGCCTGTTCTTCCGAATTATCCTATCAAAATGTTCACACCAAAAGAGATGCTTATCGAACAAATATCAACAAAAGGGAAACATCAACTTCTCTGATTTGCTCGTCACGGATGTAAATAGAATCTGAGACATTCATTTTCTTACGACGGTCTCTAAATATAATAAAGTTTGTCCTGCTCCTATTTATTGTTAATTTTTTTGAACCACATCACAATTGAACATCATTTAAGTAAAATAATCGGTAGTAAGGTCAATACCATATGAACCACAGTAAGTGTGAATAAAAGATGGGAATCATCAGCAAATAAACGAAGATTGAAAAAAGGACAAGCATTTGAAAATCATTTATATACTTAAAAAAATGAAGTCGGGCCCAACACTGATCCTTGGAGAACACCTTGATGAATGCTAGATTTCTCTGACACATTGTCATTTGATTGAACAAATTGAGAACGGTTTGCTGTATCCATTGTAGGCAGGGCCTCTAAATATATAATGCTCAAGTTTTGCCACGGTTTATAGTGTCGAAAGCTTTAATAAAGTCGAGAAATACCCCTAAAGTAGAATTTCTTTTGTCTATTTCCTGTAGCAAATGGTTTACTAATATTGTCAAAATTAACTTTGTGCTGTGCTTCTTTCTAAAACCATACTCATGTTTGTACATTATGTTAAACTTATTAAGGTATGAGGTGACCTGTTTGTTAACTATTTTTTCGATGACTTTGCTGAACAATGGTAGTATAGACACTAGTCCAAACAAGTTCCGTTCTCCCTTTTCAAAGATTGGCGTACCTTTGGAAACTTTAAAGTGGTTGGGAACACACCTCTTGAAAGAGAACTATTTATGATATGGGCCAGATGTTTTGAAATGACAATGTCTGCATCAATGAAAAGTCTCGGGGCAAATTATCTCACCCACTTGCTTGTTTGCCATCTAAATACTCTAATGTGTTAGTATAGTGTTGTTGAAGTATTTTTAAAGCTGAGGCACCATTTGATTAGACACTAATATGATTAATTTAGGCATGTTTCATATTTGAAGAAATAAATTTTCATGTCACATAGTGACATCAATCTTATATTATGCTTTTACGGCGATTTACAAGATCCATATACAGATAGAACTTTGTCAAGTTTCTACCTTCTCTTAATAATGTTTTTGTGATTGATGATTAATTGAAAAGACAATTCACGAATCACGTGAATTAATGATTAAATCTATTGGCTTTTTTTTTTAATGTTCTTCTTTTTCTTTCAATTATAGGCGTAACGCCTCTAACAGTGCCCCCACCACACTCCTCCAGATTACTGTTACGAAAATGACACCTCATGGCTGAACTATGGAGACAACACGTGCTATTTTTTCAGCACAGCTTTGCAGATAGAACCTAAGACATGGACTGAATCTAGGAATATTGTCGTTCTGTCGGCGGTGAATTATTGTCAGTACATGACACAAACGAGACTTCTTGGCTTGTGTCTAGGGTAAGTCTTGTGTTAATATTTGTTATCAGTTTTACTGACAGAGCACTATTTCGGAGTCATTTCGGCACGGTTATACATCATAAGACATGCCTTAAACTATGGTCCCTGTTCAAACGGTCAAGCATCAATTCCCAACCCCCTCTCCCCCCCCTCTCTCTCTCTCTCCTCTCTCTCTCTCTCTCTCTCTCTCTCTCTCTCTCTCCTCTCTCTCTCTCTCT
This sequence comes from Ptychodera flava, assembly GCF_041260155.1. NCBI lineage: Eukaryota > Metazoa > Hemichordata > Enteropneusta > Ptychoderidae > Ptychodera > Ptychodera flava. The sequence goes on along the minus strand of NC_091945.1, from coordinate 3,508,709 downwards.
CTCTCTCTCTCTCTCTCTCTCTCTCTCTCTCTCTCTCTCTCTCTCTCTCGTCTATGGCTCGTTTCGTCGCACTTTTTGTTGTTTTTGCTTTTGTCGGTACATAGGAGAATAGTTACGTACGTTAAAATCGCCTAAAATTAACATGCATTCTTGGCGTTTTGCCTAGAATGTTTTGCGTTAATTATAGGCACACAAGGCGTGAAGGAAAAAGTTTGTTCACATATATCTGTTATCCTGACATGTCTTCAGCGAAGAATCTTGACAGAGTGTTCAGTTGTAAGTTCGGACATGATTTCGTCTACTTTTATATGACGACTGTCACATTGCTCTATTTTGGAAGGCGGTCATTATACCGAGGTAGGCGAAGTCGTAAAAGTATAACACCGAATTCACCAAACATAACTTGGCACTTGTAGGGTACCGTAGAATGGAATGACGTTTGAAAAGTTTGTAAGGTCGATGAAATTAAACTTTTGGTTCAGCAATCAAATGTATTCAAATGGCAAAAACAATGGCGTAGCAAACACGGTTGCCGATTTTTTAGAATAGCGAATAATAAATTGGAACGTACTTGGCACCTTTAAACGATGGTCAGAGCAGAAAAAGGTGAGGTAATAACAGGAAGCAAAATCAGCATAGTGCCAGCTCCACACATAGTAGACAAAGTCAACTGGACACCATGTAAAAACAAGGCCATCGAAGGAATAGAACGATTTCGTGTGTTGGATCAAAATCTACAAAATAATTCAAATGGAACTTTTCAATACATCTTACTTAAATATAATGATCCAAAAGACGTTGAACCATAGACCCTAATGTTTAATCGCAGGATAAGACAATTTCAGTATTTCCTCGTACTACAGTCTGAGATGATTGGTCGACAGAAAGCACCACCATCTTGTTTTAACTTGAAAATGTAAACAAGGCAGAAACAAATGTTTTCTCGTCGAATTAGATTTAAATATACCAGTACAAAAAGAGTTTTATTTCATTGAGTTATTTGCCTTGGACGGAAATGCGTGTATCATTCTCTAGAGGCAAAACGAAAAAAATCAAGGGAACTAAACATTGGCATGATTTCAGAAGCCACAGTCGTCCCTCCCCATAGCATCGGCCTAGATCGCCTCAGAGTTGACGCAGAGAAACGTGGTCTATACAGGTGATTGGCACCTTCAAATAAAATATCTTGATTGCAATCCTTGACCGTTCGTGCAGGTCAATTTGTAAAACTGACTCCCCACAATTTGCAGTAAAGTAAACTATATTGATACAATGAACACTTCAGGGTGGACTGTATTCATGTTAATTGTTTGGACGTACGGCAATGAATCATAATTTTATGACAGGTATTCTTATACTCTTTCTTCATCTTCAAATTCATATTATCACTCTTCTTCTAGTCCCCTGTTTATCAGGAGAATATTACCCTAATAAATTTGTTGTAAAAACAACGCAGAATGAGAAAGTAAATTGTTTTTAAAGTAATATAATGGCATTCTCGCATATCTAGTGACATCTGATGATGACCCTGTATTTTGTGTGAAATTCAGTCTCTTTATGCGATAAATATTGCAATGTAATTTCTCCTTCAATTTCTCCAGCTGGAGTTAGAACAAGACGAGGTTGGTGGATTGGACTTAGGGAGTATGGTTTTGACAGACACTTTAGGTAAGAGTTTCTAATAGTTTCCATGTGTCATGTAACGTGCCATATTTGGACTGACTCATTTCATCAAATGGATGCACTTTTGACTAAGTTTGTTAGGAACGAAACTGCAATCACTCCAACTACAAAAGTGATGCACCAGTTTGGAGACATGGACTTGAAATGTAATAACTTGGGTTCGGTAAAAGAGACAAGTCTGGAAGTCTACAGTTAAACCTTTATTAAAAACCAATGTTTCGACCTCACACAGTTCTTCTTCAGGGCAGTAACGGAGACCTTTGAATACCGATCGCACTATGATGGTGAACAGAGGTGAATTTTGATGAGGTGGCTCACGAGTTTGGTAGCCTCTGTCCGAAATTAATCATAATTCGAACAGGTGCATCTGTATCGGAGGGACTGGCTCCATGGAATAGCTTGGAATGTGTGGCTGGGATGACATGAGGTTGTTCATGGATACGAATGTTTGTCTGTGGGTTAGTTGTATACTGTTGTTCCTATCTTGTCCTTGGTGAGTATGATCAGTGTGTCCAGGAATGAGATCTCTTTGTCGCTGTATTCCAGGGTAAATTGTAGAGTGGGATGGATAGCGTTACAATATTGATGGAATTGTTTAAGTTGATCTAGACCATGTTGCCACAAAAATCTGATGTCGTCGATGAACCGTTTCCAGTTGTCTTGTGCCGTTGTGTAGTTGTCTACAATTTGCTTTTCCGATTTTTCCATCGCAATATATAGCATACGATGGGGCGACTTTACTATCCATAGCAGTACCGCATATCTGGAGATATAATACTGACCGCTGAATTCACAGTAGTTTTTGTGAGAATGAATTGCAACATCTCACAAATAAGTTCTTGGTTGACTCTTACGGTGTTGTGTTCTTCAATCATTTCTTTGACTGCTCGAATGCTGTAGCTGTGTGGGATATTGGTGTAGAGTGACACTACATCCATTGTAACTAGAATGGCGCCCTCTGATGGTGATATCTCTTGCAGATCTTGCAGGTGGTGGATGGTTTCTTTAATGAAGGACGGTAGCGATCATAATATGTTGTAGATGAAAGTTGACAAAGCTGTTCATTGGAGTAGTGATCTAGTTGCGTTGTTGAATGATAATGCTGAGAGGAATGTTTTCTCTATGATCTTTCGGGAGCCCATAAAAATATCCCGGTGATGCTTCTTTGGGAAACAGTTTCTTAGCCATATCATTGTTGGTTTGGTGATCCAGTTTTTGTTGCCATCTTCTTAGCTTGGATTCTAGTTCTTTTATGTATACCTCAGTGGGGTCTTCGTCCATGGTTTGATAGTAGTCAGTGTTATTAAGATATAGTCTTGCATGTCCATGACAACAATACCGTTACCTCTGTCCGCTGCTTTTATATTATTGCAGTGTTATTCCGTAGTTGTTTGATAGCTAAACGTTCGTCAGGATCGATGCTATCAAAAGTTTGACAGCAGTTGTCTTCATTTATGTCTTGCTCAACAGCAGAGAGGAAAGCTTTGAGGATGAGATTTTCATAAGGTGGTGGATTGTAGTGGGGTTTTTCTATTTGAAATGGTCCCCGTTCAACGTTATAGTCCGAGTTGTTATCAGGATCGATGTTCATATCTATGAATTCATATTGAAGTCGCCTCTCTTCACCATCATAGTGCGATCGGTACGTCTTCATACCTCTCTGTTATTACCCTGAAGAAGATCTGTGTGAGGTCGAAACGTTGGTTTTTATTAAAGGTTTAACCGTAGACTACCGGACTTACCTTTCGAATGTTAAACTCAATACTGAAATATTCGCTACATTTGATATTTCCACAATTATGAAGGGTATCTTTGCAAGTGTCTCGTGAATAGGGCATAAAGCATATGAACGTAACAAGGCAATCACAATTGTGTACATTAAAACAGGTGGTCTGATGGTACACCCTTGGATTATGAAAACTGGAAACCAAATGAACCAAATGACTACAATGGCGAAGAGGAATGCGTTCACATAGCTGTATTCTCAGGTGCAACAATGTGTTCCTATAACATAATTTTTTAGTTCTTAAACTCCTATGTTGGTGCCAGATTGTCTAATCAGAACTTTTACTTACGAAATTACAATTGCAATGGAAAACAAAAGGCTAGCACACCCCATAATCCTCGTACAGACTAGAAAAAAGGTGATCCCAGGGATCGCCAAAAGTGCCTTTAAAGTTGAAGCAGCTCCCCTTCAAACAAACATGACTCTATTTTGCATATTTGCTGTGACGTGTATGTTGTGTAAGTCACATTAAGATGGCCCTTAATGAGTAGAAATTGATATTACTGCATGCCTTGACAATTCCTGAAAAATGATATAGCGAGTAATGTATCATTTAATGGAGACATATGATTGAATCGAGTAAAACACGCCAAACAATAGCAATGTAGTCAGTGACTGTGACTCTCGTTTAAGGCATAACGCGCCTCGCGGACAGAGATTTGGACGACCTTTCCTAAGTCTTTCTGATCTACCACTTTAAGGGGCTCATTTTGAAGCCCTTTGAGCAAGCGAAATAACAGTCTTAGATTTTTTAAAATCCAAAATTATATTTTTCTCCCATAGAGTTAAGGTTCAAAGACTAGAAATTGACCCTTTTAAGCTAACAATTCTCTAGTGGTAAATAACCCTAGAACCCCCGTAAATTATATATTTTTGGAAAGCCTAGATAAAGGAAAACATTTTGGTTACCATAGTGTCACCACTGTTTACATAACTATCACGTGGCAAGTAATCTGCATAACCTTTCAAAAATCGGTTTTCTCTATGTTTTGTTTCGATGCTTTGAGATATGTAGTTGAAAGTTGTGTGAGAGCAAGCTGTTCTAAGGATCTTCCAAACAGTGTCTCAGAATTTTTTTAAATCGTCTCAAACAATTTTTATGCCAGAAAAACTTCCAGAGCGGTGAATTTAAGCCTAGTTGATTTATTTAAAATTGTGCTAAAAAACCAAGGTATGACATAAAAAATCTGAGACACACTTTGGAAGAGCATTGTGACAGCTTGCATTCCAGTAAGTTTGAGTCAGATATTTTAAAGTATTGAGACAAAACATGGGAAAACTAATTTTGAAAGTTTATGCAAATCACCTGTCACGTGATATTTATGTAAACAATGGTGACACTGTGGTTGCCAAAATGTTCCCCTATATCTAGGCGTTTAGAAAATATATAATTTACTGGGGTTCTGGCTTATTAACCACCAGAGAATTGTTAGATTAAAAAGGTCAGTTTCTTGTCTTGGAATCTTAACACAGGGATGGCGGCCATTTGGAATTTCAATTTATCGGTAAATCTTGGGATATTTGTCTCTCTAGTGCAAAAATTTCCGCGGGGACCCCGGTTTTTATTCTGTTATTTTAAAGAGAACATTTGAAAGATTCATTGAGGAAAATTTGACAAAAACGTTTAATCTTTCACTTTTGAGGCGCAAACTACCTTAAGGATAATAGAGTCTTTGGCACCATATCTTAAAATCCTGTACTTTTCTGACTCATGAATGCAGATAATGCAGCGTGGAATGACAATCATTGTACTTTAAAGTTTTCCTTTATCTGCAAGAAATTCAATCACAGTGTTGACCCAATAACGCATCCTCCAACAACACCGATGCTAGGACCTTGTCCAACAGGATGGACAGAGTTTGATTATAATGTTACAAGTTTTTTGGACTGGATGACGTCAACGAAAGACGGAACTGGTCAGCAGCAATAACTGCGTGTGGGAGTGTGCGCAGTCACTTAGCAACGGTACATACCAGAGAAATTCAACGTAAGTAGGAGAGTGAGATGGTGATTCAGTGATATCGTCTACTTTTAAAGTTTTCGTTAACAATTACAAATTATACAAAATTTACAGTTTGTCAGGTTAGGTTTTTTCCGAATGTATCATAAAAACCAAATACGACTACATAAAACATATGGTCCATTCCAGAGTTCATATATAGCAAGATGGCATTTGCTCGATCTGGGATCTGGATCGGCCTGAGGAAGTCTCGGAGACAATGGCCGTTCAGATGGAGTGATGGTGAAGCAACAATGAGTTATACCAACTGGGGCAATAACCAACCATATGTATATGGAATGGTATGTTATCAACCATTCAGTAAGCAAATGCGTCTGCTTTTGGTTCACACTATCACAGTGTCAATCTTTGATGTCACTGCATGCGGTTGAAAAATAATTGTAGAATTCGAAGCGAGGGTGTCTACGTCGAATTATTGTGCAAGTTCTTTACACAGCATGTATTCCCATAATTTTTTATCATCACAACCGTTAAAACATACGTGAATAATAATAATAATAATAATAATAATATGTAAATTAAGTTGTTCACAATCGAACCGTCAATGCATCACAATTAGTTTATTTTTCTTTCTTCGACAAACAGAACTCATTTAGTGTTAAAGGTGGACGTCAAATATTTGGGCAAAAATAGTTAACTCTGACAAGTGGCGTTTACTGTTGTTTATGAAATTGATACCACAACAACTCTTGTTTAAAATGGAAATAATGTTCTTCCCCTAAAGACATGTGTGGAAGTTAGCGAAGACAGTGGAGAATGGAGGAAAAAACGCTGTGACTCAGAAAGTGCCTGGTTATGTCAAGGCGATAAAGGTAAACTGATATGCACATATCATTGTGAGTTTTACAATTTCAAAGTAAAATAAACTTCACTTCTACCTTACAAACTGCCCATGCACTTATCGATTTTGAAAAGAAATATAACTCAATTGAATTTGATAATATTTACATATACCATTTAAACGTAACCTGTAAATTTAGAAAATTCTGATTTCGTTGCAATTGCTCTAATTTTAAGGAGAAAAATATCTGCAAAATTTCTTTTCACAGGTCTCATTAAATGTGTCGCGGCATCTCTTTTAGGCCACTGTTCTTCTATCGTTATTCATATCAGGGATAAGCAAACGCGTGTGCTTCGTAGTGTTTGTTACTCTGTCTACAGTAGTTTCACGGTGAGTCCATGAACAAAGTTGATGTTCAAGAGGGCGGTAAAAAAGCAAGAGGACAAAGCTGAATACCAAACTCACACAACTAAACGCCCAAACGGCCATCTTTTACATCAAACTTTGTTTACATTTGCCACCAGATGTCGAACCACAACCTGAAGATCCTACCAAAGCTGACGACAAAGCATGCATTGCCAGCTACACCTATTACAACGGAGGTTGTTATAAAGTGTACAAAAATCTGCAAACGTTTCAGCAAGCGTCGATGCAGTGTAGGAAAGATGGTGGAAACTTAGCCAGCTTGATGAATGCATTCGAGGAGGCCTACGTGGAGACTTTGGCATACATTCAAGGTTTTCCATTATGGATCGGGATTGAATTAAATAATGAGGTATTTTACAATTAATCTTTGAAAGTTTCACACAGTTTGCTGGTAGTAAATTAAGTAGCAGTGTCGGAAGCTAATATTGCCCGCATGCATTTACACAAATACATTAAGTAAAATTAAACGAACAATGTATGTCTTGTATTACAACGTGGAAGTGTAATATCCCGTCTCCGCCTTCGTCATTGGAGTTTAATTTGTAACTATAAAGTCAATTTTTGTGTGCATGTACAATTGAAAAGCTGAAATTATAACAATCGCAAACTACTTTAATGTAAGCCTTTAACAGAACATGGTTTCTTTCCGCAGACAGAGGAGTATGAATGGAGGGATGGCTCACCACTGTTTTATACCGGTTGGAAATCTGTGAGAATTGGCGAGGATGCAGACGGTGGTTATACCAATAGTTGTGTAAAAGCTACAGAAGATGGTTGGGAGGCAACAAATTGCGACGAACTCCTGGGAGCAATTTGTAAAATTTACATCGGTACGTAATGTTCTGCATACAAATTGCTATGGTTATTGCCCGGATGGGCACACACCTCCCTGCATTCCGTATTTCAAACTTCAAAGCGCAAGCTCCACAATTGGAGCAATTTCCTACATTTTTGGGCAAAGTCAAGACTATGTTTTTTTAATTGGTATCTCAAAAGTGCATTATAGGGTCATAATTGTTCTTGAAACAACAACGGTATCAAAAGTTTACATTGAATAGTTGTCTTCTTCGTCAGACGTCTCGAGAAGGCGGACAAGGGGGCAGTGTCAAATTCGCCATGCCTATGTGTATAGCCTTCCCAGGACAGTGACTTTATTCCCCTGTGGTTGTTCGCATTTGCGTGGAATTCATGAACTCGTAATTGTGCATGCCGGCGGCTGTCTATCTGTCTATCTATCCATTTGACCGTCCATTTAAATGTATCTTTGCAGTATCTATGTAAGTAGTACTATAACGTTTTAAACGTGGCACCTTGGTTTGTTGCAGTACCGCCGCCAAGTACCCCTGAACACATCGAAGGGCACTGTGGAGTTGAAGTTGGGTGGATACCCTATGGCAGTGATTGTTATTTCTTCGGCGATAAAGGTCGTCGTGTTGGAGCTCAGCAGGCTCAGTTTAATTGCATGCAATTGGACTCTACATTAGTGACTATACACCACGACCAGGAGAGTGAATTCATATTGTCACAGCTGGAAATCAGTCAGGACATCTGGATTGGTCTGGTCAAAGGTCATGGTAAGTTCTCGTTAAAAATTATATTCTACCTGTCAATACTTTCTGGCTATACTAAGTGTCATATGACATTTTTTCATGAAGAATATTGGACCTCCGGGTTTAAAGACCTTCAAATCTTATGGTTCTGCTCTGGTTTATTACTCCGATGGAGTGGTTCGTAACTGCCAAGGAGATGCTATGACTTCAAGATCTTGGTTTGTATGATTAAAATGATAAATCATAGAATAACCACGAAGTATGGTCGGCTACTTTGAAATTTATTATCGAAGAATTTGAACTTCACAGTAACGTTTTCTAAAAGAAAACCGTACCGTCAATGCATTCCCAGATGCGCATGCGCAGTGAGACAGTCACTCCTGATGAATCAGCAATTCCCCCTTCTCGCCACACGGCTCTCCGGTTTCTTTGCTGCATTGCCACGAATTTTAACCTAAGTCTACCAGTAGTTTTACACTGATGAAAGGAAGCGTTTGAATGCTTTTGAGCAAATATGATTGGTTCTAGGTTTTAAAAGCTTGTTTTGATGAGCAAATGATGAACTTGGTGCTGAATTTACACGAAAAGTAATAAAGATGTGCTCAACCAAAGGAACTTTGTCAGGGAGATATCATTGTTGTTGTCTATTTTTACAGCTATCAAAAGGTGTGTTGTCTGAAAAGGGGAAGAATCAGTTTTTTAGATTAAAATGATGTTGTCAATGCATCTTGAAGGTGGCTTCCGATGGATCGATAATTCCCCTCTACAATTCGCCAGATGGGCAGCGGGACAACCCAATCACGTAGATGACTTCGGCACAGAAGACTGCGTGGTACTGCAGCGACGCAGTGGTGATTGGGATGACCAAAGGTGTTCCAATCTTAAAGGATACGTCTGTAAAAAACCTAAAAGTAAGCTCCTTCAATGTACATGCTAATGTGTCTTTTGAATGACATTTATCGTCATTACTGAGGGTCTGTACAGGAAAATCTCTCTAGATTGCGGCATTTCAAATCAATGCACCTGACAGTGACAAACCATGAAAATCGTCGACGTGCAATGAAAATGAACCCAAATTGTAATGCTAATCAAACAACTCGGTATTTGATCACAACAAACTTGGCATACTTGGCAAATAAACCAAAAATAATATTCTAAGAATTCAAGGCTGCGCCCTTCACTATCAACAAAGTTTTATAAGTTTTTTGGTTTAATTATAGATGGTGATAACTATTTAGGTCATGTAATTACCCAGCAAGAGACAAAAAGCTTAGCAACCATGACCTAGCTTTTTGAAAGGAATTAACGGACCAGCACAAAATTCTTATGATTACAGGTGACCACAGAAATAAAAAAAGAAAAGATATGACCGTGCACTCAGCTGCCAACAAATTTAAAAGATTCGTTTATTTTTCTCAAGGTTATGATGATCATGATTGTTTTGGCAATTACAGGGCAAGATCTAGGGAAAGATAAATAAAACAAAGAAAAACCAAAAAGCTGCCATAGATGCTGAAGCTATATGCTACGTTAACGCCCCTCACCAATTCTTATACACAAAGGAAGACAACAGAACTACAAGAACTAGAACTTCTGTTACGAGTCACTCATATGTGTGTGAGACCCAGCCTGAATGACATGTAAATCTAATAAAGTAATATACAAAGACCACCGTTATTCAAAATGGCTGTGGAGAAAGATGAGTCCAGACACAGCGTTGTATATGGATTTAGAATACTGCCAACAATGACAATGATTGAATTTGTATTGTTACTCCTTCATGATAAACGCCGTCACCACGACTAATGAGACTAATATGATCTCCATGGATACGTAAAACAGATCTTGCTTATTTGACCATGACCTTGTCATCGAACATTATTTTCGTTTGTTTGACGGACAGAATGACGCTAATGATTGCTCATTGCTTTATAACCAAAACAAAAGTTAAAAAAATTCACCAGCAAGCATAATAACAACATTACTAACTGATTACAGCAGTTGCGTAGGATTTTTTTAATTATCTGTTCCTTGGACCAGTGTTTCTAGAAATACAAATATAAACCCATTTTAAGGCCTCCACGCGTGTATCTGTTGCGATCAGGACTTACATATTTCCATGAACTACTCAATTCGACTAACACAAATTGAGATAACGGAATGTCTGTCAAACGTTATACTCACTAAGTAGGGCATCATAACGGATTGTCTGTGAAGAATTAAATGCATGTTGGGTAGGCTAATTATAGTGTGTAATAAAATAGACACATATCTTGCAATGCTATTTTATTATCCAATGTGTAATTGAATGTACATATAAATTAAAAAGACTTTATTCAACATTGGGTTTGCATACGATATACATAAGTTAATTGAATACATGATGAAAATAGAATTACATTTGTACCGTTCAGCCGAACCCTACATCATAAGGTCAATCAAAGTGCATTGATACCAACAGTATATGAAAACCAACTTTGAAAATGGTGAAAGTGACGGCAGGAACATGTGACCAGCAAACACTACGTCTAATGGCCATTAGTGTACTCATGAAATGCCGGACTACTTTCATTCTCATACAAGTACATCCGAGCAGTTTGAGTCTTTATTATTACAAAATGTGTTACCATGACTTCCTCGCTCATGTACTTTTATTTTTCTATGGTTTTGCAGTTGTTCTTACGACGACAATGACGAGTATCACTGAACTTGGTGAAAAGAAGCAAGATTCAACAGGTAAAGTGTGCAAAGAGATTGTAGGGCGAGGGACTATATACTTGCTTGCAAAACATAACTGCGATATGCTAAAGAGTCAACAGCTATCAGTCTAAAATTAACATGTGTAGCCCTAAATGGCGTTTTAGCTTTCCGCTCTTTCTTGTCCATAATTAAATATTAACGGTCAGCCGGGCTTGTCGCCGTTTGTTCCTTATGCATTAGCCTTGCGCGTGTTGGTATGTGAATAGCAGTCCGTACTAGAACGGGGCTGTTCACAATTGACGTCATTGTTTATATCAACAATAAGCAAAAATAAACATTTTCCCGCATTTTCCGATTACTCTTTTGAAAATTAAGCATGCAAGAATGACGAAAATTCATCTTAGTAGGCGAGTGCTAGTGTAATAATGAATACTTAGAGACATATTCACGACTCAGAGTACAAGCTGCAAAAACAGCCATGCATGCAACATTGATAAAATTTGTCCTCATTTCAAGCAGCATTATCCGATATCGCGCGCGTACAGTTATATTTAATAACAAACCTGTAACCGTGAACAGCGCTATTCTGCCGTCAAGGTTTGCTCTGGGACTACACACATACATCCCGGGACTATTTTCACAAGTTGAACAGAAGGCATTTGGACTTGACATGCTTTAAGATTAGAACAAGAACCCCCATTTTGCACAATCAGAACTAGCATGTTTGAAACATCTGGAAAGTTGGGGATGATAGAGATTTGAGATCATGTTATTCTCTTTAAGTATCCAAGGAGATCTATTTAATGAAAAATATATTTCATATTATCTGAAAAGGAGGGAAACAAAGCACCGTATTTTCGATATTAAAGCAAAGTAAACGATGTTTGTCTTCCACTAGTCAGTGATATTGGTCATGTTTGTTTTTGTTGAAGACATCCTTCAACATTCTACTTATAACACTTTACAACGGAACAAAAGTATAATGGAAAGTTTTCAAGATTTTAGAGACTCAGTTACTTCAATTAAATGTTTATCTATCTGTAAATTGTATATGCTGAGATGGATATCTTACAAAGGCTGATTGAAACACCTGATTTGTTTAAATCGGCATAGTGATTTGTGACGATACTACTTTTCTTTCACAGGTGTCAATATTTCAACAATTATCCTCATAGTGGAGGCTGTCATCGTTGTCGTGGTGGTCATACCAGTGATTGTATGGCGCATCCATAAACGGCGCCAAAAGTTAGCCGCATTCACAACTACTCGGTTCATGGACGTGGCACACGGATTTCACAATCACTCGTCCCAGGACAATGTCTCCACCGAGGGAATCATAACGAAATCCACCAGAAGAAATAATAGGCTGATTGATTGGGGAAGGGGCATCTTAAGGTAGAACGCGCCTCGGGGACAATAATTCGGACATTCAAATTGATTTAGCAATGCTCCTCTGATCTGCAACTTGTGGGGACTCATTTTAAAGCTCTTGATGAAAGAAAAGTTTTCACCGTCGTACTTTACTTTTTCGAAAATCGAAAATTTTATTTTCTCCGTAGAGTTGACACAGGGATGGCGGCCATTTTAATTTCAAGTATCGGGAAATCGTAGGTAATTTGTTTCAAGAGTACCAAGTTTTGCATAGTGACCCATGATTTTTATTCTTGCTTTGTAAGACAATGGTCGAAAATTTCATTGACAAAAGTTTGAGCAAAATTTTAAGTCTTTCACTTTCGTGGCGCATATTACCTTAAGCGTTTGCATGAAATATTGACATATCTATTTATACATTACTCAAGTCATTTGGTACAAGCAAGATTCGATCAGCATTATTAAGTACTTGGAAATTGATACAGAACAACTTGCAAATAAAAAATGAGACATGGCTAGAAAATATGAGGTATTCACATGATGAAAGATGTAGAGTGGAAAACCTTTACACTATGTTTTTACACGATCAGATCTTCAACAAGAAATAGGATTTTAATGATTACGATTTAACATTCTCAATTACGTAAATCGAATCATTACTGTGTAAGTTACACCAATGATTACCATAGCGCCGTAGAGTAGTTAGCCTGGATTAAGTCTGCGTGTAAGTGAAGGTTGTTTGACATTTAGCATGGAATTTCTTTAGAATAGTAATCTACTTATTGAGTTCATTGAAAATATTTGACTTCAACAAAGAATTTCTTTCTTTTTGATTTGGAAGTTACGTACATAACTCCATTTGGGTTGTTTGACTTGAACATGGAATTTCTTCAAATTTGGAATCTACTTATATACATGTAATTTCAGGGAGGGTTGCTTGACACTTAGCATGACATTTCTTGTATGAGTTCTTTAAATACGAGTTCTTCATGAGATTGATGTGCTCGATGTTCTTCAATATTATCATATCATTTGGAGATCAAAAAATGCACTAGGTTTTATTGTATTTTGTATTGTTATATAATGCTTATGTCATATTTTTCGAAATTTGCGATCAATGAAAATATTCCCATTCTGAATCGACTAACGTGGAATACAAACATGCAGACCATGTCCACAGAAAATTGAATGGACTTAGATTTGTCGCATAACCATACATCGAATATACGAATTTTTCCCGTTCTTTCCAATTTGTTCATCGTATTTTTTATTTTTCTTTCCAAAGTATGAATTATAGATTCCTAGTACAGACAGACAGACAGACAGGCAGGCAGGCAGAGAGACAGACAGACAGACACAGACAGACAGACAGACAGACAGGTAGACACTCCCTCGTGGGCGAACAATTTCCTTTGATTCTCCCGACAGTGAAATTCATGTCCAGACAATCAAATATATTCTCTTTTTTTTCATGGTTACTCTATCCCAGGTAGATAATCTGTTTTTTCAACAGACAAAATTCTTTCAGCGGATATAGAAGTATGATGGAAATAATTTGACAGAATAAATAGACTGAGGGTAATATAATAGCATGGTACATATAGTGTCACATTTCTCATTCATAATTACCGGCAACGGCTCTGTTAAATTGTGAAAAAGACTTAAGGGTATAAACCGTACAAAACTATAACAGCCAATTATAACCACACAAACAAGGCTTGGTACGATTAATATCAGCAACAGAGTCGGCAATACACGGGGCAGAAATCCTCAAGTTTGGAAGATAGCAAAATCAACAGTGCGTTATCGATAGGAGGTATTTGGAAGCTTGGTGGAGAGTTGCCATGGCTTGAGTTGACTCAAGATTTAGTAGCACTGAGATCAAAAGTATCAGCAGAATGCTGATGAACAATACCACAGTAAAGTGTAATACACAGTGTCATAAGATTTGATCAACCTAGTAATCGGATAAATAGGTCTGAAGGAGTGTACGATTATGAAGGCCACCACATGTTTGAGGTTTCTCACTGAAAGGGCTTATTTGACCGATAAACTGGGCTTTATCGGTCTAAAATTTATTGAAAGTAACCTTTAACATAGTTTCGGCCTCGTACCATAAACTTGCTCTTAAACGGCTTCTCTTGGAGTTTAATGCTAACAGTGAACCTATTAGACTTTTCGGTAATACAAGCATTCAGATTTAAATAACTGATGACTTGAAGCCCCAGTAATGCTAACTTTTGATGATAATTTCACCATTTTTATTTTGAATGTGAACTATAATTCCTTTTTCTTCTCCCCAAAGAATGTTTATACACAATAGCCAGTTTGTCAACTCAGCTGCTATGGTTGTAAACTGCATTGTTATTGTTGAAAAGTGACTTCTAGTCCGGACTATAATTCAAATGTAAACAATAAAACTGCATTATACAAATTTTGGACGATAAGTTGATAAGCTAAATAGTGGGTGTTTCAACATTCTTTCGGGAGTAGAATAAAAAGTTGCAGTTGATGTACAAAATACAAATAATGAAAAAAATCATCGAAAGTTAGCATTACTGCGGCTTTAATCAAATCATTGATAAATTGGGGATGCAGTAGTTGCTTGCCCTCAAACCAACGAATTAGAATATATACGGCGCTAATGATAAGAACAAGTTCTCTGTGAATTTTTGATGTAATAACTTCTGTTGTACTTTGCAATAGTTTTGAACAACCATGCCTAACTGCCAATTTGAAAGGTCTTCGCTCTACAATAATTTCTTGCGTGTTTTTCTTCGCTTGCTTCGTAAGCTAAAATTAAATTTATATTCTATCCAAAGGACTGCAATCAATTGCTATGTCTTATTTCTGTGTACCTGTTGATCTCTGCAATTATATATCGGGGGTAAACGAGAAAAGGTGCTCACATGATTATTCTTGATGAGCGGGCGGGCATTTTTTCTTAGCCTGAGCAAAGAACAATTTTATTCTTTTGGAGCGGGAAGGAAAGCCTAATAAAGTTCTGGCCCAACAGCTGCGAGTTAGATTTACTTTAGAGAGAGAGAAAGAACGGTAAAATATAATTGGTTGGACAACTTCACTAGACATTTCTGGATTCCTGTGCAAAAAGCCATTAAGAAAGACGGGCACACTTGGTTATCAATTCGACAAAGGCTTGTAAGGGAGTAAGTATAAGCTGAGATGATACTGGAGTAAAGTAATTGAGCTGATGCGACACGCCATCTTCTTCTTTTCATATTTTCGCCTTTTTAAACGGATATTTCTTCACTGACAATATACACTCACATGAAGGTCGATTCCTGTCGGCAGTCTAACCGAACCTCACTGCTCTGTAGCTAAGCTTTCATGTAGATCTTGTCTCCCTCTCTCAGTTGAAACAGTCCAGAATGAAAACTGCTGACACGAGTCCCGACTCTTTCTCCGACATCGACACTTTTCATTAAGTCAATGTTTTTGAACGAGTAGACAGCGCTGTCTGAGAGTAGAAATTTAAAGATTGTCGAATGGTTTAGAATTCATAAAATATACTTTTTATCTCATTCATACTGTTTTATGCAGAATTCTGATATTTTACCAAATTCAGGATGCTGAGTGTGTTAATTTATTAAAGGAAGATGTTAAATAATTTCCAAGCAACGTGGAAACTCGAGTCTTACTTAACACTGTGTAATGAAGGTATTCGTAGAAATCTGTGTCATACGCTCATGGTTAAGGCGAATATAAACAGAATATTGTCGTAAAATGGTGATATGTTCATTATTCTAGCAAGTTTGTTTATTTTTTCATAGATAATCACATTTTTATTTACTAATTAGAGTTCGATACAGAGTTCAAAACGAAAGGTTACAATCCGAGGCAATAGCCCCCAAAGATTTGCATAACAGATGTCGCATAAATCTACAGAGAACACGATTGGCACTAATTTAGGATAACTGGATTTTCATAATCTTTAAATTTCTCTTAAGTCTTAGGTGCCAGATATTTTAGTGTTGCAATAATACAAATTACTTATAAAAACAAGTTTGTAATGTAAAAAGAAAAGCAGATGAGATCACATTTGTAGATTAAATCAACATTACTTCACCATTCAATTATCGCAAAATAGTAATTAAAAGGAATTGAATCTTAAGACAAAGGGGTTTTCCAAAAAATTCAAATAAATCTTGCTTTTGTTAATTCTCTGAATATGATAAGTGCAGAGCAGATACTTATAAAATAAACTGAAGCACGTCATTGATCTGGATATTTGGATCGATGTTGAAGTTTACCCATGCAGAGAAAACACAATATTTTGCTATTGTAATAATGAAGTTTATGAATCGAAATAAGGGCATGTTTAGAAGAGGCTTGTAACCTAGAACAATGATTTGATAGCTAATATTGAACCGAATATCTAACATGCCAAATAAAATGGAAAGACGGTCCCAAAGATTTCTTATTCTTTGCAATTCAGAAACAAATGCATGCTGATATGTCTCAGAAACCTTACAGCCTTACAGAGAGAGAGACACTTGTCGGTGTCGCTGATTTTCCAACGGAAAAACTTCACACAATTTAAAAGGATGTTGTGAACAATCTTGAAATTGAATTCAGCTGGCTTCCTATCAGTTGAAAGAGAGATTGTTTGATTTACCCAAATGGAGTTCCATTTAAGCTGAGTGTAAGTCTTAAAATGACAATTCCACATATCTTCACAATACAGACGTATAAAACGTTTGGCAATAAAATGTCATAAAAATCTTAGTTGTTAAAGCGTTCAGTCCTTGTAAAAGAGAAACATTTTCCGTTTACATACACAAAATCATATTGTCTACGCATCTGATCAAGACGGGTGTCTTTCGGAATACGTTTCCAGTGTTTTAGAACGAGATTTAAAAGCTTTTTCCATTCCATAACCCAATTAGTCTTGGTATTCAGTTTTTTTTGGTTTCTTGGACATGCCAACAAAAATTATATGACAGAAGGTCATTGTCATAAACTTAGGTTTTAATGAATTGATCATTTTTCAACTGATCAAGTATTAGGCCTATACATGTATAAATATAACTCACCAAAAAAAATGATGAAGCAAATATTGAATGAGGGAAAGTTCTGACACATTTCAACGAAGCTATCCAGGATTGACCTTTGAACTGTCGTTTGTTGACAGTTTATTTTTCAACACTTCTGTGTCATTTTAGGTCATAAATTCAACACTTGACTCGTTCCTTTAGCAAAAACTGACCCGCATCATCCTCTGCATAATTCATTCTTCAACACACAATTCACTTTTCTTTGGCTATGGTACCTCCACTCTCTCAAAACAAATGATGACAAGAACTAGAAAACGGTGTAGCAAATAGTGTTGTTTGTTATAATAAAATTTGAAATACTAAATTCATAACTGAATAGGCCCCCTCTACAAATGAATGCGGGCAAAAATGAATATATGATTCATTGATATCCGAAATATACTGATGTATTCAGAGATACCAAGTTTACAAATATAGTGTAAATAAATTTGTCATCGAATGGAATATGTAGTGTGCCTAGATTTAAATATTTGATGAAAATTATTTGTTGCTTGGTATGCTTTTCGCAAAACTGGTGCAGAAGAAATGAATGAATGTCAAGGTGTGGAAGTATTGATATGATTTCTAGCCACATTTATATGCGCTCCACCCAGTACCATTGACCATAGACAGATTAGACACTTGAGATGCCATGGAACGAAAATTTAATTTATTAGATCAGTTATTCTTTTTCATTTTTAAACAACTAGTTAAAGTTTGACGAGGAAGGGAATCGAGGGAAAATTCAAAAGTCCCCAACTATTTCTAAAAATGGCTTAATCATGTCATGGTTTCCAAGCTAATTCTGTAAAACGGTTTAGCCGTTAAATTGCTGTTTTGAAATAATATGCAAATTTGTAGTCACCTTAATTTATATTTCAGGCGGGGATAACCATTTAGTGAGATATCTTGCTGATGAAAATGACCCACTAACTGACTTTACAATTTTCAAAGAAAACTGTGAAAGTATGTGCATTTTCTTTTAGGATATCTACGGTGGCGACGAATTTCACCTTTTATTAACCCATCATGTCAAGGCACGGCAATGGAGGCACTTCAGCAATTTAAGATCTGACGCTTCTCTATCATGCGCACTAAGGTTTTACACAATATAATCGGGAACTATATCATTCAGCAGGGTTCTGCGAATCATCTTGTATGTATGATAAATATAGCCCTGTATGTGAATCCAACTCATGGGTGAACTCAAGAAGAAAAATGCAAGAAGTATAATATCCCGGTATAATATTAAGAATATAATTATGAAATATTTAAGCAATAAAGCACACCCAGCGACGGTATACCACGAGATTTTGACCAGTTCGCGACATATATGTACGAGCGGTAGCGAGTGCATATATGAAGTGAGCAAATCCTTTACAAATATGCGGGCCTGTGATAGTTTGGGGGGGACTTGAAAAATTTTGATCATATAGAGGAGGGGCATTTGAAAATTTTTTAGGGTATTGAGGGGGGGGCATCTGAAAAAAAAAATATTTCAATGGCGATTCCTCCAGCCCCCCCCCCCCCCCCCCCAGTTGTTATTTGTGAACGCAGCCTAAGCTTTAATGAAGTTTTGAAGTAAGCTTACACTTGGTTGGAGTCAAAGGGAGCTATTAAAACCCTGTTGCAATATTGATGATATTTATCTTTCATTCTTATAATATTGATCATATTTCTTATACTATTTCAAATAAATTTCTCCTATATCGCTCGTGCATCGAGCGGTACAACGATAATTTCACATCTGACGAACAAGCGTTCTGACAATGCCGAAATGCTTCGTTTATATAGGCCTACACCAATCCGGAAGTGCATTGGTGTAAGACCTGCGCATACCGTTCTGTGTGTTATATACGGCCACCACACAGCAGCACGGTAAGCAGGGCTTCGAACTGTGTAGCTGTATGTCAGCACGGCCACACTCTTTGACTTCAGCAAAACGAAAACAGCTTTCATTTCCTTAAAATAATCGGCATTTTCATTTCAAGTACATGCGTACGGAACGTTTCCTAGATCGTCGTCGGATGGGAAGTGACGGACACTGCATGCACCGTGAGGCCGAAGGCCGAACCTCGGTACTGTATAACAATACCATAACAATAACAATAACAATATTGTTATTACAGTACCGAGGTTCGGCCTTCGGCCTCACGGTGCATGCATGCAGTGTCCGTCACTTCCATCCGACGACGATCTAGGAAACGTTCCGTACGCCTGTGATTTCAAGTACATATTATATATACTTTTCATTTATTACTCATGGATAAAGGGTCCTAAATATTTATCTTCGCCACGCTAGGGATTCCATATACGCTCATACACACACGACAGGTTACACAGATCAAGAGCCAAAGAGTACACTTTACAACCCACGCATCGCCAGCTGACCTCACATGACAGGACGACTACTTCGTGGGACATGCCTGCCGTACAGTGTTTCCTGTGTCGTGTCTTCTGATAGGATGGAGAAACGCCTACGATCATACAACTGATGAGCATTATGGAGTCCAAACACGCAGAAGCTAGCCCTCTTCAGTCCATAATGAAGAGGGTGGTCCTAGCTCTCCAGTTGGACGCAGAGAATAAAAGCAAGGTAATGTCAACGTCTCTTTATATTTTATCGACATGGCCGTAATGTACGTCCATGTTCAAACTAAAGCAGACCGCTATACCATCTCCTAATATGTTGTCATGTCTGATACCGTTCGTATAGCATTGAGATAGTACGTCCACAGATGTGCGCCAGCTACATGTAGTAGGTGCCAGCAGCAAGCAGAGATCATAGCACTGGCGGACGTGTAGCCGTATTTGTTATGTAAACAATATCAACCGTGAAATGACATGAAAATATTCGTGCCGGAGAGATGTACTGCTTAATACCATTGCATCGGTGGCTTGAGGAGCTCCTTGGCGATCTGACCATGGAAGTCATGGTCGAGGGTCAGCCACAGTGGCTGAGATCAGTCAGAGATGGCAGACCGTTTTCTTCTCTCTTACTATGAACCATGTAAAGAAATGACCTACAGATATTACTTTCAAGGCTAGGCTGGCATCTATGACACAATGCAATTATCTATAGTCGACCTCAACATATCCAAACGTTTCAGAATCAGATAAGGACACAATTTTGTAAACACACATACATGTAGTAATACTGGGTACAGTACATAGCAAAGTTCAAATATGAGAATGTTATTCTACTTTTGATTTGCTCGGTGAGATGAGAGGAAAACATGATTGCTAAAAATTTTGAAAATGTGATCCTTCATGATAAATTATAATTGTCATCTAAGCAATATTATACATTCAAAATAAACATTTTAAAATTTCCTGAAGAAATTTTCTTATTAATACAATACACAACAGATGATGTTAAATGATATTCCTATCAGGTAGTGTGATAAGACTGTATTTGTACATGTTATTGAAAACCCTAGAGAAAACATTGTACCAGAATGTAAATGTGTAACACAGCTGATTAAATGATTAGAAAATTGAGTGGAAAACTACAAGTCATCAAAGGCGGAATATGAGGTCACTGCTGTCAGGATGACTCTCTGAATCTGAACCTGAATTTAACTCTACTTTCTTAACGCATTTCCAGTAACATTCAAGTAAAAGTATTTCTGTAACTGCAGTGACAAGTTGTCAAAAACATTTCATGTAAATTCTCTGATATCTTCAAGTACAAGTGTATAATTCCTACAAAGAGTCTCTTATGCTTGTTGTGAAAGCCACCCTTTATGATACTATTTTTGGGACACAATTCATCTTACAATCATCACATGCTTGACAATATCTATCCACATGAAAGTGATTTATAGGAAATCGTCATTTAGTACATGTATGTATTTGTCACAGGTCAAACACAATTGGCTTCCACAATACAAAAATTGCTTTGAAAAAAGATAACCTGCCAGACAGTATCACTTCCCCGTCTGCCAAGTCAGTAAAGAGTGGTATTGAACCAAAATCATATGTACCACAGGGCTCAAAATTAGCGGTGGTCTTTTTGACCACCGTGAAAAAAATTTAGTATCTCAGCAGTTGCCGGTTTGTCTGATGGCGAGGGTACCGTTTCATCAATATAACATTGCAATCGGCCTTGTAGAAATTGATACACATAACGTTTCGTTCCTTTTTGTGGCGCAGGGCCTTCACAGGTGTCAATAAACCAAATTTCATTTTGCAACATTTATGCAAATATTTCTCTAAACAGAAAAAAATTCAAAATCCTTCTACTTATCATTACAAAACATTAGACAATCGCAGCGATCACTTTGGAACTCTGGCAAGTATAAAAATATGATTGCAAGATAGACAACATGAACGAATTGTGCCACCTATTTGCATGTTATTTGGTTTCCAATAAAGCATGAGTCAGCAGATGAGAAGTTGTTGGCAAAATCAGTTTTTATCCAAAATAGGTATTATTTTTTTTATCCACTGTACAGACATGTAGAGTTTGGGTACAGCTATGTTCAAAGACTCCCACCATAACATTGACCTCTCTTTTCATGAATACAAAAAGCCTGATAATATGATTCAGTTTAAAAAAAATATTGACTACCAATTTCCTTAAAATGACCGCCAAATTTAAAATGTGGTGGTCAAAATGACTACTAGGATAAAATGTTAATTTCGAGCCCTGTACCACCCACTTGGCTTGGTCTGTTATAGCAGCTTTAGTCTGTAAAAATAATGTATACATTATCTCTGTCTTCAAATCTTTGTTAATATGCACCACATGGGACATGTTTTGTTTCACTAGTTTTATGAACTTTGCAGGGAACTTAGGGTTAAAATACTACCAACAATAACTGAGAACTGTATAATGTGCACCTTAATGACAGGCACTGTAAGCTTTCATTAATGTTACCAATAAAATCACTTAAAGTTCAAAAAAATGAAAGTATCATGACAATGATAGCTTGCTCTTAACAGATTTCATTTTATGATCAACTCCATAGGAGGCATATGTGCAATACCTTACTTGTATGCAGATGATAACTGAGACACTGAACAGAGAAGCTCAACAAAATGGTAAGTTAATTGATCTAGGAAACCATAAATTCAAATGAACATCTTTAAGATAGCTGAGCATCATTTACTTTGTTCACACCACAATGATAAATACTTTTGATGTCAAGGCTTTTGATTCCAAGTATAAATCCATGCATCTAGCTTATCACTGTGACACACACTCAGCATAACACTGTGACACACACTCAGCATACTGTATCACTATGACACACACCCATATGATATGCACCCAGCATATCACTGTGACACACACTCAGCATATCACTGTGACACACACTCAGCATATCACTGACACACACTCAGCATATCACTGACACACACCCAGCATATCACTGTGACACACACTCAGCATATCACTGTGACACACACCCATGTGATATGAACTGTTCAGTTTGTTAATATCATGTTACATTGTCTTACTAAAATTACTTAGTGAAAATCATCTTTTGGCAACTTTTTTATTTCTCATCCTCATGTACATTGATCTGGACAATTTTTTGCCAACTCCTCTTAAAATAATTGTAAAACAATTCTGAAACGATGACAAAGGTATGCACTGTAGAAAATATCTTTAGGGTCATACATTATGCACTGCTCAGTTTTCAACTATGAACTTGTCATCTTCGTCTTTCTGCATGTTACATTTACTTTGGTAAATGTCCCAGTTTTCTAATGTTGGATCTAACCAGCTCAAAAAATTAAAAGCCATCATGTTTCACCAATTTAGCAAGAAACCTAGGATAAACTACAAACTTTTAATATTTTTTGCCTCATCTGTGCCTTTGGCAGTCAAGAGAGCTAACAATTGACATACTGTAGCTGCTGCTCTGCCATGTTGTGTTAGACAAGCAAAATTACAGTACCCTCTTTGCTTGTGTTTCCCAGAGCTGAAAATATCCCAGCCATGTGGCCAGAAGAGATCAAATTTCTGTACCAGAACTTTCATAATCATTTGTAAAACATGATGAAATAGTCCCATTGAATTGCCAAAACTAACATCTGTACACACAATCATGAAAAGATTGATATTATACCTTCCATTTCTTATTATCATAAACTCACATTTGCTACCGGTATTTTGATCAATTTCTATTTGCTTGAAGCTCCATTGCCTGTCATTACTTGTAACATTTGGTGTAAATTCTGTCACTTTTGCCTCAAAACATAAGTCAAAAGAAATAACTCTGAGGTTTAAGCAAATATATTAGGATGTTTCAGCATACACATACCATCAACAAGTTGTTTATAGGTGGGTGTTCCATACATTTATATGCTGGTTATAGTGTGATTAGCAATTGTTCATTTAGCCAAGTTTGGCCAAAGTTGTCAGCTGAGTCATTACCAGTGTGTCGGCAGTTTTATGGTAATTTTGTAATATCAGTGTGGTTATTCAGAGGCAAATTTTCTTTCCAAATTCACTTTTTATGTGCTTATGGTGAGTAGCAAGCTGACAGTGGAAACAAAAAAACTTTGCTACATGAACAGAATTCATTTACCTGGTATTACTGTAAGTCAGGTTCAAAGCAAGTTCATCTTGAACTATGCAACTGTACATATACAAATATGCTTCTAATATTACAGTTTTGATTTCTGTTACAAGTGTGGACTAAAATTCGCATATGAAATAACATATTTTAATTTCGCTGTACCTTATTGCTTTCTCAGATTGCAGAGGCCTACAACAAGCCGAAACACAGAAAATGTTTAAACTGATGGATCAGTGCATGGAAAGAATCAAAACAGTTGCAGAAAAAATTGGTATGTTGCATGTATATATTGAATCATGTCTTTTGGAATCATCTGTGGAATCATATTTGTGATAGATATAGATGTGTGTATAGATGAGATTTCAAAGTGATATTACAATCTCAAGATTGCAAATTTGAAAAAGTCATCCTTGTGGTATTATAAAACATATGTCACTTCCAGTTGCTGTCAATGATTGTACAAGTTCTCTCATTACTGCGTCGTGAAAGCTCCTACATGTATGGCTTAAAGGTTTGTACTCCAGAATAAAAAGGATACAATGTGTTCTATAGATTCAGTACGCCCAAGAGATCACGTGATGCCGGTACAAACCATGTGCACAAACGCATATGGAAATACACAAATTTCTATGCATGTTTGCACATGTGGGTTTGTTTGTAATGTGGTCCATTCAAATTCCAGTATGACCAATTGGGACCCAGTAAGGTCCTGATGTCACAAGAAAAACTTCCAAAGAACCACACAGTCCAACAATACTGGTATTTCTTCAATGAGGGGTTGTTTAAGATTGTGTTTTATCCATTGAACTCTATTTCATAGGCGATGGTGTAGACGATGAATCTAGCCAAGTCTCTGTGTCCCCTCCTCCACCCTACACCCCCATTGCACCCATGGTATCCCATCCACTACCAACAGGACAAACACAGCTCTATCCAAACATACCAGTGCAAGGTAAGTGATATGACTTGTGACCTTTCCATTTTCATTAATTTCTAATTATGGATAGACTGCACCTAAGGGACAGATGTTCCAACTTTATGTTTTGTATACAGTTATGTTTACCAATATCTTAACTGAGGAATTTTTTTTAGCTCCCATAGCCATATGTATATATGGCAATGGAAGCTATTCTTATAGGCTAGGGAAATGTCTGTATGTATGTATGTCTGTATGTCTGTACGTCTGTATGTCTGTATGTCTGTATGTCTGTCCGTCAACATCAAAAACTCCAAAACCGCTGTACATTTCATCTTGATATTTGGTGTGTAAATGGATGATGGGCTGTAGATGAGATTTGTTAAAATGAAGTTGTCATTGCCAAAAATATGCAAATTAAGTGAAAAAATGTAAAAACAGTCAAAATTGAAAAAACTCAATAACCACTGAGCAGATTAAATGAAAAATTAGCATGTAAGTACTTTGGGCTGACATGAAATGATTGTGCACATCTTGGGTCTGTAGCTTGGACTTGCTATTTTTCATGAATTTTTTTGTAATTTTCTCCCATTTTGGTCAAAAATCTCCTGCTCTGAAACCACAAGTCCGATTGATTTGAAACTTGGTATGGAAGTGCATAGGAGTGACCTTTCCCAAATTTGGGCGAATCGTGGTGAAATTTGCATATTTTTAGTTTACACGTCCATAGACTCCCATGTATAAGGCAGATCTCCATAGACTCCCATGTATAAGGCCACGAAAAATAAAAATTTAGTTTCTCATCGTATTCATATTGCAAAAAGGATGCAGTGACACAATTTTTAGTCCCCACAGATGAAGTCCAGTGAGCTTATAGATTGGGTCATGTCCGTCTGTTCGTCCATCCGTAAGTCCATCCGTTCACGCATATATCTCAGATATTTTGACAAAATGTCATGTGACCTTGATGACCTTTGATCTCAAATATACATATTTGTCCATAACTCAGTAACCACAAGTGCTACAGCCTTCATGTATGGTATGATGGGACACCTTATGACGCAACATATTGTACCTCATTAATTATGTGCATATCTAATTTTGAGCGAGCCAATAGAGCTAGAGGTCTGATTTTTGGTATATAGGGATAACTTAGCAATACAATTTTTTTGACAAAATGTCACGTGACCTCGGTGACCTTTGACCTCAAATATACATATTTGTCCATAACTCAGTAACCACAAGTGCTACAGCCTTCATGTATGGTATGATGGGACACCTTATGACGCCACATATTGTACCTCATTAATTATGCACATATCTAATTTTGAGTGAGCCAATAGAGCTAGAGGTCTGATTTTTGGTATGTAGGGATAACTTAGCAAAACAATTTTTTTGACAAAATGTCACGTGACCTTTGACCTCAAATATACATATTTTTCCATAACTCGGTAACCACAAGTGCTACACCCTTCATGTTTGGTATGATTGGACACCTTATGACGCCACATACTGTACCTCAATAATTATGCGCATATCTCATTCTGAGCGAGCCAATAGAGCTGGATGTCTGATTTTTGGTATATAGGGATAACTATAGGAGAGAAATTATTTGACCAAATGTCATGTGACCTCGATGACCTTTTACCTAAAATATATGTTTATGTCAATAAATAAGTGTTATGTCCTTTGTATTTAGTAGGATGGGAGACCTTATGACAACACACGCTTTACCTCATTAATTATGTACACATCTAATTCTGGGCAAGCGAATAGAGCTAGAGATCTGATTTTTTGGCATATAGGGATTAATTAGCAATATAATTTTTTTTTTTCAAAATGTCATGTGACCTCGATGACCTTTGACCTTGATTATACATATTATATGCTATTTCAGTAACCACAAGTTCTATACCCTCCAATTTGATAGGATATTAGACCTTAAGATGTCACATCTTGTACCTCATTTATAATGCGCATATGTATTTCTTGGCTGGCCAATACTGCTAGAGGTCTGATCTTTTTCCCGATTTAGAACCATAACTTAGACATGCCACATGTGTTTCAAATTGGGAACAACGACATAGACCTATGTACCCATAGATCTCAACATATACACTCCAGTGATACTTCTTAATGACCATATTTTCCTGCCCCATCAAGACTAATACTCCTATTACAAGTGGGGACTATGTCATTGTAAATGACTTGTTGAGTTAATGGTTGTATCACAGTATTCGATATATCTCATTCTGTATTTTTTCCATTTTATATTCTGAATAATTACATTAAACATATTTCACTGTCTCCAGTACATTTCATTTAAGTATTTTCACTTCATGCACTTTATCCCTTTCACACATGTTCAAATATCTGACCAGAGAACAAACACTAAATAGTCCAGGATGGGAGCTACAGTGTCATTGACGCTATTTTTTCTCATCTTGTAGATTAATCTCTTTATTTCTTTGGCCATGGAAAGTAATACCTTTTTAGCTCAAATTTGGTATGTATACATATCAAAGAGAGCTTGTATGGTAAATCGGCAGCGTCTGTACATGTATGTCTGTATGTATAATGTGTATGTATAATGTATGTATGGATGTATGGATGTATGTATCCTTCCACATCAATAACTCAAAAACCGCAGTTCTTACCATTATCCTGGCACCTTTTTTGCACTCTAACTTTTGTAACTTTTTATTTACAGGTCCTCATTCATCCAGTAGGAACACAGCAGGAGTACCTGGGGTCAGCCAGTATGCAAATGATAGTGCATACTCAGGCAGCATTGGTCCAGGCACACCACAGACAGCCAATAGAAGAAGAGAAGACTTGATATCAATGTTGCCAAGTGTTCCCACAAGCAGAGCAGCAGATCAGACGATGACATCATCACGGTCTTCCTTTGATGGTGTTGCTAGGAGACAATCAGCTGGTGGATTTAGTGCCAGTGTCATGATGTCATACAAAACAACGGTGGAAGCTCAGTACGGTGGAAGACGAAGGGCTCCATCTGATCCCAATGTGACAGGTGTATCTCTCCGAGAAAGGTAAATGTGTTGAAGACATTTTAACAGAAAAGTTTCAAGAGTACAGAAACAATAAATTTCAATCAGTTTAGTTCTTTCTTACAGTAAGTTGACTTTTTTTTGTTGCTGTTCTCAATCTTCTGGCTGTTGTCTCTCAACCAATCACCGTAGCAGATCATATTAAAAATTTATGCTTTGAAACAGCCTAGCATATTTTATTAGCTCCGCTGACAGCGACGCGGAGCTTATCAAATAGGTTGATTTCCCGTCGTCGTCCGTCGTCGTCGTCCGTCGTCGTCCGTCAACAATTGCCTTTTCCTCTGAAACTGCAAGTCGAATGGCTTTGAAATTTTATATGCAGTTCACTTGGGGTGACCTCACTTCAGTTTGTTCAAATCATGGTGAAATTTGCATATTTGTATTTTTGGGGTATTTTTTGCTGTTTTTGGTAAAAAAATCTTCTTCTCTGAAACCGCTTGTCTGATTGCTTTGAAATTTGATATACAGTTTACTTAGGGTGACTTCAGTCAGATTTGTTCAAATCGTGGTGAAATTTGCATAGTTGTATTTTTAAGGCAATTTTTGTCATTTTTGGTAAAAAAATCTTTAAAAATCTTCTTCTTCAAAACTAGCAGTCAGATAGCTTTGATATTTGGTACATATGTCCCTAGGGATGATCTATTTCAGATTTGTTCAAATCGTGGTGAAATTTGCATATTTGTATTTTTAAGGCAATTTTTGCCATTTTTGGTCAAAAAATGTATTTCTCAAAAAGCACTGGTCTGATAGTTTTGAAATGTGGTAAACAAGTTTCTATAGATGAACTAAGTAATATATATTGAATTTCTGATGAAATCTGTAATTTTGTATTTTTGGGGCAATTTTTGCCATTTTTGGTCAAAAAATGTGTATTTCCAAAACTACTCATCTGATAGCTTTGAAATTTGGTATACAGGTTTCTATAGATGAACTAAAAGATATTTATTGAAATTATGATGAAATCTGCAATTTTGTAATTTTGGGGCAATTTTTTCCATTTTTGGTCAAAAAATGTGTATTTTCAAAACTACTCATCTGATAGCTTTGCAATCTGGTATACAGGTTCCTACAGATCACCTTAATGATATTTATTGAAATTATGATGAAATCTGCAATTTTGTAATTGTGGGTCAATTTTTGCCATTTTTGGTAAAAAAAAGTGTTTCCCAAAAAGTACTGGTCTGATAGCTTTGAAATTTGGTGTACAGGTTTCTACAGATGAGCTAAGTAATATATATTGAATATCTGATGAAATCTTTAATTTTGTATTTTAGGGCAATTTTTGCCATTTGATAGCTTTGAAATTTGGTATACAGGTTTCTATAGATGAACTAAATGATATTTATTGAAATAATGATGAAATCTGCAATTATAAATTTTGGGGCAATTTTTCCCATTTTTGGTCAAAAATGTGTTTCTCAAAAAGTACTGGTCTAACAGCTTTGAAATTTGGTATACAGGTTTCTATAGATGAACTAAATTTGATCTTTTGAAATGATGATGAAATCTGCAATTTTTATTTTGGGGGGCAATTGTTGCCATTTTTGGTCAGAAAATTTCATTCTCAAAAAACTACTCATCAGATAGCTTTGGTTGACATGTTCTTAGGGATGATCCGATGTGACATATTCAAAGTATGATGACATTGTGTATTTTTGCAGCTTATTTTAGCCACTTTTTTCTGGCCATTGCATTGAGCTATCAAAGATTTCCACCTTCTTCATCAACATGTGTCAAAAATAGTTATTCTGTACATAAACACTGCGGAGCTATATCGGCCGCTAGGTCGCTTGTTTTACATATGGTGTCGACACATGAACACTGGTTATTAAAATTGATGGTACTGTAAGGGTATAGCATCATGCTATACCCTTACAGTACCATCAATTTTAACGCCTGGCGTTCATGTGTCAACACCATATGTAAAATAAAATATGCTAGGCCATATCAAAACTTTGAAATTGATATTATGGGATTACTACGGCAGCAAAGTGTTGACAAGTTTGCTTACATGTAATATAGTGTATATCTCAATCAATGAATAGATAGATCTGTATTATCCTAATTTGGGCAATTAGCATTGGGGCAGGTACATCAATTGCAAAACTGATAATTTAAAATACAAGTACCGGTATTAAAAATCGTGGCAGCACTCAGCAAAACTCAATAAAAAGCGCACAAAAGTGATTTGGCAAAAAAAAAATTTGGGAAGCTATTTGAGTCTGTTCCATTGTCTGATAGCTCTGTTGATATAAAGCATTTAGTGCTGTATGTAAACTGAACAGGAGATAGTTAGATTGCCTGCATATATACATACATTCTAATTTTATGTTACTTAAAATCACATGATGATCTTGAGAATATAATCCCAATATGTGGCTTAGTCAATCCTTGATTAGCAAGCTTCGCTCAAACGCTTTTCCTTTCCAAATTAGATTTTGTCATTTACTGATCTGCATGGCATCAAAAGTTTATACTGTATGGCAACAAGCATTTATATTGCATGGCCACAAACAATTATTTATATTGCATGGCAACAAACATATTGGATGGCAACAGACATTCAAATTGCACAACAACAAATATTCATATTTTTTGGTCAGTTTTTACGTCATGGCCCATCAACAGCATGTTAAAAATGATGCTTGCCTCCAGTCATTCTCCTTACAATGACCGTCATGTTAGATGTACATGGTGTCTGCTTGATCACAGCAGTAAACTGCCATGCACATCAACACTGTTTATGCACACTCTAGAAATGAAAAAATGAAGTGTGAGACACAGATTGTTTAAAATCCAAATTTGTTTGAGATCTATCCAGTACAAGGCATTGTGTATTCCCTTGAGGTGTGCCCGTTCATATATGTACAGACAGCAAGACTGTGTAGTAAGTTAATACAATGATACCAATACCATTGTCAACACAACACAGGCCTTATCAATGACCTAAACTCTATCGATTTGCGGAAAAATACAATAACCTCATAGTATTGTTATTTTCAATGCCAAGAAACATACATGTACATCCTAATCTGCTACAAGCCTAATCAAAAATTTACACAAAACTTCGTAATCATGATTTGTTGTCAGGTTGAAGTACATGAGTCCATTGGAGAGGGCTTACATAGAAAATCAACACATGATAGCTGCATACAAAGCCAGGATGCAGAAAATACAGGGCAGATCAGCCAGCGACAAAACTACTGTGGTGAGTCTTGGTTAATTTAAGGTAGAATGCGTTTCAGTGACAGATATTTAGACTTTCAAAATCTTACAGTGCTTTTCTGATCTACCGCTTGTTGGGGGCTCATTTTAAAGCTCTTGGAGAAAGAAAAATTAGCACCATCTTAGTTTTTTAAAATCAAAAAGTTTATTTTTCCCCACAGAGTTGATACAGGGATGGTGGCCATTTTGAATTTCAAATATCTGTAAATATTAGGCAATTTGTTTCTCGAGTTCAAATTTTGCATGGTTGACCCCTAATTTACATTCCTGATTTGGTAAGAGGATGGTTAAACATTTCATTCAGGAAAGTTTATGCCAAAGTGTTTTACTTTCGAGGCACGTACTAAAATGTATCTTAACCCTTTCACCACCATGGTTCCACCCAAACCCATTGTTATCAATGGTGATCTTGGACCTGTATACAGGGAACTGGGGGTGAAAGGGTTAAATGGCTGCTAAGAGTGTCCTGTGAGGAGATGTTGTCAACCAAATCACTAAACTTATGTACTAAAATTTGTAGCCCCTGCAAGTATCCACTGCCACTGACCATAACATCAAAGTGACGAAAAGTGCGGCTCAGAGCAAATACTCAAAACAGTCAACATTAAACCAAATGTGTAAACAAATGTGTACTCATAAATTGTGTAAATAACGAGATGGAATTGAAACCTGTATCCAGGTACTTTGTCTTTTATGATGTTGCAGTGTTAGTCCGTGTAGTCGTTATCACAAACATCAACATCTCTGACAACCACATGTATTGAATGCTGAGAAAATGAATGAAATTAAATATTATGTGTTACATGCAACCTGAAAGGGATGTTGTAAGTTTTAGTTATGTTGGTCAAGTGACTATTCTTATATTTCAGTATCAGGCAGTGCTTACATACACTGATCAGATATGTGATGTATTATTGGATTCTTATTTTCTCCACAGAATTTAACACTCCAAAGACGATTGATGGATAACCTGGCTATAGCTCAGGCCAGACAAGAAGCTGTATCCTTTAGTGTAGCAATGGTGTCATCCCAAATAGAATGACATATGGATTAAGGTAGCGGTAAAGGCTATTTTTGCACAAATTCTTTTCTCAGAGTTAATGTCAAGTTTCAAGTGTTAGAATCAAGATATTTAGTTCAAATTTTCAGGACAACTCCCTTACTTAATACTTTCTTCAAAGAATATAAAAATTGTATATTTGCAGCCATGGTTTTGAAATATGACACCAGTAAATATTAAAATTTAATTTTTCACATTGTTTTACATATTTGAATTTAATAATAATTGGATAGTACTTAATACTACCAAATTAGTTATAAATATGTTGACACTATTAATTGTAAGAGGTGTATGGCAGGATTTGTAAATAAAATTTATTTTCATGATTTTACATGGGTTTACATATCAAAAAATTATTAAAAAGTTCTTTCAAATTTCAAAGTGTGATTTTTCAAAAAGTACTTCATATACAGGAAAATTGTGCCGTTGTCATCTTGTCTGTAACCTTGTTAATAGGCTGTAAAAATTCCATGTCCATATCTCATTTCAAAGGTTGGATTAAATTGGCATAAAATTATGTAGGAAAACTGTTATTCTGTCAAAAATGTTGAAAACAAGCCATATTTGCACCCCTCGTTTGAAGTCACAGAGCAGTCTTTTTGGTTAAGCTCACTTTTGACACCTCTTTGACACTCAAAGAATCTAAAAATGCATTTACAATAGCAGTCACGCATTCTGAATGCAAGCACTGCCTTGTCAAACTTTCCTGAAAAACAGCAAAAAATGACTTTCCCTTTTCAAACATTTTTTTAAAAGCTAGGGGACCTCTACCGTAAAATACATTAAGGACTCCCCAACTTCCTCTTATTTGGTCACTTTTTCAGAAGTTTCAACAGGCTATAACTCTGCAATGCCTTTGACCCCAAATGTCTAGATTTTTTTATTCAACAGAGAATGTTGACTACTTTTATATTTTAATAGTTTTAATAGTTTTTAATAGTTTTATTGAAGTTTATAACTGACGCTCTAGCCTTTACCGCCACCTTAACCTGTGTCACAGAAACAAAGGGATTAGACAGATTTATTTTTGGAGGGGGAGGGGAGGGGGAGCGTGAAATGGAGTAATGAGGGATCAACGATTCAAAGAATCATCAATATTTCAAGATATATGTTATTCATGTAAATTCCTTATATTTCCCAAATTTTGACAGGCGCATAAAAATCAAATATCCAACACAAAATTAATGCCTTAGCTCACAGGAGAATCCCTTCTAGCACATAATAAATTCAATAAGTGAAGCAGCCTCCCCTATATGTACCTGTTACCTGTTATATAGTTGTGATGTACATACACTGTCTGGGAAATCTTTAACCCATGATGACATTCTAGTTACAAAAGAAAATGGCAGAGAGACAACAGAGACTCCATCAAGAGGCAGCTGAGAGATTTTCATCATCGACCATGTTACCAACAAGAGATGAGATTGAGAGAAGACAAATCTACACAAATGTCATGGAATACGAACACAACAATGTATGTACAAGCCAATGGTCTCCCTGCCATAGTGGGTGGAGGGACTCTGTCAATGTATGTACAAACCAATGGTCTCCCTGCCATAGTGGGTGGAGGGACTCTGTCAATGTATGTACAAACCAATTATGGTCTCCCTGCCATAGTGGGTGGAGGGACTCTGTCAATGTATTTACAAACCAATGGTCTCCCTGCCATAGTGGGTGGAGGGACTCTGTCAATGTATGTACAAACCAATGGTCTCCCTGCCATAGTGGGTGGAGGGACTATGTCAATGTATGTACAAACCAATGGTCTCCCTGCCATAGTGGGTGGAGGGACTCTGTCAATGTATGTACAAACCAATGGTCTCTCTGCTACAGTGGTTGGAGGGACTCTGTCAATGTATGTACAAACCAATGGTCTCCCTGCCATAGTGGGTGGAGGGACTCTGTCAATGTATGTACAAACCAATGGTCTCCCTGCCATAGTGGGTGGAGGGACTCTGTCAATGTATGTACAAACCAATGGTCTCCCTGCCATAGTGGATGGAGGGACTCTGTCAATGTATGTACAAACCAATGGTCTCCCTGCCATAGTGGATGGAGGGACTCTGTCAATGTATGTACAAACCAATGGTCTCCCTGCCATAGTGGATGGAGGGACTCTGTCAATGTATGTACAAACCAATGGTCTCCCTGCCATAGTGGGTGGAGGGACTCTGTCAATGTATGTACAAACCAATAGTCTCCCTGCCATAGTGGGTGGAGGGACTCTGTCAATGTATGTACAAACCAATGGTCTCCTGCCATAGTGGGTGGAGGGACTCTGTCAATGTATGTACAAACCAATAGTCTCCCTGCCATAGTGGGTGGAGGGACTCTGTCAATGCATTTACAAACCAATGGTCTCCCTGCCATAGTGGGTGGAGGGACTCTGTCAATGTATGTACAAAACCAGTGGTCTCCCTGCCATAGTGGGTGGAGGGACTCTGTCAATGTATTTACAAACCAATGGTCTCCCTGCCATAGTGGGTGGAGGGACTCTGTCAATGTATGTACAAACCAATGGTCTCCCTGCCATGGTGGATGGAGGGACTCTGTCAATGTATGTACAAACCAATGGTCTCCCTGCCATAGTGGGTGGAGGGACTCTGTCAATGTATGTACAAACCAATGGTCTCCCTGCCATAGTGGTTGGAGGGACTCTGTCAATGTATTACAAACCAATGGTCTCCCTGCCATAGTGGTTGGAGGGACTCTGTCAATGTATGTACAAACCAATGGTCTCCCTGCCATAGTGGGTGGAGGGACTCTGTCAATGTATGTACAAACCAATGGTCTCCCTGCCATAGTGGGTGGAGGGACTATGTCAATGTATGTACAAACCAATGGTCTCCCTGCCATAGTGGGTGGAGGGACAATGTCAATGTATGTACAAACCAATGGTCTCCCTGCCATAGTGGGTGGAGGGACTCTGTCAATGTATGTACAAACCAATGGTCTCCCTGCCATAGTGGGTGGAGGGACTCTGTCAATGTATGTACAAACCAATGGTCTCCCTGCCATAGTGGGTGGAGGGACTCTGTCAATGTATGTACAAACCAATGGTCTCCCTGCCATAGTGGGTGGAGGGACTCTGTCAATGTATGTACAAACCAATGGTCTCCCTGCCATAGTGGGTGGAGGGACTCTGTCAATGTATGTACAAACCAATGGTCTCCCTGCCATAGTGGTTGGAGGGACTCTGTCAATGTATGTACAAACCAATGGTCTCCCTGCCATAGTGGGTGGAGGGACTCTGTCAATGTATGTACAAACCAATGGTCTCCCTGCCATAGTGGGTGGAGGGACTCTGTCAATGTATGTACAAACCAATGGTCTCCCTGCCATAGTGGGCGGAGGGACTCTGTCATGTCCATAGTGCCTCCACCATGTAGGGTTGAAGGGCTGTGTTCAAGCCAAAGTCCTTCCATCACAAAGGATGGAGGGACTCTATTTAAGCCAAAGTCCCTCAGCTACTGTAGGTAGAGGGGACTCTGTTGTAGCCACGTTGCATTCACCGTGTAGGATGGAAGGAGTCCCTCCATCAAAGTGGAGGTAAACTGTTGTAACCACAATCCCTCCAACACAGTGGGTTGAAGGACTCTGTTGTAGTCACAGTCCCTCCACCATGTCGGATAGAGGGGCTGTGCTCAAGCCAAAGTCCCTCCACCGCACAGGGTGGAGGGACTCTGTTCAAGCCAAAGTCTCTCCACCACAAAGGGTGGATGGACTCTGTTCACTGCAAAGTCTCTAACACAGTTGGTGGATTGTAGCCACACAAAGACCATCACAGTGAGTTGAGGGACTTTGTTAACCATAGAGGTCTGGCCCCAGGGTCTGTGGTTCAGTGCAGTTTTCACAGATTAGGCCAATCGTTAGGATCAATGTTGGGAGAGCAATGATCTAGGTATTTCAGCCATTGGTTTGGTCTGGAATACTTTGATGTACAACTGTACACTGCCTATTGTAGTGTCTTTGTTCCTGTACTGTTTGCTTTGTAGCATGACTTTTGTTTTAACTTGTTTTGAAAGTCCTAAAAAACTGTTTGTTAAGTGAAGTAGTGTAGTGACCAGCAGAGTATCTCAGTGTTGAAATCTAAAAAGGGAGCACATGATAACTTAAGTTTTCACAGACCTGGACAAAATGATGTCTATGGTCACAGGCCTGTGCAAAGTGTATCCCTAGATAGGATCAATTTCATTTTGATTTAATGAAGCCAAACCTTTATTCAAAAGAAACCCAGAATGTTCTTTACGAGAACAATAACCTCATGCGCATAGAATCTAAAGATTTGATCTTTTTCATAACTGACAGGTTTGGTTGCTTGAGTGGAGGGAGAAATTGAAAGGTTCACCACAGGACAGTAATCTAATCCACCAACTCATCAACCATATCCTAAGCTGTAAGGACCATCCAATCACACAGCTACTGCAAAAATACCAATACAACATTTACAAAAAACTGTACACTATCATACAACAGAATGCACACAGACTTGAAAACATCAAGGTACCATTTGACGATGAGCAACCTTTGACTTTCCCTGTGAGTGACAGCGAGAATACGGACACTGATAATGATATCAAGGAAAAGTTACTGCAGGAGACTCTGGAAGAGATGAAATCACCTCAGGATAGGGAAACATCTCAGTATGCTGTAGATCTCATGGGAATTATGCAAGATCTCAATAAAAGGGATGTTGATGATGCAAATGGGGATGTTGCCTTGGAGACGCAGGAGGATGATGGGATATCACATGAGATGAAGAATGCTGAGGGTATGCCAGATGTGGATGCGGAGGATGACAGTGATGGCAATGTTTTAACTGATGTGACTAAATCAGTTCAAGGTCGATTGGAGGAGGCGATGGCAAAGGGAGAGAAACTCACCAAACAGCTGAGTCAGCAGATTGATGAGGAGCAAAAGTCGGACAGCAGTGACAATGATGGAGTGTCACAACATCAAGAAAATTTGTCAGCTGAAACTGTGGAACCAGAAAGAGGAGATGTAGGAATAGATCCTGTATGTGCTGTTGATACTGGAGGATCGGCAGATAACAGGAATGGAAATGATGGATGTGATGATGAGACCGGAAAGAAGGATATTTCCCGGACAACAGAACAAAGTGCTAATGATGATGGAGCATCATCAGACACAATGTCCAGAGAAGAGACATTAGATGATGACAGGACAACTCAGAGACAGATATCTGTGTCCAGTGACGTATCATTTACTGGAAGTGACTTGATTGATGAGTTTGTGGCTGAAGAGAAATCCAAAGCTGAGTCTGATTTCAATCAAGTTGAAGAGCAGATTGACTTGATGAATGAAGAAGCTCTGAAAAGACACTTGGATGTTGTCACTGAAGATGTTCACAAGTACCTTGGTAAGACAAGACACAGATAACTTTTCTATCCTTGGTATGAAATTCAGAATTCAGCTCATACATCACATGACTTTTTTGTGCCTCTCCAATTTCAGATAAACTACAAATAATGTTTGTTGTTGCCTATGAAGAGATGGATACTGCCATAGCAAGAGATCAGTGTATTGCATCCACCGAGACTTACTTCTTCCAACCAATATGGCAATCAGTTCTCACAATATTCAGGTAAATTTTCACTTTTCTTTCCAGGAGTGATAGGAATGAGAATGTCTTGCAGTCATTCACATTTTTCATGAAAAGTGTCAAAAGCAATTGTTTTGTGGTTTTGTACGATTTAACTCCTCATTAAGACTGTATGTGTAAATAGGGGACAGACATTTACCAAAACTGAAGGCATGATATTAACTTATACTGTTTGAAAATTTCTCAACTTTTTAAATTAAGGAATGTGATAATATACATGAATCTATTGTGAAACTTTACAATCGTGTTTCTTATATACAAGGTATCGTATCAAGGGATACTGTTTCTGTCGTAGGGTGGATCAGAAACCTTTCCTTTAGTTTTACTTACCAGAATTATATAAACCATCCTGTAAGTTGTATTATTGTCTTCATAAAATATCTGTAATTGTGGACAGTGTATGATAGTCCTTACTCGCTTTACCATATTGTCCCAGACAGAAACTTGTGTATCAAATGAACCAGTACAGTCAAACTTTGCTGTGTTAACATGATCTAGGTTGTGTGTCACAAAATCAGAATTTTTATCCTTGCCTTTACAGACTTGTAAATTTGAAGAAAGAAGTTTTAGCTGCAACCAGTATGACACAATACATGAATGCATTACCACAGCATATTGGTGTGCGGAAAAAGTTCTGGTTGAATGATACACTGATTGGAGAATCTGACGATAGTTATCCATACAAATCGGCTGTTATCGAGATCCAAAAATTACCAAGTTATCAATCTCCGTTGGACAAACTGGAATGTATCGGTAAGAATATCCAGTTTCACTGTAGCTCACAGTTGAAAACTCACCATACCATCACGTCCTTTAACCTTATATTCCTAAGTTCATATGTGTAGGTGACCTTCAGGCCATGTTGGTTAAATAGTGAGGCATAACATATCCATATAGCCATATATTTGCACTTTAAAGATTTGAACATTTAACATACCTTCCCAGTAGATAAACCCTTTACCTTTCACCTGCCAGACAGTGTCACTTCCCCATCTTCCAAGTCAGTAAAGAGTGGTATAGAGCAATATGCCATATGCCATGTGCTATATACCATATGCCATATGTATTTTCACCCACTTGACTTGATATGAATAGCAGCTTTAGTCTGTAAAAATCATGTTCACAGTATCTCTGTCTTCAGGGGACTTCAAATCTTCAAGTCTTTGTTAAAATGCACCATATGGGACATGTTTTGCTACACTAGTTTTTACCAACTGACCTGATGGTGAAATATAAACTTGGCAGGTAAAGGGTTAAACAAATGCATTTGTATTAATTTTTCCCTTGATAAACAATATAGTTGTTCACAATACCCTTTTGACACAGTTTTAATACATATCACATTGATACATTGAGACGACATAGCTGTAAGGGTTACCATCTCACAATTAGTACACATACATGTAGTGATTTATCTGTGCATTGACATGGGGGGGGGGGCATATCATGAGTTTTACCCTTTTAAAGAGGCATGCTCCAGATTAG
Organism: Ptychodera flava; assembly: GCF_041260155.1. Taxonomy (NCBI): domain Eukaryota; kingdom Metazoa; phylum Hemichordata; class Enteropneusta; family Ptychoderidae; genus Ptychodera; species Ptychodera flava. The sequence goes on along the minus strand of NC_091945.1, from coordinate 3,469,425 downwards.
AATAAACAGAAAGCAAATCCTTTCAAACAATTCAAAATTCAATCGAATTAGACAGGTACACACAGAGCACAATGGATGTATCAGGTCCAGAACTATAGCCGTTTAAAGGTATACAGTCACCTGTAATATAAATATGCCTACAGAATGTATGGTCAAAGGGGCGTTTCTTGGTATTCAAAATGTCCACGTGAGGCCGTGAGGGTGCTGTTTTTAAAAAAATGTCACCTGCTTAAAATCTGTGATTGGTTAGATTTTCTTTTGGTAACTGTGGCAAAATTGGAACAACTGACAGTATACCTTTAAACACAAAAGTTCACTTAATCCCATTATTTCTAGGATGTTACGGTACAGTACCTTTAGGTATATTTGATAAACTTATAGTGAAAGAATCTATGCAACACATTTTAATAAGTGATTGACAGTGTTTGGTGTAGTGTGTAAGAAATGTATAGGAGTGGTAAGAAATAACAATTCTTACCAAAGTAATTTCTTAAATGAAAGAAACCTCATTCAGACAAGTATCATGCGTAAATTTATCAGTTATTACATTCACACAAATTAAAGCTGAGGAAAATCATGCAAATTTCAGTTGATCATCATTCATTCAAATATTTGTTTTCTGATAATTTTCATTTCAGTCAATATGTCACGTATAGTATGTACATGTGTTGAGGATTACTATGAAAGTCAAGGAAAACCACGCCATGCTCCGGAGACAGCCATGTAAGTTCAATACTGTCCAAGACTCCCTCTGTCTCTAATCAGTCAAGCTTATCTCTCTTCTTTGAACATACTGTTACAGTCATTTTATAAGACGCATCTGCATTATAGTCACACCCTCCTTTGATTGAGTAGTGTCAGATGAAATCCTTAATAATCGAAAACGGAAAATGTATGCATTATAAGTCCCACCCCTTTTTCAACCACAGTAGTCACACTACTGGCCACCATTTAGGTCGGCTCTGTTCATCAAAAGTTGAGTAGTCGGACTACAATCACCATCTCTTGTACTGCTATGGTACACATACCAAATGGCCTTTTTCAGGGCCACCACACCCTCCAAAAGAAAACTACCATAATCAAACTCTTCTTTTAATTATCTTTTAAAGATAACTTCTATCAGTACCACCCCCCCCCCCAAAAAAAAAACCACAAACAAACAAACAAACAAATTGAGAATTTCCATGTTATTGGTGTCATGCCCACCTAAAACAACACTAAAAGTACATATTATAAGTCGCAACCATATCTGGAGAAACAATTTGAGTTCAAAATTTTCAACATCATAATAAAAGACACATCTTATAGGATGACTTTAACGGTAATACATGTACATTATATATGGGATGTGTATCCATACAATAGCTAGTTTTGAATTTATGGTATGTGTGTGTATTTCGTGTAAGAGCCAGCTCAGTTGAATTTCTCAAAAATTGTTAGGTATGCTTATGACATTACTATGCCATAAGGAACAATTTTGGTTCCAGTATTTCACAATATCAAATATTACTGCCAAACAATTTTCTCACATTCCTGGCCGCTGGGAGTGCGGTATCGACGGTGTGGGAAATGTGATCCCACACTCAGAAATCGTCCCACACTCTGCAGTAAATATAGGAGCTCTGATTGGATGATAAACAGTCTGTTTCGTTCTGCATGCAAAATGTTATCCAATGGCACGATGAGTAACACATGGACCAGAACTATAATGTGAGCAGGTCATAGTACAGTGGCAGACGACAGAGTTGTCACGATTTTGGATAATGTTGTACCGGTACCTGTCCAATGTGAATTTAATGCATTTTTTGGTCATGTGAGAAATAGAATCTCACACCCCTAAGGACCTAGGATCAGATTTCTCACAGAGTTGGGGATATTTTGCCTCACACTGCTTGCGGCTAGTGAGACAAAATATCCCCAACTTGTGTGAGAAATCTGATCCCAGGTCCTTGGGTGTGTGAGATTCTATTAATCCCATCACTGGAATTAAAGTGTGGTTTTGCAACATCTTGCCACAAACTGCAAATAGTCTATTCTCTAGTGTTTATAATGCTTTTCAAAAATCAAAGCTATTGACCAGTATCATTTCTTGGTGTCCTAACAAAAGTAATATCAGTTTGTGACTGCAATAACTACAGTGTCATCTAAAGTCTTGTCACAGAACTTGTCCATTTCATTGAGAAATGAATTATGGAGCAGATTTTCAGTCTTTGTTGTACTACAGAGTGTTCATCTGGTTAACCATGAACACTTTCCATTACAGAGGCTGTGATGATCTGCTACCAATTCTAAGCTATGTCGTCATCAAATCACAACTACCACAGCTTGTGTCAGAATGCTCTGCTTTGGAAGAATTTATCCATGAAGGGTAAGTTTGATGCAAGCTTTCTGTCCAATCTATTCCTTGTTACCACAACAAGGCAAGTTTTGCATCAAATCTGTCACTTATGACACTAGCTAAGCCTCAAATCCCTTCCTTGTGACCTGAGCAACAGAAAGCTATTAAATCTATCACTATTACCCTGGAATGCAAAATGACATCATTTTAAAAACTTTTGGATACACTGTACTGTGTATTGTTTTGACACTAAAGCACAGGGTTAATATGTACTTGCATTGCTGGAAACATTCAGTATTGCCTTGATTTTAGAGAGTTGAACTTTTCAAGATAACTAGAAGTACTTCGGTACCAATACGAAAAAATGCATTTTACTCGTCGCTAACTTTCAATGGTTGTCTTTTATCTGTACAAGAAGGTTGACATTAGTACATTTGTATTAGTATTCTTTTGAACATGCCATAACACCCCTCTGAGATTATGGTAGGGGTACATGTGTGGCCACACATAAGAAATCCACATCCCATATATGACCTAAACTCTTGTAATTTAGGACCCAATCCAATTTCATACCCAGGTCAAAAGTCATACCGGTTGAATTCGCAAAGGATTATGGGGCTAGTACTAAGTACATGCACAGAAAGATGAAAGTAAAGCCTACCGCAAAACTGTTGTTCGTTTTAGAGGCTATATTTCACAGAAAACATTTGTACATGTACTCTATTTTAAACCATATTGCTGAAAAAAACCACTGTAATGTGTGACATGCATTGGTATTAACCCCTTGACTACCAAGGCCAATGTATTCCTATATACCAGGCCCCTTATGTAAATATTGATAAAATCTGGGGTGTGGTCATTGCATGAACACTGCTTAGAGTAAAAATTAAGTAAGTACCAATAAACCATATATTTTCTGAATCAGCATGAAATTTTCCACTTTTTCATACATAAAGTTTGTATTTCCAGGTCACGTGACTGATCACATGACACGTCATGTGACCAGAGTTGGCAAAGAATATGAATATTTGAAGCATCAGGACGTGTTTTGAATCCATAAAATGATGCAAATTTGAATACAGTTGCAATTTTCATGGCATTGTCTTTACATATATGTAATAATAACTACCCTTTACTTTATTTATAGATGTACCTATCTAAGATTTTTCTTACAAAAGGCAGAGTAAATAAACCATAAACATCAGCATCTGACATGATTCTGTATTTGAAAATCAACACATTTTATATTTGTAAACACCTGCTTTAAGTCTCCCTTGCAGAAACATGCATCTAAAATGGTTATGATTTATCAAAAAATATTTCACAATATTTAAAAATACATTTTAGGGAACAACATATCACATGACCAAACACATGACCAGTCATGTGACCAGTCATATTGATAATATGGCTGCTAGAAAATTTCACTGGCTTATAGTAAAACACTGTATTTCCTCTAGTTTCATTCACGAATATTGCTGTTAATAGAACATATTTACATATAAATCATTTGTTTTCAATAAATAAACATTTCATTTCATTAAAAAAAACCCATAAACATCTTCGCGATCGTCCGTACTTCTGAAAACTGTAAACAATCAGCGCGACGCTTCAGTGATCAGCCTGACCTTTCAGGGTTGAGGTCATGGGTCACGACATTTGCTTCCGGATTTTGGCCATATTCGGACATACGGGGGCGCAATCACATTCAGGCCAGATCGGAATACATCAATCTTAGTTGGGCTGCGTGCAGGCGCCGAAATTACGGGATTTTTAGCGACAAAAACGAAGCAAATACGCCCATTTAACTGTGCCGGATATTTCCGGCACTCAAGGTATATGGTAATTCAATATGGCGCCGGAAATATCCGGCGCCATAGGTAGTCAAGGGGTTAATAAATAGTTGAAGTGCACCCTAGGCATAACATCAACTTTCTCCCACCATGATGTCTACTACCATTATGTGTATTCATGTTTGATATGATTCCTCTGTAGGTATTTATTCGGCGAGGAAGGCTACTGTCTGACTTCACTACTGACAGCACTCAGTTACATCTGTAAACTATCAGAGAAACAGCCAACAAACAGCTAGACATCTTTCCAGTCGTCATCTAATCAGCTGCACTGTTACAACCAGTCACCATCCAACCACTTTCATTGTTACAACCAGTCATCTAACCAGTATCTGTACTTGTTTAAGCAGAGATAGTCTCTGCTGTACTGTCTATAGTCCAAGCCACAGCCTGATCAAGTACATGTGAACACATCAGTGTTCAATAAATCTGGGGTATCAAGCAATTGTGTTCAACCAATCAGCTGCACTCTTGCAACAAGCAATCAGCAGTCCAATGTCAGTTAACAGCTCATCTCCAGTGTCCCATCAAGTGGAGCAGTTGACCTGTAACTGGGCACCCATCAAGCTATGCACACTTAGCAACATGTTACCTAGCAACATGGTCCCTCAATCATTGAGGGACTATGCTGGCAACCACCACTCCCATGTAACCAATCAATATTCCATATTCTCATTCTAACAGTTTACTTCTTTCAGATGTTAAAGGTATACAGTCACCTGTAATCTATATATGCCCATATATGGTCAAAGAGGCATTCCTTGGTATTAAAAATGCCCATGTGAGGGCGCTTGTTTTAAAAAGCGGCCACCTGCTTAAAATCTGTGATTGGTTAGATTTTCTCTTTCCATGGTAACTGTGGCAAAAGTGGAACAGGTGACAGTATACCTTTAATTTCTCAACTCACAGGGTGTGTCATTGTATAATCTTGCCAAATTTGACACAGATTTATAAATAGTTTTAACTTTTATGCAAATCTCTTTATTGTACACAAAATTGTCACAAGAAATAGAACCCGACCCAATAACACCACAGTGCTTTCATGTCTTCATGTTTTTGTATGTTTTACTTCATTAATATATTGAGAGTGACAATGAATATAGTGGCAGTGAAAATAAATATAGTGACAGTGACAATGAATAAAGTGAGAGTGACTGAATAATCATAGTAAATGACAATTCTCTATCTGTAAAGTGATCATCATAGAAAACAAATAGAAAGACAACACAATAAATTTTGGCCTTGTTTTGTATTAAAAGTTATCAGTGAGACTGAATCAGTTGGTCTTTTTGTGTCTCCAGGTATTGTAGTTCAATTTTTACTGAGGCCACCATCCAAACCCTTATAATATTAATTATTAATAATAAATATGATTTATTAATGATGATAAATAGCTATCATATATTTAAAATTTTATAGCACAGAGTATGCAGAGATCTAGCTCCCATCTCTGTATAGTATTTCAGAGAAAACAGTCCATGTTTGTTAATTGCGCTGATCCCTTCCATAAGTTATTGCTACCAAATACCAATGCTGAAGATTATAGCCCTGACTAAACAGCTCGTTATCAGGTCATAAGGTCAAAGACGTACCTTGTTGTACCTTATGATCTGCTAATGAGTTGTTTAGTTTGGAGAATAGTCCTTTATGTTTCTAAATGATAATAATAACTAATGGATGGGCAATAGATATGGAATGTATTCCTTGAAATACCATACACAGATAGTGAGGGCTTAGTTATAGAACAGTTCAGGCTTGTGTTATAAAAATGTTTACTACGCAATTTTTTATCATAAAAAATAAATCATGTAGTGTTTGCTGGACCCTGAGGGTTTAGTAGTTTGTATGACACAGGGGCAACTCAAGAATTCATTATCACCTTTAAAGTTTTAATACTCCAGTAATGATTTTTTCTGTATTGTGAATTTATGTGTTATAATCAGAGTCTCATGGCTTTAGAGCTAGCATGACTTTGATGAAAGATTTATTGATATATCTGAAATATCACAGTGAGTTTCAGCACATTTTGTAAAGGACAAGTCTGTTTTCTAATTGCCTTGCATATTTAAATAATAAGACATGATTGCAAGGATAAGATCACAATTTGTTGACCACCAAAGGGATGGTGCTCGCAACAGTTATATTGATGATGTCCCAGCAAAAAGGGATAGTATTATCACTATTACCGTCAGGAGGACCAACCCGAGAGCCGGCAACATATTGTTATCTAACCCCTACCAGCATATGTTAATTATTTTATTACACCAAACAAAACCTTCTGAGTCCAAACCTGTGCGTACAAATCATGATCACTGCAGAACTTACACAGGTAGAGAATAGCTGCTTTGAAAAATTCCATTCTTAGGTACATCCTCAGTGGTCAAGATCACCTCATTGATTTGGCATGAGTCTCTCAACCACGTTTTTTCACTTTTGTAATATGCCATGTGACTGTCTAAGCCAATCACAATAATTGAATGATATCTTAAATAATGATACGTGTAATAATGAGTTGTATTCACCTGTGATTTGCATTGTAGCATTGCTAGTTGTTCATGTACAGCCTTGCCATGACAGTGGTATTAGACATGGCTACATGTACAGAGAACAAACCTCTGTCACTATTGCTATCACCTGCTGCCCATAGAATACAACTACAGTAGAATTCAGTTCCATAGAAAGAATAGTTTGGACGGAACTCTGATAAAGCAAGGGTTATGTAGTTCCAGTAAATTCCCCTAGGTGTATCAATGCACTGATTAGCTTTTGCTTCTTCCCAAAGTTTATGAAAAGACAGGGTACTAACCAGCACAATGCATTGCATACATCATGCAATGTTATTGTTGACAAATACTATTCTGGACTAAAATTCAGTTGTCAACAATAATATTTGGCATGATCCATACATGTGCAATGTTTAGGCATTTTACAATGTGATAAAGGGAGTAGAACAAGAAACAGTATTTTCCAAACAGAACAAAGATGCTGGAAATCAAATCTAAAGTTACAGCTGATTTGATTGTAAACAATTTTTTCATTGAAATGAAATTGAATTGAATGGCTTGTTGTGATGACAGAATGATAAAATAAACACTCTGCTTGCTGCAGTATTCCTGTTGATAAAAGCTATTTACATTTTCCATTGAAGTCTTTATTCTGAGGCAAAAAGTGCAATTTGTAGTCAGTTTAGAGATTTATATTGTACTGCAGTGCTATGAATATAAAGTGATTTCTAACCTTGCCACTCCTGCTGCCTACTGCAATAGTCTGAGGAAATCATTTCTGAATATAGTATGGCCAAAGTGAAAGAAAACTTATGGAGTGTGTCTGTTGCATTGCTGACAACAATGAGAAGCCTGACAGGACCTTGTGTTTATTTCTTCTTTTTCTCGTTGCCACTCCAAGAAAATAAAACTATAGATACACACATTATTATGACAATGTGGTTAAATTGCTTTGGGGATGGAGTATAAAGTACTGTGACTAAGATAAAGGAAAATATAAATTTTGTTTTCCCTGTATGAGATTAGTTTCAGTACTGTAGTGGATGGAAGCTGTACTTTCTGCAGCTCGCCAGCTGGTAATGGGATAATTGAAAAAATAATTATTTGTAGTAAAAAGCTGATAGAATAGTTGAGCCAATAGTTTTACATTGATGAACTTTAATTTAACTGGCTGGTAATGGGATAGAACTGGCTGGTAATGGAATAGAAAAAGAATATTTTTGGTGGTCAAATTAATAGGGCAGTAGAATTGATAGTTTGTACATTATCATCCAATTATTTAGTGATCATTATACAACTCATTGCAGTTTTACTCATTGTACAATAACACTTCAAATGTATTTTGAAAATTAAAATACATTGCATGTCCACATTTAATAGCATGGAAATAAAAGAATTTGTAATACATATATCAACTACGGATGTCTCTGATTTGAATGTGTTTTGAAGTATTATCAATTTTTTTGTGATATTGAGACGATAATGTCTTCAAGTCACAAAACTTGTCATGGCAATAGGTTTTTTGTGATATTTTCGAGCATCTTTTTTTACTTGCTATGGTATGGCAATTAGAATTCTGTTTGTAAACAAAGCCCATAAACCTGTAATGACTATTGTTATTGATGATAAATGACTGCTTGTCCGGACTTGAATTAAATTTTCAACAATAACAGTGCTGACTGTACAGCTGAAGGATATGGTTAGAAGATAAAAACTGGGCATTTCATTTTCATCATACCTTAAGGATGTGAACCATACACTACACGTAAGACACAGACAAACTTTGCATTCATCAGAAACTTCGCAATGTAAATGTGACTCTAGACTTGGTTCAAGTCTGTGATTTGTGAATGTTTGAGTGGAGTGAACGCAATGATTTGTATTTTGCTCTCATGTGAAACGCGCGCGTGAGTGGACGCGATGAGTAGGGTGAACGCGATGAGTGGAGTGAACGCTATACAGCGGAGTTTCACCCGGAATCCGGCAGAAACTAACTCACTACTGCGCAGACTCAAACGTGACGCATTCAATCGCTGGGAAAACCTGGCGTGAGCTGCCAAATTCCGGATAGGTTTGTACGAAATAGGAGAGACACAAGAGAAACTATTATAAATGATTTTATTTTTTTAAAATTCACCGACTTGAACCAAGTCTAATGTGACCCCCCCCCCCCCCCCCCGATAAGTTTGTAAAATGTGACGTCTCTCTAGGGCAAGTTTGTAAAACGTGATCCTCCCCTCCATTCCTCCAGCCCACCCCACCCCCTCATTATAACTGAAGGGTCCCTTCGAAATTACCCTTCTAGTGCGTCAGATTTTTAGTCACAGCTACCCATACTGATGAGATCCCATATAACAGGCTGAGTAACCGAGACTATGGATACAAGCTTTTATGATCGATGTTAAACGTAATTCTGCGTATACAACATTTATAACAACTCCAAGTGCCTGTGGTGCTACTCTGTTAGAAGTTTTTATGAACTTTTTATTCTATGTAATTTTGCTAAAGATTCTCAGGAAAAGATAACAAAGATACCTAAGAAAAGATCACGATTTGTCTCTGCTCATGGGCTTGTGTTCATGACGGGAATATTGATGACCGCTTCGCTGTCGACAAGGGCATCCCAATGTTACCATCTGCTGTATGCACTCCACACAATAGTATTTATTTACTTAGCCGGGTAAACGTACGTGACATTGGTACAGAATGCAAAGACAGATTTAATAAAGTCTCAAATAGAGATTGACCATTCTCATGCAATGTTTTCAAGTTTAAATGCTACAGCAAGGAGACAAATGGTTCCTCAACTTTCATGAAACTTGATACAGATGTTGAGCTCTCACTGCTTTAACATTTGAATGAAGACATTTATCAGTGTCATTCGAATTAATTGCTAATTTGCATATTTAATGAACTTTCCTAATTTGTCGGCTATGTCCAGAAACACAGCATCAAATTTGATGAACCTTTGCACAGATGTTGATCTCAAAGTGCTGCAATACAATTCATTCACACTTAGCGGTATCGTTCATGAAATGTGGTACAGGTGATAATCTGTCACTGTTATAAACTGAATAGAATGCAAAAACGTTTGGCAACATCCTGTCGATTAATTACTAATTGACTGGTTTAATGACCTTTTGTTAGGGTAGCAACCCACATTGGTTTTACTTTCTTGCCACTATGGAACTCATGCTAAATCACAGACCCAACTAATGCACAGGACTCTATCCTCTCCAAGGACTTGTAATCAAAGTACCCATTAACAAGTGGGGACTGTATCATCAACGATGACTTGTCTAAATAAGTAACTCCCTTTTTCTCTGGTCCATACAGCAACACTGGTTTGACTAGCTGTGGGTCCATAGCTGTGTTGTTTTCGGACGGAATTGCCGCCTCTTATGGGCTGGTTTTGACTTTTACGATTTTTAACCACGCCAAAAAGTAAAAAGACGTAAAAGTCAAAACCAGCCCGTAAAAGGCGGAAATCCCGTCCGAAAACAACACAGCTATGGACCCACAGCTATGGTTTGACTAGAGAGTCAAAAAGACGCAGTTGTACCACCACTGGTGTCCCATTTTTAGAGTTAAAGATTTTCATAAAAGCAAATAAAAAACGCAGAGCTTTGTTTTTAAAGAAAACCTTGCTCTTTTAAATTTCCAGATGGGATAAAAGTGATGCATAAGTAAGTACACAAGGAAAAAATATCTTGTCTCTTATCATAAATGTAAACATTATATGTGGATTAAAGTTTGCATTAAAGATCATAGTCTTCGTTTTCTTGAGACTTATCGATAAACGCCACTTTCCAGTCAAAAAATTTAGATCTGTGTCTTGTTCTCTGTAGATCTACAGTAGACTTAATTAAGCAGAAGAACTACTGCTTCATCTACGTTTTTGCTTATTAATGGGGTTATATTTCAGAGAGTAGATGAAATGTTGACCACATCTAGACAAAATGTGGATGAAAAATGAGATAATGTAGATCTCAAGTAGATGAAATGTAGACAAGATGTAGATCTGCTGCTTAATATACTTTTTGAGGTCATAGTTCAGAGAGTAGATGAAAATCATCATTAGACTAAATGTAGATGAAGAGTAGATGAAATGCAGACTAGATTTAGATGAAATGTTAATTGCATGTAGAGAAAAATAAAATGTTGTGGCGACAAAAGAACCACTAGATTAATTATGCATGGGGATCATGCAAAAGCTATGAAATGGAGAATGCAAGTATGTTAACATGTCAGCGAATTATTTGACATTAAAAATTACCAAAAGGCAATGATGTGACACAGGTTAGGGCTACACATCCCTATGAGTACCACAACATTTGAATTTGGATCAGACCAGCTTTCATCATACATGCAGTATTACCTGCTGTACACGTGTGTAAAGACGATAACTTCATACATGTCACAACCACACCCTGTCGATGTAATTTAGTGGCGACTTTACTGAGGACCATGCCATCAATGAACCTTTGAATAATATGAAATATCTCATGTTGCAAAAGCCATCTTTCATGGACCGATCGCAGTTCGAAATACAGGGTAGAACATCGTGCACCGTAGTCAAACTTTCAATTCTAAACCGTCACAGTCAGAACTATTAAACATGATAAAAATTACAGAATTAACAGAGATTTGAAGCTTTTCAGTAGGTTTCAACAATACTTTATTAAAAAAATTCAGAACTGACACATTCTACATGTCACAAAGTCAAAATTCAGATGGCCATTGTATTAAAACAGATAAACAAACCTTGCCTTACCTCACGGGCCTACCTTTAGCATTATGTATCCCGAACAGTGCAAACGGCATAGTGAGGGCGCCGCCACCGCTGTTTAGGGTGCACCGTGTGTAAGTGATCGATCGTTGAACCCGGAAACGCTGTGACGACGCAGCTTAGATGCACAAGCGCAATATATTTTATGCACGTTGCAGTTTTGAGCGCTTTAGGAAATAAAAAGCTCAGCAGTTCATTCTCGGTCGGCGCTATAGCACAACCGATGCTAATTCACCTGACATTTAAACTGTGTCGGCGCTCTTCTCTATCGTCCCTATCGCTAATTTGCCAATAGTCATGCTTGCAACGCCTTGAAAACGAAAGTCCATCTTGTGTTTTCCATCCATTAATATTATTTTACATTGCAATCGCTGGGCCTTAACTGAGCATATGCCTCAAACCGTGCACCCAGAGATGTACTAGGCCATGGGCCGCCGAACCACACGCGACTTTAGTTTTAATAGGCCTGTGCCGTGCGCGGTGAAGTGCGCCGACCGCCCGTGCAAAAACATGCATCTGATTTGGGCGTATCGTGAGGATCGCATTGGAAACTCTGCTACCTCTACTAGATCGCTCAATTCCTTTTTTGTAATGTGTATAGTGCAGGGAAGACTTGCTGAGCCATCTGTGTCAATTATCAACCGAATATCTTGCTGACGCACCAAAGATTGGGAAATATCCATGACGAATGTTTCGGGGGAATTCCCGTTCACGTGACTAAGGGGAAGCCACGGTATTGGCGGAGAGAAACGAAAGCTGCATTTGACGACATAAATCCGTACGTGGGCAGTAACAGTTACTGCACATCTGGACACATACGAAGGAAGGTGTATGAACCTGTACTGAGGTTGTGTCCTCAGCAAAGGTAAGTGGACAATCGTCCTACCGTCCATTATGTACTGTTACATCGTTGTCAAAGGTCCGATAGAGACGGCCAACTTTAGAATACAATTTTAATACGCATTTATGTGGCATGTATCGTGATTCTGTAAACCAGCTGGTTTGCATGATCAAGCTGGGTGTGTTCAGTTCAGAGAAATACAACACAACAAAAAATATTCCATGGCATTGTGTATGTTCAGCTTGAGGTTTTCTGATAGAGGTCGCCACCATTCTTAACGTGTGCAGTCATTCATAAATCTATAATCCATAGTTGGCCCACACGAATCACAACGCCCGCCTCTGTCCGTAGCAACCAAGCTAGACTTGCTGAACAGTGAAATGATTTTTATTGGAATTTTAGACCATAAAACGGTTCATATGAATAAAAAATTCAAAAAGGAAATAAAATAATGCGAATTCTATGTAAATATTAAGCTTATATTGATACGAGACATATGCTAGTATGACAGTTTCTAAAATTAAATCAGGTAAACTTTGACCCTCAGCTGCTGATTCAGTACGTAAGTGGCTTGACACTTCTGGAGAATATATGAAGGTGTATATATATATATATATATATATATATATATATATATATATATATATATATATATATATATATATATATATATATATAATATATGGTAAAAATATATCTATACGATAAAAATTGATAACAAGTAGAAAACAGGACTTAGGCGTTACTCAGAGTTTCACACTACATGTGTTCTCTGTAGCGATCATCAGACGATATATATAAGGCATAACATTATCTCCCGCGTCCCCAACGAATACACACACAGTCACCAGAAAAAAACTTCGAGGTGTCTTTTGGATTTTCCAGATGCAAGATATGAAAGTGAGATTAACTACTCAGATTTCTAAGACATTTGTAAAATAAGTCAACAATAGAGTGCAAAAAAACAGGACTATCCATTACTCAATATTAACGGAATTTTCCTTAGTAATTTCTCTTTAGATCAGTTCAGGCGAGTCAACCGGGAATCCCCGTGTATATGTATGAAGTGCATGGGTGTGTATGTGTGTGAGACTCAACAGAGAGAGAGAGAGAGAGAGAGAGAGAGAGAGAGAGAGAGAGAGAGAGAGAGAGAGATTGACAAAATGATTTACTCGTTAAGCTGTACCGATCAAACACTGAGCCCAGAATAGAAACATGCTCACTGCTCTGTTATGGCATGTACCTTATCGCACACATCTGTATTGTTGCTTCGAAAAACAGCTCAAACAAAGTGATTGAATATCCCATTACCGATTTCGTAGAATCAAGACAATGCTTGTATCATAACAACCAATGAACAAGTACGCCTAGCCTTTGATTGATTAATTGATTGATCGCTTGATTGATTGATTGTTAATGTATCGCCTCCGTCATTCATCAACATGATATGGCCAGTCGATTTTTACGTATCCAGCTTTGAATATTAACGCTTCCTAAATGGAGTAAACAGTAATCGAGATATTAAAGCGTAGGCCGGTCGGAATTTTAAATTCTTCAAAGCACCGGAGACTACATGTGTCAAAGTATAGACTCGAGTGTCCATTAGTTGTCGGAACATACATATTCGACTGCATAGCAGGTGTTCGATTGCTCAGCGCCGTTTGCGGAAATATCATCATCATATTCGAAAATTCCTCGTTTTGTTCAACGATTTTTTCGATCTTTACATAAAATTGTTCGAGTATCTTAAAACGAGCTGATTCTAGACTTTCTTCAAATTGTCGCTGTATTTTGAATACCGGTGGTAACCCGACTGAAATATAGGCTTAAAGAGTTATCACTCGACCTTTATATTGGGAGCAATGTGAAACGAGTAATGTGGTGGCCATGCTTTGAAGCAAAACGAAAGCTCATGCACAATTGTTTAAGCGCATTGAAGCCAGCAAGCGATTTTTCAATATTCAGAAAGACTGTGCATTTAGCCTATGCGAAACTTTATACTTTGGATTCACATAACGTGTCCGATGACAACGCCCCAATAAAATTTCAGAGTATGTGTAGGTCAGCCTACTACTTCTTAAATTTACCTAACTGTCGTCACTGTGAAAAGCAAAATCACATGATCTCTGTTCAACGAGTGAAACGCCTTTCGTACGAAATACAGTCGTGGTTACCAACACGTTAACCATTAATTGTGCTCCTTTGTCGATGTTTCGGTTTCGATATGTGTGATTGAGTCTAGATTATGTGAATCCGATCGGAGCCGATTCACTCCGAGCGGAGGCGAGTAATCTTAGCAACGCCCTCGGTCTGTTATGGTATTTCGAACTCCTTGAATATCTTAGGTTATGGAGTGACTCTGCGCCTAAAGTATAAAATCAATTTTCATCGGCACTATCATATAGACGTGTCAGTGAAACACTCGAGTCTGAATATAGGAAAAATCATTCTCTACTTGTATCCTGTAGTTACGTATAAAACAACGCCATATTCGCTCACGGCAATCTTGGAAGTTCGCACATTACAATAGCTCTGTTCTCTTTTCTGTGCGATTGTTTCGTTATTTACTGATTAATCTTATATTGTGTGTATCCTCGTCGATTTTAACCCTAAACTACAGAGCGGAACCAGCCGTTTTTGACAGACATCTTGTAGCGATTTTTTCCTGAATAATATTACAGTAATGCGTTGTATACAGTGAGACCATACTGATCGCAAATGATTTTTCTAGGGATGTCCGTTCTAAAGAAGTGGATTTTTGTAAAAACCCCGGCTTTGCGATAGACCTTTTTCGGTTATCCACAATGCATTGCAGTGGCTATATCGAACACCGTATATACACTCAAAACAACGAAAACATACAGATTTGTATTGTACGACGGATTGTTAAAGAAGAATGGCACAAATTTGCAATGCCAAATAATGCCCCGTGTTTATTCTAACCATCAGCGACGAAAATATAGATTAGAATGTAATCTGCCATAGAGTTCTATGAGTAACATACCCTGCGTGTACCCTACGGCTAAGTTCTGTGCGCAACGTACACTTTGTATACTCTGCATCATGGAGTCGGTAAAAAGAACTGTTATCCATGCAAATTTGAGGTAGGCACAATTGCCATTTTACATGACATCACATCAAACACTGGTGAGAGTCCTGAAAGTTATATACGTACCAACTTTTATATAGATTTTCGTGATTTCTATGTGTCAAAGGTCAAACTCTGATAACCTTCAAGCGACGTTGATTCAATAGTCAAACGGATACTTTGCAGAATTGAAGGCGATAACGATAATTTCCAAGAAATTGCCGTAGGTTATATTACTTCACTTCAAAGTTGAATTTTACCATTATAATTTTACTTCTACGAAGACAATTTCTCATGTATCACACAAAAACCTATTTTGAAGCTATCTCAAAGCGCAGATGTATCGCTCTAGCTTCCTTAGTTCGTCCTCTCTTTGATAATGCATTCTGAGCACAGGCGTTCTGGAGTCTGGGTAGTTTGTAAAAGTGTATTTATGCTATGTTCCGACGTTCTGTTCTGGAGCCTTATCACCTACGGAAGAGAACGTCGGAACGTAGCATAAACTACACTTATTTGTACCCAGTAAACAGAACGCCTGTGATTCTGAGGTTCTTCAATGCCACGACTGATTCCTATAAAATATACATGAATATTGTCAATATACGTCCGTCTTTGAGTATACTAATAAAATTATCGTTGAACTTGCAATAAAAGGCCCTCAAAATTTGAAAGTAGAAACTCGCGAGGAAATATACCATTTTGCATCACAATTGTGCCAATACAATTTGTGATTGAAACAATGGAGCAAATGCAGTTTCCTGAAGGACTTACTGCCAAGTTTCAATACACATAGACATAAAGCATTATGACGTAAGAAGGGATTGTTGTTTCCAAGCTTTCAAAATTGCATGTATGGAATTACATTTTATTGATTCATTTTCGATTTGTATGACAGAGGACAACGGCTATGCATGGGGACTTGCTGAGGCACTCTGGCAGTGTGTCTGCTATGAAATCAAAACAAAAAGGGACACTATAGGGAAAAAGTGCGTGACTAGAGCGAGAAACTGACGCTTTCTCGCAATCGGTGAGAATATGTTCTTATTCTCACCGCTATCGGTGAGAAAATTTTAATCTCCACTGGAAATTGGTGAGAAATGCACTCCTTGGAGAGAATCAAGTGTGAGAACAAATTCTCACCGGCGAGAATGGAAATTCTCATTAAGTACAGCGAGAATTGAAATTCACTGGCGAGAATCATCAAGACTCGCCGTTCGGAGTCTTTATGATTCTCGCCAATGAACGGCGAGTCTTGATGATTCTCGCCAGTGAATTTCAATTCTCGCTGTACTTAGTGAGAATTTCCATTCTCACCGGTGAGAATTTGTTCTCACACTTGACTCTCGCCAAGGAGTGCATTTCTCACCAATCTCCAGTGGAGATTAAAATTTTCTCACCAACAGCGGTGAGAATAAGAACAGATTCTCACCGATTGCGAGAAAGCGTCAGTTTCTCGCTCTAGTCACGCACTTTTTCCCTATAGTGGCAGAGCCTTTCTCGTATGCGTTGTACAAACATTTGTTTTATTGTATCGTACACAGACGAGGCTCAAAATGGATGATATACGAAGAGATTTCAGTGGATTACGAGTTTCATCCACAAATTCAGATTCGAACAGAGAGCACGCTCCACCATCTGCCTTTGGAGGCGCTCGTCCACGCGCGGCCACTCCTCATACATGGCACCAAAGAAGGCGAAGGTTGGACGACAACAGACGGGATAGTGGTGACACGGAAACCAACACTCGCAATCGTGAACGGGCAAATTGGAGAGACCCTCACATCGATAATGAAAGAAGGGGAGATCGAAGTCAACATTTTGACATCTCACCTCAAGATTCTGCTGGAGGAGGCTGGAGACCTGGAAGAGGGAGAGGAAGAGGTAGAGGGAGGGGCATGTATGGAGGGCACCATCGCTTTGGCAAAGATAGCAGTGGTGTAGATAGGCCAAGGATGCTTTCAGTGATGATTCTGAGACAACTGATCGAGAAAGAGGCGTCTGAAATAGCAATGTATCTAAGCTCTCCACAAAATGGCTTTGTCAACACCATCAATTCAGATAATTTACCAAGTCACATTATTCCATTTCTTCTGCGAGTTCTCGCAAAAGCATGTGATTGTCCCATGTCACAAACACTTATAGTGCTTCTTAATGACGTTCAAGATTCAATTTTTCTCTCAAAACACACTGTAGACTATGTTAACAAAATGCCGACAGAGAAGTCAGGAAGGGTACAGGAAGAGTTTCCAGACTCTATTCGTAATGTGATCCGCGTTCTAAGAGAAATGTTTGAACGTTTGCCGAGTTCCTATGACAACCTGCTTGGACCGCTTGCATCATTGCAAGTGACAGTACCAATGCTAACAAAACTGAATATTGTGAATGATGAAAGCATCGAGAAAGGCTTGGAGGAGCTCATCTTGCTACGGGGTGACTTGATGATGAAAGAAAGGACTGGGGTCATCAATAGAGATCAACAGCCAAGACGCGAACAATCGAAAAGATCACGAAGGAGAGTTGAGGAAGTAGTGGTAGTCAATGACCCTCCGAATAATTTCCGTGAAATTAACATTTACCCTGAAAGTGAAGATGTACTGACGAAAGAACAGCCTTTTATCAGAGCTAACATCGTCAGAGGGAAGTACCAAGACCTAGAACATTATCTAGATGTGCAATTCCGTCTGTACAGAGAAGACTTCCTAGCGCCACTAAGGGAAGGTATAGGTGAATACATACAGCAACAGGAAAGGGGTAATGTTCGACACAAACGTATACAAGATATACGTGTGTATGCCAATGTTGAGATCCTCGGACCAGTCTGTACCAATCAAGGTCTCTTTCACACCTTACAGTTTGACATCTCCCGACTGAAGAGAGTGAATTGGGAATTTTCCAAACGTCTCATATTCGGCGCTTTCCTATGTTTATCCAATGACGGCTTCAAGAGTTTGTTTTTTGCAACTGTTGGAAACCGATCGGTGAAGAAGCTACAGAAAGGTATGATTGATGTACAGTTTGTCGGAGGGACACAGACTGTATCTCGACTGATGCAGCAAGCTTTAGACAGACCCTTCACAATGGTGGAAACATCAGCCTATTTTGAAGCCTATCACCACGTGTTGAAAGGTTTGCAAAACATTGAAGAAGGTGAACTTCCTTTCGAAGAGTATTTCCTACATTGCCGAAATGAAGTAGAACCTCCAAAATATATGCGCCAGGAATGGACGAATAAATCTACCAAATTTGACTTGACTCCAATTATAGAGTTGTCAAAGTCTACACAAATGTTTTTTGATAGTTCGTCTGACAGTGAAGATGATGATTGGTTTTCATTGCAACTGAGAAGTATTGGTCTTAAGGGAAAGGTTAATGCGGAAAATGTTCCCTTGCTTGATCTAACGCGATGGCCAAGTGCAGACTCCCTTGGACTTGATACCTCACAACTTGCAGCAGTGAAAACAGCACTAACAAAAGAGATTTCAGTGATACAAGGTCCTCCCGGCACTGGCAAAACCTACATTGGTTTGAAAATTGCCAATGTCCTTCTGCACAATAAAAGCGTGTGGAACAAAGGCGTCAACCAACCACTTTTGGTAGTCTGCTACACCAACCATGCACTGGATCAGTTTCTTGAAGGCATAGCCGAATTTCAAAAGAAGGGTATTGTGCGTGCTGGGACGAGAAGTGGCAGTGAAAAACTGAAGAATTTCATGTTGAATGAAATAAAACATAGAAATCGTGAGAATCGAGTGGTGCCAACAGCAATTTACACAAGTGGCCGTGCCTCAAGGGAAAAGATGAAACGAATCGAATCAGAAATAGAAAGCTTTAGAGAAGTTATAGACAACGCAAGGCGCAATCTATTGACTTTGGAAAAATTGAGTGAATTTATGAAGGACGAACACTACATGGTCTTGAAGCAATCAAAGAATCTTGCAAAAGGAACAAAGTATTCTGTCTTGCATTTTTGGCTTGGAATAGTAGGACCTGACATTGAACAGTTTGCAGAGGCTGAAGTAAGTGAAGATGACAGTGAAAGTGATGAAGATTCTGAGGATGAAAATGAAACTCAGCAAGATGACGGAAGTGACGTACAAAATGCAGCCAGTGATGCTATTCATGGGGCTGGGGCAAATGTTGATACAGAAGCAGGCATGCTTCAAGCCGAAAGGTTTACGGACACAGATATAGAAGTCTATTCGACAAATAATAAACAGAAAAAGACAAAAACAGCAAAAGCTGAAGCTTCGTCAAGAAAACAATTATCAAAAGGAAGAAGAGAAGACGAGTGGGTGCGTGTCGAAAACAAAAAGAAAGTTAAACGAAGAATCACTGCAGGTCTACGAGGGAAAGATAGTATGCTCCATACTGAAACAGCCCGTGTACACAATGTGTGGCAACTTACAAATCAGAACAAATGGCGATTGTATCGGTACTGGGTCAGTAGATACACAGAGTATTTCCAAGATCGAATCAAAGAACTAGAGAAGAAGTATGAAGGTGAAGCAAAGCAACTGGAGGAGATAAAATTTGAAGAAGATCTCGAGATTCTGAAACAGGCTGTTGTTGTTGGAATGACCACAACAGGAGCAGCACGATATCGTTCTATACTTCAACGCGTCAAACCAAAAATCATCATTGTTGAAGAAGCAGCTGAGGTTTTAGAAGCACATGTCATTACGACACTTACATCAAGCTGTGAACAGCTCATACTCATTGGTGACCACAAGCAACTCAGACCAAACCCAACAGTTTACAAACTGGCGAAGGATTTCAATCTAGACTATTCATTGTTTGAAAGGATGGTGAGCAATGGTATGCACTGCGATAGCTTGGAGATACAGCACAGAATGCGACCAGAAATCGCCGTGTTGATGGATCACATCTATGACAACCTACAGAACCACGAATCCGTGTACAACTATGAAACTGTCAAAGGAGTAGCGTCAAATATCTTTTTTATAAATCACGACTATCTAGAGGTTGACAATGAAGAACTTCTTAGCCATGCAAATGACCATGAAGCATTGTATGTGACAGCTCTCTGTCGCTATATGCTCCTTCAGGGGTACGATTCTTCGAAGATTACAGTGTTGACAACCTACAAAGGACAACTCTTCAAACTGAAAGGATTGATGAAAAACAGACATATTTTTGACAATGTTCGTGTCACTGCGGTTGACAACTTTCAAGGAGAAGAAAATGACATTATCATACTCTCCCTGGTGAGAAGCAACAAAGATGGAAGGATTGGATTTCTTGCGACAGAAAACAGAGTCTGTGTTGCCTTATCTAGGGCCCGTGTTGGTTTCTACTGTATTGGTAACATATCATTACTGGCCAAGCATAGTAACCTTTGGCAGCGTATTAAAGATGACATGACAGGTAGAGGATATCTTGGACAAGCTCTGTCTCTTCATTGCCAAAATCATCCAAACACAAAGATTGAAGCCAAAAGTAGCAACGATTTTAAGGGAGCCCCTGAAGGTGGATGCACCCAGCCTTGTGAAGCACGCCTTTCATGTGGTCATGTTTGTATGTATCCTTGCCATCCCGGTGACCCAAATCATGAGAAGTATAAGTGTAGAAAACCATGTATTAAGACTGTGTGTGATCTTAAGCATAAATGTCCTAAGCGATGTTTTGAAGAGTGTGGACCCTGTATGACAAAAGTGGAGAAGGTGATCCCTCAATGTGGGCACATTCAAGATGTGCCATGCAGTGTAGCGCCAGAGGACTTTATGTGTTTGGAAGCATGTATCAAAATCCTACAATGTGGTCACAATTGTCAAAACATCTGTGGTGTTACATGCACATCCAGCTGTCGGGAGAAAGTAACAAGACAATGGCCATGTGGACATGAGGTCTCTACATACTGTTACCGTAGACCAGAGAACTACCCCTGCCCTACAAAATGTGAAGCTATCCTTGGTTGTGAACATCCCTGCGCTGGTACTTGCGGTGAATGCAAACGTGGCCGGCTGCACGTTCAATGTCAGGATAAGTGTAGTCGTACACTGATTTGTTCACATGGGTGCATGAACAATTGCTCAGCATACTGTCCTCCTTGCATGAAGCCTTGTGAAAATCGCTGTGTACATAGCAGTTGTCGACACAAATGTGGAATGCAGTGCAAAAAATGTGCAGAGCCGTGCGAGTGGAGCTGCATACACTACCAATGCACTAATCTCTGTGGTGACCTCTGTAATCGACCTCCTTGCAACCGGCCTTGCTTCAATGTACTTGCTTGTGGACACCAGTGCATTGGTCTATGTGGTGAACCCTGTCCAGGCAAATGTCGCATATGTGACAAGGAGGAAGTCACTGAAATTTTTTTCGGAGATGAAGATGAACCTAATGCTAGGTTCGTAGAATTGGAAGATTGTAAACATGTTATATTAGTTACAGGTCTTGATCGCCATATGGAATTGGAAGCAGGCGAGTCTCAGACAATCCAGCTGAAAAAATGCCCATTATGCAGTACACCAATACGCAAGAATTTACGTTATGGTAACATTATAAAGCGACTCCTTGCAGATATTGGAGAGGTGAAACAGAAAATCTTGGGAAACCAGTCTCTAATACTCGAAAAAGCTGAAGAACTGACAGAAATAATGGAAACCTCAGAATTTCTGGATGAAATCAACGATTCAGTGAAACTACAGATTTCAAATCTGCTAGTGCGGCCAGACTACTTGTCTCTTCACAATGTCCAAGCATTAGAAGCCCAAATCAAGAACTTGGAAGTTGTGTCAAAATTAAATGCCAACTTTTCCCGTGAATTGCGAGACGCATTTGCACTGAAGGGTAGACTTGACCTGCGAGCTCGTATGGATGCGAACAAGTATGAAGAAATAGTTGATGAATTTGTGACGTGGTTGATGACATGGAAGTATGAAATAACAGATCAAGCACTGAAAGACTGTGCCACTGAACTGTCGAGGATCAATCTGATCGCCCGTTTCTACATTCTGGAAGCAGGAATCAGAGCATACAGCCTCGAGACAGATGAGAACAGGAAGAAAGCTCTACATCGTTTGCGTGTTACATTAAACGGTGGGGCATTGATGTCACAATCCAAGATTGATGCATGGAGTGAGTATGTAAAGAAAGTCCACTCCAGTTACAGTGTTCTGCAACCGCTGAACGAGGAACTAAAAGCACAAATCAACAAAGCTTTGAACTTAGGAAAGGGTCATTGGTTCAAGTGTCCGAAAGGTCACTATTATGTCATTGGCGATTGTGGTGGTGCCACCGAAACATCAACATGTCCAGATTGTGGTTCAACTGTTGGTGGCACGTCGCATAACTTAGCTGCAGGAAATGTCCATGCACCTGAAATGGATGGTTCCCGGTATGCAGCATATTCAGAGGCAGCCAACATGGATCCAAGAAACTTCAACCTACATGACTTTATGTAAGTCACACAAAGGTGAAAGGAACAGGCATGTCACTAGGTATGTAAATAAGTTCATATCCACTGGCAAACCGATCGCTTTGAGTGTATCGTGATCAAAACAACCGTCTGGCTTTCTTTATAAACAATTGGAGAACACAATCGAGATCTATTATTAATGTTGAGGAAGTGAGTTTATTTTAATCGTTCGCGTTTTGTGAACATCGGGTTTAACAATGCTTTCATTTTTTCGTTTTTGCAGAATGTAAATTTGATGTAGTGAACACCCGAATGGTGCCGTCGTCAATGTCATCTTGTCATAGCCAATAGAAGATACACAGAGTGTTTTGAGCACTTGTGCTGAATTACCCTCGTCAGACGACATTATATCAGTCAGAAACTCGTGATCAGTTCATAATAGTGCAATTAGCACAGTATAAACAGTCAAGGATTAGAATTATGATAACATCGTTTGTTTGTTTGTTTGTTTGTTTGTTTATTTACTCGTGCCTGTTTATTGATAAGTGCATCATATAAAACATATGAGGAATATTTTTGGAGTACTCTGAGTAGAAAAATAGTAATCCACAATTCCTATTATTTCGACGCTGATAAAAATACTTGGCATCTCAAAATAAGAAATGAAAATATGTACATTTGATAACAAGCAATTGTCCCAAATTTTCAAATCGGGTTTTGTCAAATTAGTTCATTAATTAAATTTCAAATACCTATGATATTTCACTCGTCAGACAAACCTTGTCTTTAGAATCAATCATTGAAACTCAGTCATGTATTGTATGTAATTCAGACAATATTCTGTGTTTATTTTGTATTTCTAAATGCATGCATATACAGATTGTATTTAATCGATGACACGATATGAATTTTGCAATAGCCTAAATTTATCGGTCAGTTTTCATGAAAATTTGCATAGTTTTGTTGTGACATACCTGAATGACTCAAATATCAATAGTATTTCTTCCTCTCGTCTTATCGTATCACGATTTGTCTCGCATGACATTCTTTAGTAAACAATGTCGATATGAATCCAATATTACGAGCCCGTCCATGAATAGCTAAAATGTATTCTTACAACGATAAAAGCTTACTAGACAGAATTAAATTAATCACGTAACACTTGAAGAACTATTTCATCGTTACTGTTGTAAACTCGAATATTTACATATTTCAGAAAACCACAGTACATTTGTAGCCTTCTAATATCTATAGTGGTACATCTTTTTTCATTTAATAAGATTCTTTAAAAAGTCGTGAAACGCTAATTCTTCGTCATTTTCAAAATATATATAGTCATCTATAGTCTTTCTGAGGTATAAATAGCATGATATTTTGACGATGTATACGATTCACATCCATTTGTTAAAGGAGTTTTTGTTTTTGAAATGATGTAGACAATAGCTGTTTTGAATCAAATTCATTCAAATCAAATCAATGCAACTTTCTACATAAAACTTGTAATTTCGGAATCAAATCTGGACGATTCAATCCATTTTAGGAACTAAAATGAAGACTTCTCAAGCTGAATCATTTACCACTTTCATGCAGTAGAGACATGGAGAGGGTCTTAGTGTTAAAGTTATACAGTCACCTTTAATCTAAATATGCCCATATATGGTCAAAGGGGCGTTCCTTGGTATTCAAAATGCCCATGTGAGGGCGCTGCTTTTAAAAAGCGGCCACCCGCTTAAAATCTGTGATTGGTTAGATTTTCTCTTTCCATGGTAACTGTAGCAAAATTGGAACAGGTAACAGTATACCTTTAATGACTCTCCAATTTGTACTTCCTTAATCTCACCAAATGAAATTTCTACGTAGTGTAACAACATTAAACGGCTTCGAAGATTAAAATAGTTGGTGCCTGAGCATGCACTATCGAAAAGTGAAAGTAGAAGTTTGACGAGTCTTGCAAAGAAAATAATGACTAATTTCTAAAGAAGATATTCACTAAACCGGAATATTTTTGTGTAGTCTTTTTTGGCATCTGTATATCATAAAGAAAACTTATTTACATATTGTGTCAACCACGTCAGATTTCCGTGCTATTCATTATCGTGAGATTTTGTTTTCAGCCTACTTTAGCTGAAAAGTGCCAAAGTTGGATTAGCATAGGTTTGGGAGGGGCTTGCGTGCTGCTTTTTGCTTTTGTGGATACAATCATCATGCTAACAAATTACACCACATTGCCTTAATCTTGGCCCATCTTATTAAATGTATTGTGAATGTAAGCAACGAAACTACAAAAACTGCAACAATATTTATCATTAGCGGACTTATGTAATGTTTAAAAGCAGAAAAAGCGGTATTTGGGAACATCGTTTGAATATTTACAAACTTTCAAGTTGAATAACCTTACGGTGGAAATTGTGATGAGAAATGACAGATTCTTTTATTCAATACATAGGACATTGCTGCGGGAAAATATGATTTTCCAGATTCTTCTAAGAGATAGGGTGATTTTAAAATAATTGTGAATTTATGTCAGTAGCCTGTTATTTTTAATTTTCGCATCGCTGAAATTAAGTCTTCAAACTAAAACTGTCGATTTCAACGTCACAGCACAATATCTTGGAGTTTTTAGTGCACATTCAATTATTTCTTATAATTTTTTAAACAATTTTATAAATTCAAGATGATCAACTCAATGTATAGAAGATTAACTTAAGTTTGCATTGCATATTTAGTGCATAAAATGAACTCGAATATTTCGTACAGGTTGAAAATTGACACAATTGAGTAAGGCCATTAATGCAAAAGGCGTAAGTTACTATGCATGTCAAGATTTATTTTAAGCCAGAAAACTACAACTTAGTCAATAAAAGAATAATACCAAAATCAAAAAAGAGAAGTTGTGCATATGTTTTAAGAATTCCCTAAACAGAGATGAATGACGCCTTTTGTCTGTTGCATATTTTTCATCATGAAAAATAAAATGGACAATATACGTCTTTTGAGGTTTTACGCGTCTGGGGGAATTTTGGGAAACTAGGTTTGGACACAAATTCAGATGATTTAAGTGTCGCACACATACTGGCTACACATACATTATACAATGTTGCCACATGCACGAGCGAAGTTTGTCGTCTCAGAATCGAAAATACCGGGACAACCCCGTCTATATCATCAAGTTTGGTGCGTCGGAATTACGACATTTTTTGCGTCATCCTTCGATGTGCTCGTCAATGTAAACAAACAACATAGCGGCCCGTACATGAAAATTTGTAAAAATCAGTCATAATTTTAACAGCCTGAAAAAGTACATCCAATTATTATATTTTTGAGTTATTCTGTTTTAGGTTTTTAATTTTGGTTCGTATATACATCGCTGCCTTAGTTTCCACTGCAACAGGGGAGTCAAGTGCTCATGCAAGCTGCATGCTGAGCATTAAAAAGTCGTCAATATTTTCAAAGACTAAAACAACAATAATCCGAAATACGAACACGTAAGAGTGTAACGCATGTATATTCCGAAAGAATTTCGTGAACAATATTCCGAAACAACAAACTCGGTCTTTGAAATCGTGAATAACTTCGCGGAAGGTACGTGTTGAATGATGAAGGCACGGCGCCGTGTACCTCGCTCAAGGGCCAAGCGACCGACAACTAAAAATGATTGGCAAAGTATTCGAGCCACGGCGTATTGATATTATTCCAAAAGTAGTTCAGAAGTTTCAACGCATGAATTGTTGAGAAAAAGTCCTCTTATTTTGCAAACAAATAATCAATTCTTGGCCTTTACATGTGATAGTTAGATATTTTGCTTCGTTCAGAGAATGAAATACTCGTGACGTAATTACAATGTCACGACTCGTCTTCGACACGGTCATTACGTCACTTGTGTTTTCCTTCGCCGAACGAAGCAAAATATTAGGGAATAATATCTAATTATTATTTGTTGACGAATGAATTCTAGCCTTGACTGAAATTCAGATGTCAAATATAACATTGGACATGCCGATGTAACGCTTTGTTGACAAGTAAAATACCAGGTATTGCAACATGATTTGCTGAGTAGAGCAGGACGTGGATTTTACAATAAGAACAGAAATCATCAAAGTTAAAATTGCTAAAATTTGGGCCAACCAGAGTCAATATTATCATAAAAATATCAAACATCAAATCACAAATTCGTCATGCAATATATGAAAACATACAAAAGCACTCATTATTGTCAAAATAAACACATATTATTATTATTATTATTATTATTACACTTTATTTAAAGAGGGTAATCTGATTACAGTAAAGTAATTGTAATTTCCATCAGAGCCCTCATGAAAAGAAGGCAAAATACACAAAACAAATCATCGAATAAACAAAACGTATGGAATAGACGAATAGAAGATGTCGAAGACAAAGGAAAAATAGGCTAGTCTAAGTCAGAGCCTTCATTACAATATTTCATGAAAAGATAACAATGCAGTTTTGATTTAAACGTCGACAAGGCTTCACAGTCACGGATAGTTGGGGAATGGAATTCCAGATTTTAGTAGCTCGATATACACATGATCTTTGACCCATGCTTGTCCTAAACATTGGTGGGTAAAGGTTACCATTACTAGAACTACGAGTATTTAAACGATCCATTTCTGAGAGAGGTTGGAATAGATCACTAACATCTCAATACAAACAATACAAGTGTTACGACTCACTTTTCGTAACTTGTAGTTATCGACAGATCGACACTCACTCAAAGTCATACAGCCGAGAGGTACTACGGGAATCGTAATACTTTCAGTAACTTGAGCGCACACCAAGTTGTCAGTTTAACTCACCACTTCAGATCTTTATTACTAAGGCAGAGCGGCACCAAGTCCGTACTCAGGACACAATGATTGATCAGCAAAACTTATCGTACTCTCCCAAAGGAATCCTTCCAAGATCAATAAAATCATCAGCTTTTATACATTTAATTAAAATCATAACACGTGTTGACTTCATGTGACATACGTTCATTGCACGTGATGTCACTCGTGTACTTACAACGTGATAAGTTATAAAATCATAAAATCATGTCGGTAAAAGGTCAAAGAAATAAAATCCCAAATACCGATGAAAGGTCAAAATGTCATTGATTTAAGGCGTTACACAAGCAATGCCAATAAATTAAACTTGATCACCGAAACCACAAGGGGCAAAGGGCCTAGTTCAGAAATGAGAACTGTTCAGTTATTCGACCAGGTGTAAAACATAGGTGTAAATGAACAGATATGCCGTGTTCATTGCACAGGCTTGCATGGTCTAACCTTTGATGCAGAGTTTAAGATCTTGTCATTTGGAAATTGATTTCAAGTTTAATTGGTAAATTTTTACGATAGAAGCAAAGTTGTACCTTCATATATCAAGGTTATATTAACGTTGTGTCGTTTTTGTGACAGCTTCACTTTTGAGGAAAATTCGATATCTCGAAATATATTCGAAATCGCTCGAACTAGTATCTATTTTTTTAAACAATCGTGCTTTGCGAATAAAGTACAGAGACTATACAGTGACGGAAAACGTTGACGTTTCGCTGCGCTGTAAGACCACTGCTCTGAAGAAAACGATTGATCACAAATCGATTAAGAAAGCTAAATGATATCTTCTGAAGAATTGGAAACATTCAGTCACAGTTAAGATTTATAACATGATATTTCTTGGCTGACAAATTTCGCCAGCTGATATCTGTTTTTAGTCAATCTTATCGCAAAGCCGTCCTAATAAACTTGTGTACTTTTGCAAACATTGAAAATACACTATATATTTTAAAACAGTATATTATAAACATTGTATTACCATACAATAGGCCACCAGCTTAATTTATACATGGATAAATAAATATAATTTCTCTTGGAAGGCAGCTGTACAAACGTATCTTGAAATGAGCGCTTGACTATAACATCTCTGTATATTATTACTATTTACATCGATGGGGAGATACATTTACGCGTTTTTCCATCGCATAAAAATATATTTCGACAAGTTATCTAACAAAGCAGCATTATAAGACTGTAGTAACATTGTAAATTTTTAAATGGATGGAAAATGATAAATGTTGTGAGGTAGGCATTTTCCCTGAGTTATGTTTAGAATGGACATACCAGACATAAATAAAATTCATCCTCAACATTTTTTATCACAAAAATACAAATATATAAACTAGACCTATGTGCAATTTTTAACTGTGACACTTTTAAACGTTCATTTGATACTAGGAATTATTTTCCGAGTTGAATTAGGAAGAACGATTGACAAGACGACAGTGTAAACAATACAAAAAGTGAATGTCAGTAGACTATCGAATTTCCTCTTTGAGATTTATTTATCAATTTTACCACTTTAGGTCTCAAAAAATGACGTCAAATTAAGGTATTACGCGCCTCGAAAGCGAAAGACATAAACTTTTGCTTAAATTTTAATCAAGGAATGTTTCAACCATTCTCTTTCAAAATCAAGAATAAAATCGGGTTCGCCGTTCAAATGTTGGTACTAGCGAAAGAAATTACTGAAGGTTTACCGATATTTGAAATTCAAAATTGCTGCCATCACTGAGTTAACTTTTAAGGAAAAATACAATTTTCAATTTTAGAAAAACTAAGACGGGTGTAAAGGTTTCTTACACCAAGACCTTTAAAATGAACCCTACAAGTTGTAGATCAGAAAAGAAGGAAACAGTTTGAGAGTTCGAATATCTGCCCCCGAGGCGCATCGGTCAGAAAAAAATGACAAAACTGACGGTAAGTTGTATCAGTCCATGAAAATACATGATGTAAACCAAATCTGAGTCCTTTACTTGTACGACAAGAATGTTGAATTACACAGGAATAAGACTCATGCGTTGCCCGTTCGAAGAAATAAAAAGAAATAAAAAACATCTGACAGAATTCAGTTGTATGTCGACCAGATACAACTCTGCTCACCTAGCAAATAAGACAGCGATTAAAACAACTCGACTAAAGAAAACATCCGTAAAGAATCACGGTATGAATTCTAGTAACGTTCGAAGGGTCATGGCTCAAGAAGTGTTCTCTGTGGTCAACTTGCTATTGATATTCAGTGTAAGCCGTAAGTGTGAATGGACGTGTAATATTTGCTTGGATGTGAATCACTTTCACTCTTTACATAACAATAGTTTATGAACATAATTTGAATGATGCAATATTTGCATATCGATGAATCTATTACTACGATTGAGGTTCGTTCTATTATGTACAAAAAATATTTCACGATTGAAGATATTATTACATTACAATATTATTTCTTTCGAATAAAGACGACCTGAGAAAATTTAACTTCCACCGATATCTACTCTATTCGTTTTTCTAGTTTTTCGATTTTCACACTCACCGTAGGTAAGGTTTGTGAATTAGGAGTGATCCATAAAAAGGCACAAAATTCATAAGGTAATTGTAAGCGTTGTCTTGCCTGGGAGCTCCAAGGGCATTTAAAGCCAGGGGCAGGGGTGGACCCGCTCTCTCGGAATTAACTCACTGGTAGGTCTTGGACTGAGGTGAGCCTCTATAGAGAGTGTGGTACCAGGATCAGGTCCATCCTTCCCTTACCGGGCCTGCACATATAAGGCAGCGTTTGCTGGTGGTTATACCCTTGGGGAGGGTTTGTTTTTTTCAAAACAAATAGTAAAATCATAATTTTTTGTCGAAAGAGGGCGCTTTACAAAGGTTTTTTTAAAGCTGTCTATAGAGGGTGCGCTTTTTCAGTAATCAGCTGGAGTGTCGTCCGCGACACACCTCCCTAAGTAACGTTGCTGGGAATTTATTGGTCAGGTATAGTACAGTTTTAGCTTTAGATAGAGCATGAAGGTAGAACTTCATGGATTGCGTTTACAGTTGCTAACTTTCAAAACATTCGATCAAACCAAAGAGAACGCTGTCGGCAAAGAAACAACAGCACGTCTTCACGCCATCGCCGTCTTCCCAATGCCCGTCTTACCACAATACTCAGGCAAAACCTGGAGTTACAGTACTGCAGCAGCTTGGTCTTCCCAAATTCTGCACATGTCTGCAGTGCTGTAGCTGAAGGTTGCAGCTAGTCTTCTCCTTGTTCGGAAGACTAGGGCAGGCGCTTGGTTTGTGCCACATTAGGTTTTGATGATACCGTAGAGTAGTAGTAAGGCTGCGTTCACAAAAAAAACAGATGGGGGGGGGGGGGGGGGGCTGGAGGAATTCAGGGAGGGGGGATTCGAAAAATTTTGGGATAGTAAAGGGGGGGGGGACTTGAAAGTTTTGCTCTACCTACAGGGTGGACCTGAAAGTTTGGTTGGAAATTCAATGAAACTTATTAACATTTTATTCAATTGTTTTAATGTTAGTAATAATTATAAAAGATCTGGAACCATTTTATATCATTTCATTACTTTTGTCTCAAAAAAATCTAAAAATGTATGAATTTCTGTTAAAAAGCAAACAAGTAGGCATAGTATTGGGGCAGAAGTTGGAACTGTTGATAAGTTTTTCAATAGTTCTATGCAATATATCAAATAAAGTTACTCGCTGTCTCCCTACAGTATGCTGAAACACATATTATTCAGATTGTCGACAAAAGCCTGCATATAGGAATATTGGTGATAATTGAGTCAGAGTCCAGACTGAAAGTATTTGTCAAAGATACAAACGCTGGGTATATATTCACAGGCTGTGTTGGCAAGCTGAATACTGGACAGTTCAACACACTGTAGGGAGTAGAATAAGAATGCAGCTGTATAAACTGAACAAAATTATTGTCAAAACTATCAAAGTTAATACAGCTGCTGCCCTGGTACTGCCTACAGGCAGTGTCACTGTTACTGTATACTATAGCAGTAGTGACAGAGATAGCTCTGACTTAAGAAGAGTTCGGGTCATGTGACACTCATGACGGTGAAACATATTTGTACACAAGATCAGCCCAGAAAGCAATGGAACATTCACACCTTGGGGGGTTAAAGCCTTCTGTTTGTCACCCGAGTTGGTCAGCGAGGACCTGGGTTTCAGGTACCATGCAAGTTAATGCAGTCTTTCTGTAAATGTATGTGTGGGCCAATGTTGCACAGACCATTTGGCACTTGACTCTAATATTTATTTTACTCCATGTTGCATGTGTCATATAGTGAAACCGATTTCAGATACCTTTATTAAAACATTATTTGAAGTTTTGATGTTAACAGTTGCATGCTAAATATTTGAAAATTAGTAAGCTGTGTAGTACAGGTTTACTGATAAAGTGCCCTTTACTACGCAAAACAAAGGTCTTCCTGTCAACACAAAGTCTCTATGTACAGGTAGCAGTGAGTATACCAGTACTGTACCAGAATACACAGACTGTGATACCACACATGATAATGCTCATTCCTAGAAGTGTGTAATCAAAGGCCTAGTAAGAGTGACTTTTGCCTATTCTTTATCTTGTTTTCATTGCATGTATCAGCAACAGTTTCTTGGTCTACTTGCCACAGTGTATTGAAATACCAAGTACTTGGCTTGTCAACATTGACTGTGAATCAGTGTGCTGCAATGATAGTGTTGATAATCAAATTCAGGCCAATATTTCAATGAGGTTTTTTTTAAACATGAGAATGCACATGATACACTGACAAGCTCTATTGATGAACAAAATACTGGGTATTTTCAAATGCTACAGGAAGTAGACCACGAAACTGCATTTCAAACAAGGAACAAAAACCTTAGAAAGATTGTCAAATGATAGAGTTACTGTACAGGTACTTTTTACACAAATAACATTGAAATACCAAATTTTCCTCTGGTAATGGCATATATATGTGTGTGTGTGTGGGGGGGTGGGGGTAATTAAATATTCATCATCTTCTAAATGTGGGGGTCGTCAAACATGTTTTCAGTGAGTTGGGGTTCTACTATTCTAATGGAGGTGCAAGAAGAATTTGCAAAGTAAACCAATTATTAAAGTTACAGAACATGTTGTAATGAGAAGGTAAATACGGAAGAATTGTTCCTGAGTAATATATATCTGTCATTGAAAATTAACCCCCCCCCCGGGCTATAATAACTGAAGGCTCCCTAATTTGCCAATTTTCAGGAATTCGTTTTACGTTTACCGCCATTGAGGGCGCCCTCAAGTCTGCGACATCAATAATTCAACATATCTCAATATTTGCCTGTATCCTGCAGACGAAATGATTTTCTGACCAAAAGTGAGACAACTGACCCAATGCAAATTTTGATGTCTGTTAAAGACCACTGACTAAACGCACCCCTGAAGACAAATACGTTGAAGTGCAGCGATTGAAAACCGTATGAAAAACTTAAACTTTACATAAATTTTACTATCGTTTGACAAATTAAGATTGAAGTATCCCTTGGCGCCTTGTAACAAAATTTAAAAGTTATCGAACAGGTATCAAAGCAAAACGTGTTTGGACCCAATTTAGGACAAAATCCTTGAAAATTCAAAAAATGAAATATATGATTATTTTGATAAACCTGGATGAAGTCCTTACTAGTGAGGTACCATATCCATCAAATTCCATCAATGTATTGAGAAATGTCATATCAGTAAATTTATGAAGGCAAACCATGGGCACCTTACCAAATATGCTCTCCCAGCCAGACAGATATTAGTGATAGCTAGACTTGTGTGTGATCACAGCAACCATAAAAAATGCATCATGATAATGGGTACTTTTTCATTTCTTTGAAGCTTAGTCCAAAATTTATGAATTTGAAGTTCCCAGGAGAAGATGGTAAGATTTAGCCGTTGAGCGTCCTTCTTTCGCTCCGGCGGTAGTTTGAGGTCGACGGTTGAATAGCTGAATCTTTGAGTTTACTCCCGGGAAAAAGGCAAAACGTTTTGACGCTCACTCGCCTTACTTTACACTTCGATCGGAGCATAAAATGGTTTCCTCGAACATTTTTCATACCTCAAATTAAATCTAAATGAGTATGTCTGCAGGTCGGAAAACTGGAACTGAAGTACTACTTTGCTGAAAGACTATCTTCGCGGGTAATAGAAGAGTGATAAAATCTGCAAAAAGGCTTCACCGACATATGCAAAAGTCTGAAACAGCAAAAAAAAAATGTCTCTTAATTTGGATGACGTGAGTCAACCTGAGTCAACCTATAAGTTCACAAAAGTAAACAATTTCACAATTTTGGCTGAATGTCTTCTTTTCTTCGATTTGATTTAATGTCTGGAGGTTTTTAACTTTAACCTTTTCATCCAAACGTTAACCTACTACGCGACTGTATGTTCAGAAAGGGTCAAGGTCAATAATATGCTTGATTATGAGCTAAATCTGCAAACAAAGTTTATTTATTTGAAGTTCAAGAAAAAAAAGAAAGATCCGGCAACTTTTTCAAATTCATAGGCTCCTGCGGCGCTGTTAATTTTTGGGGTCTAAGAACTTCCTCAAAATTAGCGGGTTTCCTGACTCTACTCGCCACGAAAGGACAGCATTTTCTGACATTCGATCTTGACCTAACACTACACATCTGTGGGAGCATTAAACTATTTTCTCATGTATGTTTCACATCGTAAGCTGAAGTTAAGCACGAATGGCAATGGCTGCAGGTTAGAAAACAAAACCTCAGGTGCTACTTTCGTCTACTTTGTGGGTAACCAAAGCACTCCTCTCGACAGGTTCCATCGGACATTAAAACACATATTGGGAACTAAAACTATATCTTAGGAATCTTTCAGATCTTAAGCTTAGGTTAAACAAGGACTACTGCAGGTTAGAAAACCAAACTCTGGTAAATACCTTATGGCTATCCTCGTGGGTTGCCGAAACACTCCGCATGGCAGTGAACAAATCTCCATAAAGGTTCCAACATGATTGGAAAACGTTTAGAAATGCCACAAAAACAAAACACAAAAGCGAATAATTGTCTTCAATTTGGATTGACAATGGGTCACTCAAGGTCATCAACCTAAAAAATTCACCGGAGTCAAACAGTTTCATGCAAGCCATGGTTTGCTATTTGTATTGTATTTGATTGTTTTGTGGCAAACTGCCTTCTAAGGTGAATGTAGCGCTGTTCATAGTATACCGTTGGCTGGATCAAAATCTACCTGCGTGTGGAGGTTTTTCATCCAAACGTTAACCTGCTAGGCGAATGTATGTTCAGAAAAGGTCAGTAGTATGCTTTTATATAAGCCAAATCTGAAAAGCGAGTTTATTTTTGTGAATTTTAAGATGAAAACGGAAAGATTCGGCCACTTTTTGGAAAGCGTGCGCTCCTGCGGCACTTTTAATTTGGGGGCCTAGAGCGCCCGCACACGGCCGTGTCAGTGACTGTACTCCAGGAATAGGACGATCTTTACCCGGGGATCTTTACTAATGCGAATTCCGTAACCTCACTCTACACATTGGGGAGCATAAAACTTTGTTTTCATGCATCTTTCATATCTTAATCTCAGGTTAAACAATAATGGTTGCAGGTCAGAATATTCAAAAGTTTCCACTTTCCTCATGGACTGTTTTCGTTGGTAACAAGAGCGCTCCTCCTAACAGTGAACAAATCTCCACAAAGTTTCCGCGACATCGAAAAACGTATTGAGAGCAAAAACTGTTTTCTCACGAATCTTTCACATCTGAAGCTCAAGTTAAGCAAGCATTTCTCAGGTTGGAAAACTCAAACTTAGCTACTATTTTCTTAACGTACTATCTTCGTTGATAACCAAAGCACTCCGCATGACAGTACTAGTGAACAAATGTCTACAAAAGTTCAAACAAAAATGGAATATTTCTAAGAAAGGCTGCAAAAACAAAACAAAACAAAACAGCAAACAGTTGTCTGCACTTGATCGACATGATTGACATAGGGTCACTCAGTGTCATCAAACTTGCTAGTTTACAGGAGAAGAACAACTATGTTTTTGGAGGGAAAATATTGTTCCAATGCTTGTTTGTTTCGCAGCTAAATAATCTTCCTTAATGAATGTAGCACTGTTAGTTCTCTGATTGATTGAAGCCTTGACACATGTAGAGGCTTTTCATCATGGGGTTAACCTGGTATGCGTCTGTATGTTCAGAAAAGGTCAATAACTTGCTTGAAAATAAGCCAAATCTGTAAAGCAAAGTTATTTATAAATTCGAATTTCAAGAGAAAAAACGGAAAGATTCGACTACTTTTTTTGAAATTCGGGCGTTCCGGCGGCGATTTTAATTTTTTGGCCCAACCAAGAGCGCCCTCACACGGCCTAGGCTGTGGCTCCGTACTCCGAGGAATATGATTCGTCACCGCACTCTACACATTGGTAGAAGCATAAACCTTTTCTACCGTGTATCTTTCACATCTTAAGCTCAAGTTAAACAATACAAGTTCACCAGGGTCTGAGAATAGTTTCACACGTGCCATAAGTTGCTGTTTTTGGCCCGACTAATTTTGGGAAAATATTGTATAATAAAAGAAGTCATTACATGTCATTTTTGATAATAACTCTTAAAATATGCCCAATTGTTTCGTGGCTAAATGGTAAAGAACGCGCTGTTATTTCTTTGGTCGGTTTAAAGTCAACCTACAAATTTGAATTTCATGAGAAAAACCGATATGATATTGATATTGATCAAATCTCTATGCAGTTTCCATCGACATACGACAAATTATTGAACGGCAACAAAAATATAGCAAAGCAAAAAAACAATTGTCCGACCTACGAGTTATGATCAATAAAAGAAGTTTAATACATGATATTTATTGATCATACCTCGCAATATTTTACGAGTTATGATCAATAAATGTGATATGTAATTACTTCTTTTATCATACAACCCCGGCCTGTGTCGTGTGTGTGTGCCTGTTACTTTACCCTCGCTATCTCTGTAGAGTATTTCAAAGAAAACAGTCCATAAGCTTATCTGCATGTTAATTACCCTCCCTAATCCCCTTCATTAATCAAAACGATTTGAACTAATTTGTTCAAATTTATCAAAAATGTTAGGTAATAGTTCACACTGCCCATAAAAACAAGTGTATTGCAAAAAGAGAAAGCAGATTGGCTTACATTTGCAGATTAAACCAACCTAACTTCATTATCTAATAATCCCAAATTTTAGTTCCAATCGTGTTAATTTGTTTTATCGATCACCAACGCGGGAAATTCTCTCCCTGACCACATAACTCCTTAGCAGCTCATAGCATTTGTTTTTGAATTACTTGTTTAATGACACTTGATAGCATGAAAGACTTGATTAATGTCTAGAATAGAACGATGAAAGAATTTCGGTAGAGGACAACAGAGGTAATAATAGTGGTTAGAATAGCGGAATTTCTTTTCAGTTCAATTTATTTCAAATACCAATGATGGAAAAATACAGGCGATGGTAAAGAATCTTGTCTTCTGACATACTTTTTGAGATATATCGTATCAAATACAAATTGTCGTTCGATATTCTGCAACTTCATTACAAATATCAACCTTCAAAGAAGCAAGAAGCTGATTTAGATTGAAGCGTTGCTAAGATATTCCACCACAAATATTTTATAGTGTGTGAGACATGAGGGAGTTTCTGACCAAGCAGTGAGAGACACAAAATGATAATACTTATCAAAAGCACTGTGAAAAAATGCAGTCGGTATTTTCACGAGTTTTTTTGTAAAGAAACACGTTTTTTGCCATTTTATGTCGAGATTTAGTTGCCGTCGGCGAAATCAAATTTTGAATATATTTTTGAAAATAGCTTATCTCATTGAGTTGTGAAAAAAGAAAACAACAACATTACGATATAACATGTTCTCGCATTTCAACATTTACATCAATTGATGACACTGCATGGTCTGTATGGGCTGTTCTCTCTCTTGCGGGCTTGCCGTTGAATAATTCAGTTTGTAATGCAAGCTGTTAACGGTTATCTCCTCACTCATGCTTCACTTTTCAGTTTTTACAAATTACTCATTGACAATGATTTTACAACGGTGAAGAAAACATCAAAGCTACGATGCTTTATTTTTCCATGACGGTGACGAGCTACTAAATAGTTGAAACGTAAACCTATTTTGTTGTAGCAGCCATACATATTTTTCTAAAAGCATGCACCTGAACTCTCACATATTGTTTATTTTACCAGATAAAAATACAAATACGGTGAAACAATAACTATAAGTCATCAAACGTTGATTTAAAGCAAAATTACCCGCTGTTGTAAATTGTCTGTTGTCTTGCAGGATTTGGTCTGGGAATGTCATATATGACTTGTGTTGACATGACAGGTAAATATTTTAAAAGGAGACTATCTCTTGCACTTGGACTCGGCATGTCTGGTACCGGAGCTGGTCAAGTCTCGCTAGCACTTGTCGATCAATTGCTTGTGGATAACTATGGATGGAGAGGTATGCTTTCAATTCTGGCGGCTGTGAGTTTCCACGTGTGTTTGGCTGGCGCCCTCCTGCGATCCTAAAACCGTACAAGTCACTTCAAATGCAAGAAAGCCGAAGTTTACAACAACATTGCGATAGTGGGACGGCGGTGCCTTCAACAAAACTATCAAAAATGTAAGTGGTGAAGTGACAAAATCTGAAAATCAAACGATACTCCTCTGATCTACCGCTTGTGGGACTCATTTTGAAGCTCTTAAGGTATAGGAACTTTTCACCGTCTTAAGTTTTTGAAGAATCAAAAATTAAATTTTTCCCACAGAGTTAGCACAGGAATGGCGGTCACTTTGAATTTTAAACTGTCTGCAAATATAGGTTTTGTATTGTAATCTCTTGATTTTTGTTGATTAATTCGTAAGAAAATGTTTGACATTTTCTTTTGGGGAAGGTTTTAACAAAAGTGTAAGCCTTTCATTTTCAAGACACGTACTGCCTTAAACACTCATACTGGTATTCTAAATTTCCATGTAATAGAGATGTAAGGCATATCTTGGGCTAACAAAACAATCGTATCAAGACCTTCCGTCTTGTTTGTTTCTGTTCCAGCGCTGCGTTTTTCATCGACCGGCGATCCGATACAATATCGTCTGGTGCTTTGGATAGGACGATGATTTAAGATGACCAGGTGTGCCAGAGTCAGCAGCATTGTGGAGTCATTTGATAGTATTCAACAAACAACATCACCGCAAGATTCATGAACGCGCCGAAGAACGATTAAGCCAGCTTTCTATATTACAAAATGATGGCGAGTGTTGAATATATGTGACCCTACAGCATGTACAAGGAAGTATTCAACCACAGAAATTTGTGAATATACTCTGAAAAGAAAGATAATACCACTAGAAT
Source organism: Ptychodera flava (assembly GCF_041260155.1). NCBI lineage: Eukaryota > Metazoa > Hemichordata > Enteropneusta > Ptychoderidae > Ptychodera > Ptychodera flava. The sequence continues at coordinate 3,430,423 of NC_091945.1, read as the reverse complement.
AGTTTTCTCAACAACGTATTTCTGGAATTTATTGAGTAATGATTTTGGAAAGGAAATGTATCCACAAGAAAGTAATCATTTCAAACCATTAGAATTACACTAAGTGAGATATACTTCATTCGTCAAACAGTTAACACCAATATTTGGTGTTGTTTTCGTTATTTGTTCCTAAAAATAACTGATAACGCTAACATGTAAGAGTTGTAAACATATGAGTAACCAGAATTGCATAGCGGAAAACTGACATCGGCTATAAACGAAGATGTTGTTTTGATCGTAGCGTACCGACACAAGTTTGAAGACTAGGGTCAAGCTCAAACGGCCGTGGATTTTCAATGTTAAAGTAGTATGCGCATCGAAAGTAAAAGATTTAAACTTTTCTCAACTTTTAATCAATGAAATTTTCAATCATTCTCTTACCAAATCAAGAATAAGAATCAGATGTCACCATGACAACTTGAGTGCTAGATAAATTACCTACAGTTTACATCTATATTTCATTATTACGATTTATTATTTTTAATAATTATGAGAAAATATAATATTTTAGACTATTAATTTCCAGTTGGCCTGTGTGCAAACCAGTGCATCGATTTTAATGGGACATTCGCGTAGTTAGCGGCCGTGTGAACGATGTACTGACTGGTTTCCACAATTACCCGGTCCGGTGAAGCCCTTCGCCGTTCGGCAGTAAACGAAGATGTTTGTTTTGATCGCAGCGTACCGACACGAGTTCCAAGACTGAGGTCAAGCTCAAACCGTCATAAATTTTCAATGTTAAGGTAGTATGCGCCTCCAAAGTGAAAGATTTAAACTTTTCTCAACTTTTAATCAATGAAATTTTCAATCATTCTCTTACCAAATCAAGAATAAGAATCAGATGTCACCATGACAACTTGAGTGCCAGATTAATAAATGACCTAACATTTCTCGATTGAAATACAAAATGGCGACCATTAAAGATCTGTTGAACACTGGTATGTACAAATTATAGACTCGCCATGATCCCTCCATTCAATGTGTGTAAATACTGTTCATACCTTGGATAAACCCCAATCACACTCGACTACAATATCCGACCTTATCTAAAATAAATTGTTTGCTCTCACCATCTACATTGTCGATGTGTCTGTGAGTGTGCGCAAAAGGCGTTCATCAATTTTTGTGTGATTCTGTTCTATGCGAAAACCAGACTGTCTCATCTAAACAATTTTACAGTCGACTTATAAGGATTCATCAATCCGTTCATTCTCTTGTAAGCATATTATGTTTCTTGCTTACAACCAATAGTCTTGATCTCACTGTGAGTTTTTTGGGCTCTGCAGAGTCTGTGTTGAAGCTTTGCAAATACAGGGGATTAGCCCGAGATTACTGTGAGCGTTCACACTCGTAAGTGTAGGCCTTTGTTTTGAAACTGACGCCGACCTAAAAGCCTTCTACGGTCATATTGGACATCAACATCAACAAATTAAGGTGGCGAGAACACATGTCTCTTCGCTGACCACTGCGTCTCACATAACCAGCCAAACATGTCTCCAGTTTCTACTCCTAAATATGCGTTCTAGACGACTTCGCCGTCGTCTTCATGACCATTTTGACGGTCTAGAAGTGATGAATGTTATCTACAAATCGAAAATGCATCGGCTTTTCGCCGACATCACGTTTCACGAATTAGAACTGAAAATCATACGTGAACACAACAAAAATGTCACTGTGGTGTAGATTCAGAGACGACATTTTCCTAATTTTTATTGGAACAGAACACGAACCCAACGAATTCATAACAATAATTAACAAAATGTAAATTTTTATATGAAAGTTCTTCACACGAAATAATATATCTTGACCTAGTTATTTATAAAGATCAATGATACAACAACGAAAACATAGTAGACACTAGAACACACACAAAACAAACTGATACACTCCAGTTCTTACATAAGGAATCATGTTATCCAAAATCAACCTTCAAGGGCCTTATCAAAAGCGAAACATTAAGGTACATACGGACATGCAACAACGAAGAGAACTTAACAACAAAGTCAAAATATATAATGAAAAATTACTAGAACGAGGATATTCACAACAAGAAATATCGAACATCAATGCGGAAACAGATTACGCAACACGAAGAACACATTTAAATCACAAACAAACACACAACAACAACAGTAATAAAGTGATATTTTTAACTACATATAGCCCACACATCAAAACAAAAGCCATCAAACAAACATTCCTGAAGAACTGGGAAGAAAAAGAAAAAGACCAAACATTAAAGGATTTATTCACGATGAAACCGATCATCGCATACAAAAGAAATCCAAACATTGGCGACACTCTCATAAATGCACAAGTACACAATCTTACAGAAAAGAACAAACAAAACGAAACACAACAAACTGACCCAAATATTAGTATCCTAGCCTCCTTACTGGTCGAACAAACACTGACAAGTTTTAAGCTATCAAACAAACATTGAAACAAAAATCCAAGGAGAGGAAGAGACCACACACTGGTTTCGAAACGTAGCGTCAAAAGATCACGCTGTCATTCGACAGCCAGATTACGGCTACCTCTCGCCATGGCTTGTATCTACACCAGTAGCCAAACACACAAAATCGAACATGAACACAGAGAATGAAAAAAATAGTATAGACGATGTGTAGAGCCGCTTTTCCTTTAATATATGATTGAACTCGCCGCGGCAACTGAAAAAAGGTTGTAGCTCACATCCAAAATGTGCCCAAAAGTCGCCGCGTTGGGGCGTTTTTCGCCGTTGGTGAGTTTATTTTCGATGCGTTCACACCCGGTGGTGGCAGTCCCGGGTTGGTGGGTACCCATGCGCGTTACCAAATTCACGGAAAAGGGCTGTTTTTCTTCAGTCATCTCGGAGATTCTAGGTCCGTGAAATCGAGAAAAAGGGGTACTTTTTCAGAGTAACCTCCGAGATTAGGGGTAGTCCTTTCATAATCTCCCTAGGACACTAAATCTGGTCTAAGTCTCACTCACAAAGAAATGAAAAACAGTACCGTACGTTTGTATGTACATACGACGTATACATGCCCATCACTTAGGATCCATCTAAAATCTAAAATCACCTAAAATCAGGCGAGGACAAACATTTGTGATGTATGTACATGTATACAAAATCAACCTCCAGGGTCAACCCTGGAAGTCAACATACTAACGTCCTAGATTTCGAAAATAAGGGTATGTTTTTTACAGCTAATTTCTCCCAGATTTGCCACAAATAGGGGGTGTTTTTCTCAGAAATATTCTAGGAAAGGGGGTACTTTTCAAACTTGGGTAACAAGCATGGGTACCCACCAACCGCCGGGTTCACACGGACTCAAGCGCCGAAGTTAAGTCCGAGCTCGGACTAAGTCCACCCCTCGACTCCGTCCTAAATTAAAAGTGGCCCAGGGGCGTTTGGGACTGTTCTCATTTACTTTTCTGAGTCGGACTCGGATTAGGGGCGGTGCTGGGCCACCGAAAACGTTGTAGTGAGAACGCCATTATAATCATATCCAGCCAATTTATTGATGAAGTAAACAATGCATATCGTAAGTAGATTTCTCGTGCAGTAAATGAATAACATAATAACTAAATTCCTCCGCTCCCTGTTGTTACTAACATTATTACATCGACGAACAAAATCGAATATCGAAATCAACGAAATTGTCTTGTTCTTAAACATACGGAAGTCTTGTACAATATGATCTATAGATGACGGCAAACAGATTCAACTAATCGGTGAGTTTGATTTTCTCACAGGTGATGTTCTTCAGTGCTGATGTATGTCTTAATTCCGACATATATCCTGCGAAACAGATTTTGTTGCAGTTTTAAGAACAAGGGGGTTTACGATGCAGTGATAATCTCTGAGTGCTATGTTGGCCAACATCAGTAGTAAAGTAAACGTGGGCAACTGGGATGAAGTAAGAATTTTACACCCCATTTTATTCATTTATCTACATGGAGCGAAGGAAAATTTAACCATCCATGTAACTAAAGTGTGACCCTGACCTATATACGAACTCACTCACGCGCAACAGTGCATTGTCCTGAACTAAGCGGGGAAATTCCCTGCTGAGCATGTTTATACATGTACGGGAAATTCCGTGTGAGTCATCACCATCAAACTAGCCTATATAAAGGAGCCCCGTTGTCAGTCCGGCCGGCCGGTCGCGGAGTCTAGCTGATGTTGAACACGAAGTTCCTATCGGTACGAACTAAATTTCATATCCATTCAATCCATAATGTCTTAAATATCTTTCCAGAGGTGGACTAAATCCTTCTTGTTTTTGTATTTCTAGCGCCTGATGAAATATGTCCTGAATAAGTTCTGACCCCGGAGCCTCTGTTGTTGCGCCTTTTTCTTGTATTTGTGTAAGCAGCTGTTTATATTGAACATAATAATGTTTATATTTCTCTCGCCTCTTTGATACTCCCGTTTTCCCTTGTATTACATCAATAACGACGCCAGGTATAGGAGTTAAGGCTAACAGTACCGGAACTGTTGGAATTGCTGCTATTACAGCAGAGCTTACAAGAATTCCCTTAGTAATATTGAGAGCCATATCATTCGACCCATTAATTTGTAACTTCGTCGATATGCAGCACTTGTTCTTTCTATGTAATCAGCCAATTGTTCAACGCTTTCAACAACTGAGATGTGCATTTTTACTGTATATGTAAGGGGGGATAAAAAATAATTGTAGTAATATAAAATACAATATGGCAGAAGGAGGAGAAGATATACCACTCCAGGATTTCGATGAATCATATTTTAATGATGACGATGTTACTGCTGAAACATCTTTTACCGATGATACTTTTGCAAACCCAGATCCTTCAGTGGATAGCCCACAGTCGGATATTTTAATTAAACAGAGAAGAGAACTTACAAAAAATATGGCTGAAGGACTCTTAAACAAATATAGGATTACTAATCCGTATGCACGAACCGAATTGATTTTAAATGCTGAGATTAAAGGTGGTGATCTGTATTATAAAAAAATAGAGTTACAACAGATAAAGGAAGTAGATTTTTAGAGAAATCCACATTAAAAAAAGGCAGGAGGTTCTGAATTCGTAAATAAAGTATACAATTGGAGTGGAGTCGAATATCACTCTAGCGCAGAGCCCGAAAATGTGAGTCATACATCGCATTCTAAAGATGTGATAGATGATAAAATACCGGCTGAGAAGATGACGCCAGAAGACATGGGTGTATACAAAGATGAACTGACAGAGTTACGGCAAGATGCTTCTGGTAATGCAGATAAAATACAAGCTTTTGAAAATAAAATCGAACAATGGAACAATCTAAACCCTGAATATAGAGCTTTTGTTGATGAATTAAAGATGGCAAATATGCGTCTTAATGAGCTTTACAGTGAAGAGATAAAATTATGTCAGAACAGACAGAACTTACACCTGAACTCAGAACAAGACTAGCTAAAATTAATAATCGAATTGAAGTACAACATGATATGATCAGTGGGGCACGTGAAAGACTGGCGTCGACTAGGTCTCTTCGTGATGTAATTTCTGATCCAGAATTATCACTGAGACTGAAGCTGACAGAGTTATTTAAACGAAATGGTATTACAATCGCTGCAAAATACTGACTGCACTTGGAATGACAATATCAACAATTGCCCTGGCTGTGACTAGAGGAGGAGGGGGAGCAGGGGGAGGAGGAGCAGGAACTGGCGGGTCTGGTTCAGGTCCGCCCAAAGTATATACAAAAGCGAAAGAAATTGTAAAACAATTTGGCGAATGGTTAAAAACCTTGGCCGCAAAAGTGCTGCTGCAATACCAGGTTTAATCGGTTCCCTCGTCAGTTTTCTATTAAAAACAGCAGGATCGGTTGTCGGATTTGTCGGAGAACAGCTATGGATATTTTTAACTGGTTTAACATTAGTAATTATAAATAAAATTATGTATTAATATATGACACTCCCTACGGCATCAACATGTTTGGTGAAAAGAATATTGCAAAGTTTCTTTCTAAAATAAAGACCTGTTTGGTTTCTCTGTCGAATTGGAATGGTGCAAACTTCGGCGGGTAAATCGACATATCCTTCGAGCAAATCCAGGTGTCCGACTCAAAGATGATAATCTATATCATAACATATTAGCTTTCGTGAAGGAATGTCAAAAGACTAACTTCTTTAAGCGACTAGAATTCATAGCTGTATTCCAGGATACTGAGGATGACCAAGAGGCTCATCATCTCCAAGAATATTGGGTTCTTCGATTGATTCGCGACACAGGCAATCGATTTATCTTTCAGGCAGATGGAAATATTTACGTAAAGATGTGATTTTTGAATTTTTCTTCTAAGTTATTATATACACGAAGTGAAACTTAAGATGTGATTAATTTTCTTTTTAACATGTAATTTCTTTTTTTCTTCTACTATATACATTACACGAAAATGGGGTACGATAGAACATTATCACCGACTTTCACCAACCGAATACCGAATGGAACGAAGTCAGAAAGAACTCATCATGTGATTGCTCATAATCCAAGTGAGGCAGATCCAGGCCAGACACTTATCATACGATGTCCGAAGTTAGAAAGCGGAGTACTCTTAGTTCCAGATACTTTCGACCTGGTTTTTGATCTCGAAGTAATGGGAGATGAATATAACCGAGTAGTACAAAATGTTGCAAAAAATTTGGTGGAGCGTATGAAACTCACATTTGAGGGTCAGACACTTTCGATTTGAATAAATATAACCTTATTGAATGTTATCGCGATCTCTTCAAACATAAAAAGGAGAGAACGAACATGACACTGTACGGAATTCAGAACGAAAATCTAAGAAATTAAGAAGCGGTTCGACCGATGGAGATCAAAACGTCGTGGCGATAAGTTACTTTTCGACACATATAAAACAAAATATGCTATTCGTCTCACTCACCCCCTTCGTGACAGGTCATGGAGTTGCATATCCAAAAGCGTTAGGGAGTCATATTGAATGGGAAATTACGTTGGCACCCGCCCCCCAATTACTTGTCAGTAATCAGGTTGTTACAACCAATTATAAATTAAAAAACATTCAAATGGAATACGAGACAATTTCTGACCTCGATCTCGCGAGGTCAACTGCTGGTTATTACAACGGTGGAAAAAGTACCTTTACGAGCATATACATTATTTTAGAACAATCCCATTCAAAGAATCGGACACGGTTATCAATGAAAATATAAATGTACCACGACGTAGCATTAGAGGTATCGCTATACTCTTCACTAAAAATCAGAATCAGACAGAACTGAACAGTGAACTTTTCTTTAATCCATCCATTGAATCTGTGTCTGTATCAATCGAAGGCATTGCAAATAAAGTGTACGCTCAGAAGATGATACCAAGACAATTTTGGCGAGAGGTGCGACGGTATTTGCTGAAGATAAAGATTGGTGTGAAATTGATATAGATGAGGCCGATTATTTGAAGAATAAATTCTGTCTGTTTATCGATCTGCGTAGCTTTAAAGATATTGAGTTTCATGGAAATGGTTTAAAAGTAATGAACACAAAGGACGGAATTCAACTTGAGATCCTGAAGAAAGATGCCTCGTGGGGTGGCGATGACGCTCACAATGATAATATATTTGCCCACATTTATGTTATCAGTGATGCCCTGGTCTCTATTGAAAATAGTAGATTAATGTCTTTACAATTTTAACCATGACCCGTCGTCCGTCCTATCGGCCATGTTTCTGCCAACCATTCGCCCGTGTCTGGATTGTATAGCTGCACACGTTTGATATCATTTGGCGCCATCATGATTTTACTACGCTTTTCACTACGGATTTCTCCAGCCTTTTTCCGTACAAACTGTACAAACTGTGCCGGCTCCGGCTTCTTCCCAGTTTCAAATAGATCTTTATAATCTTCAAAGTTTAAATGTTTTCTAACACAAACATCTTTCACCCTTTATTTTTTTTCGTCTCCGAAGTTGGAGTTCGAAAAGCATACACTTTCGAGCGTATGCCGACAAAATCAAGAATAGGTTCACCATTCAACTCATCTTTAAATTTACCTATCACTTTTTTATTAATCTTCGGAAAGTTGGGGGCGGGGCCGCTCATCCCACTAGTATCATATATAGACTTCTCACCATTCTTTTCAACATCTTCTCGGACTATATCATTGAAAGTTACGTCCGGGTCCGGGATCGGTACACTGTAAACAAAACTGTCAGTATCCATGTAGGCTAATCGTATTCCAGGGAACTGGGCCCGAAAGTAATTGTAATGCGTCTCATACATAAGCAGCTTAGAAAGTTCCAGTACTGCGGCGCCGATGAAAACTGGTTTTACATATCTATGCTCATCCGTTTTCAGTTCCAGTAGGGCACTGTCGCAGGAATCGCCATCCTCTTCGGAAGTTATGAAAGTTATATGTTTCATCTTTGGATTATACTTCTGAATCTTTTTACGTCCACTATCCGTGCCGTTCCAGTCCGAAACAAATTTAAAGTCTCTGTACTTTCGAACATCCTCTATTGTCTTACCGAACATTGCATTATTCATCAGCTTATAGAAATTCTTTTCGAAATCTGTCCTCCCCTTTGCCCTCATTTTAGTGTTAAAGTCAATATATTTCGCGAGACATGGAGCTTCATCGAAAGCAAGCACCCGATAAATCTTTTTCAATCTCATTCCCATCCGAAGATAGAATTCCAGCAACTTGTAGTGTAAGACATATGACTCTCTATCCATCACACTTGTAATCAGTCGACCGCCCTGCCTCGGAAATTCATAGTGATGCGGTGCTAATGGCAAATCGCTGTGTTCTTCATGTAATTCGGCTGGGTATTCTAAGTCTACTTCTAGAAAACTTGGTGGAAAGGTGGAACCAGGTCCCCACGCTCCGGCTCCGCCCCCCGCTCCGCCGGCTCCGCCCCCTTCTTCCCATTCCTCCCACTCTTCCATCGTCATCCAATGAAGTCCGCCCGTAGGCATTGCCTGACTCATTGCCCAGCCGTAGAGATTGTTTGCATCGAGATATTTTATTTCGGTCACCGGTTTCTCCGGATCGTAATTCCCGCCGGCGGGGCCAGCGTAAGCCGGATGATTTGTCTGTAAATAATGAATATTACACTGGCTGATACCTCCTCGTATTCCCGTTGTACGAAAGTCATCTGCTCAGCATCTTGAATGAGTTTAAACTTATTACCCGTGTAAAGTAACATAGCATCCCATGTCAAGCCAGGCGCTGACATGTAATGGGCCGGATCTAACTTATATGCTTCTAAACATGTGTCGCGAAAATTTTCGAATATATTAGCAAGAAGGAGAACATCCGTCTCACAATAGAATTCCATATAATCACGAATCGTCTTACATCCAACTTCGTCCCATACTCGCAAAGCATGTTCGTAATCGGACTCTGAAATCCCCTCTTCCGTCAATTCGCTATAAAATTCCCCCCTCTCCGGGAGCTCCCCCTCTCCCAGTCTGTCAACCGAGTCTAAATATTCGTAGGGGAAGAAACCTTTAGCCCTTTGAATGTCCGGGTACGAAAGTGGGGCCGCCGTCCACCCATCCTCCGGCACAGTTTTTGCCAACTTCGCCAATGACCCCATCATCAACTGAGCACTGTCCATAAACTTTATAGAAAAGAAACGTCTCTTTATCTCCCTCTTCCCTCCGGCAACAACAATTGAGGCGTGAAAAATAAATGTTTTCGAGAGACCCATAATTCCTCCATTGCTCGTCTTAGCTATAATTTTAGGCTCTGGTCCGGAACCCCCATCATCTCCTTCGGTAACGATTTCATGTAATTCTTTCAAAATAAAAGAACCATCGTATCCCTTGAGGTTGTGAAAGTAGATAGGAATGGTTCTCGACGGCCGGCATCCTTCGCAATAGAAGGTCGCCTCCTCCTTCACTACTCGGTATCCTGCCGGCTCTCCACATGCAATACAGACTGGATCACATCCGTCGCGCCGGTAATTAGAAGGATCCCTCATCGGTATTATTTTCCAATAATACGATTTAGAATAATACTCGGCCCGTTCTTTCATATCCTTTAGAAAGTCTGTAACACAGGAGAGACCTGTGAATGTTCTTTTACCAAAACAGTGGGTCGGCCCGGGCCTCGTTCCGAAGGTCCCCACCCCCGTTCCACCATAACATACGAAAGACAAATTGGAATGTGTCGACCGGTCCCCTTCTCAATAATTGCCTCAGTATCTGCATAGACGACGTAGGGAGAAGGAACCTTCTTCCGATGTCCTTCAAATTGACACACTTCCTTAGGAAAAACTGGCTGGGCGGTGTCTGTTCCACAGTATACCTGATGTTTTTCTAATTCTTCTGTTGACTTAAAACCTCTTTTACAAACCATACAAATACACTTCTGTCTGCGCTCATTCTTTCGATTAGTACGAGAATTACGAAGGCGATTTAACGCAGTAATTGGTACATAGTGGCACCTTCGGGACGCGTCTTCGCCAACTATCAGTAAGATATTTGCTATTTGATCCGTTCCGACAGGGGCTCCGCTACTATATAACACAGTTATGTCGGACGGGGGAGCGGGATCATTTTCGTAGATCTGAAATACTTGAAGTTTGATGCCTGGATTTTGCTGCTCGAAGCGCCTGAATACAGTCATATCGGCGGGCGTAGGAAAGGGAATACCTTCCCAACAGTAGTCAGCCATAAATGGGGCGTACGTATTCCATTTTCTCCTTACCTGACCACATTTCTTTTCACGAAACTCGGGGTCGGTCAACTTTAAACTTGCTACGATGGCGTATTGAAAACAGTTCTCGCTGCCCGAAGGTAGCACCAGATCGCTAACACAATGCTTATTTTTTAACCATCCGGGAAGTTGGACTGCGCCAGCCCCCCCTTCGGAACGCGTTCCAGCCCCGAGTAAAACTTCTACTAGAATTACTTCAAAATTAAGTATCTCCTCGAGAACGAGACCAGAACCCTCAACATTTTCAATTGTATCAAGCATACGATCGTAGCGATCTATTAATTGTTGCCCCACATCCAATCCTGATCCTCTTACATCTTTTGTGTATGTATCATTTAATTTAACATACAATGAACGCGGTTGTGTATTACCAGTTTTCGGATCCGATAATTTGACTTCCATTTCGGTATAAACAGAGTACATCTTTCGGCCCCTTTAACCATACCTTCAATATCCACCAGCTCCCGATATCCTTGACTCGCTTGACTTCAGGAAATTCTTTTCGTAAAACTGCTCCCTTGAATGCTGTATGTAATTGACGGGACATAATAATCTTTATGATATATACTATCCTAAAATTTTTAAAATGAAAAATAATTATTCTATGATAGGTCATCAAAATCCACTATAATATTTTTGGCAGCATTTATTTGTTTATATATCTCGCCTAATCTTTCTAAGTCGACTAGTTCTTCCACATCTTGAATTTCTGGTTTATTAGGCGCAGCACAAAATATTAATCTCTCAACAGTGAAAGAAAGAGCACGCTTACTTAAGCGCGGTTTAAATGCTAAGAATTCTATCTTACTACCTTTTCGGATATTACGAGGTACAATAGCAGGATTTTCTCGGACTGGCAATGGACTCACTGTTTTAAAACCGCAGTCAATTTCTTGAACCATATCAATACATGTAGCGAAATCGTGAGCCCCTCTCCCTCTCCCTCTTTTAAACTGAAATTTAAAATACGCCCAGGCTGAGGCCCCTCACTCCCTCGCTTCTGATACACTTTAGATGGATTGTAAAATCCGCAGGAATTATTCTTGGAGTGAGCGGCCAGGCTTGCAGCATAACTTTTAGCAGTGCTTGCATCGAAACTTTCACCTAGGGTACGGAATATTATTAAATCAGTAAACTTTTGAAGACTCGGTTGCCAACGGACACACACCCCATCACATGTAGCTGGATCTTTAGAACCATATTTAGGTCCGATGTTGAAAACTACTTCTAGCTCACTGTCTACGTATATGAAAGGATCTACATATTCACCAAATACTAATTTGCCTCCATCATCAATTTTGATGTTTTCTCCGGTTTCAAGTATTTTTATTGCATCTGAAATAGAAAGGATTGTCATTGTCTTATCGTATATATCTTAATTAAAAAAAAAATTTTAAAAAAATTTCTATGATATAGTATCCCAAAAATGTCATACATATTCATAAATGGACCAACTGGAAGTGGTAAGAGTTACGATGCAATAAATTTGGATCCGTATCACGTACCAGAATTTGACACTAGTTTTTCCAGCAACATTGCCGACTTTTATAATGGGCGCTCCCCCGTTTCGATTGCCGATTTTCAGAACCAGTTTATAGAACATACGCTTAGTTTACAATGTCAGGCTGGGAGGAGGAGGAGGAGGGGGCCTCCCTTCAGAACAATACATTATTTGTGACTCTTCCATAATTCAACATCTGACTTTTTCTCGAATCCGGGGCGTGGCAACGGAAGAAAAAAAGATTGTTTCTAGAGCATTTGACCATTTACCCAGTTTCATTATCATATTCAAAGATATGCCTTGGGATTATTGCAGGCGGAATGTGTTGACTCGAGCCAGGTCGTACGAAATAGCCGCCTTAGAAGAACTAGAAGAGATTCACAATAAGTTCAAACAGACTTTCTTAGAAATTTGCCACGACTACAGACTTCCATGTTTGGTAATTCGGAACGCTCTTACCCCCCTCGTTCTCAAGAATATACTTAATCCAACAATTGATACCGAGACAGTCGGACCAGTAGAATATCCACGAGCTTTTGACTTTGGAATTGCATGGAGCGGCGGCAGCCAGGGATTTTTAATAGACGGTTTCAAGGAGGAGGAACTTGAAAAAGCGTACTTCCCACCTGGTCAAGAACAACTAGAACAACCTCGAGTCTCACTAAAGAACCTACACAAACTTCTTAACGCTTGTGAATCTGTGTGTGCTTATAATGCTTCGTTTGACCTACGAGCACTTGACATTATGAAAAGTGGGGACTTTGAAGTTACTTGTCTATGGCTCATGTCAGTTGTGTACATTATACTTCAACCAGAACTTATAGATAAAGCTGAACAAGGGGGACTCGAAAGAACGGACTGTGGTAACATGAGAAGTCGTTTTGAAGATCTTGCAAACTTAATATGTTCAGGAACCGAGTTACCACCTCATCCACATACGGCCGAAAAAGATGCAGTAAGTGAACATTACTTACGACAGTACATGATAAATACTTGGCCAGGTGGGGGTGGAAGTGGGGTGGTAAACTGACACTTTCGGCTTTCAAGAAATTAAGACTTTTTCCATGGTACTTATTGAATAACTTTCGTAAATACTTACGTTAGTACTTACGTAGTACTTGACAAGTACCATGGACAGGAACTTACGAAGTACTTACGTAGTACCAGCACAGGAACTTACGAAGTTCTAATAACATTTTCCTCCGGCTCCCAACTATTGAAACTTTCTGGATAACCTTTCCATTTTATCAGATAATATTTCTTTCCTCTAATTTTTTCGTCTTCAAAATTCGTTCTACTCTGTACAGCTCGTCCGAAAGGGCGCTCTGAAGTTCATCAGAATAGAAAGTGCCGAGTATTTCCTCTCCATTCAGATCTTTTATTTTGTAAACTGGTGGTGTTCCCAAGCCAGCTGCGTACACAACTTTTGAAACTACGAAAATCTCCTCTGTCCAATTTGGTAAATATCCTTTCTTAAAAGTGGTCTTGTATTTTGTAATTCGGACACGTTCTCCCGGCTTGAATTCAGGGTCAACTCCCCCGGCTGCCAACTCAGGACCGAATAGTGTATAAAATGCCTGCCAATCGTTGTCCTCCGTTACATCGACTGGTTTCATTTTGATACTTCCATGAACGGTGTTGTTGTAATTCTCGAGAAGTTCTGGTAGAATAGAAAGCCATTCTCGTGTCTGTTTATATGTAAAGTATTTCCACATCATCGTCTTGAGGGTCCGATTAAAACGTTCAACGACGCTAGCTTTTTTGTCACTGTAGGTGTGAAACCAATGAATGCCTGACTCCTGGAGCCACCCCTGCATTTTTCGATTAGTAAATTCCCGCCCCTCATCTGTCTGAAGTTTGTCGGGCCTTCTCCCGGATTTCTTAATCACGTCTTGTAGCGCCTGTAACGTATCATCAGCCGTTTTTGACTGTATCGGCCTGGCCCATGCGTATTTACTGAGTACATCGATTACTGTTAGCATGTATCGAATGTTACGGTTCTCTTTTGCGAACGGGGGAGGGAATTCCACGAGATCCGCTTGCCATTGAGAGTCTATCGATGTTACGAAAACGCGCCGGCCCCTCCGGAACGCGCCACGAGTACGAGGTACCGGTTTATGTAGATTATAAGTTAGCTGAGTTTTTAACCACTCCTGCACCTCTTTCTTAGTAACGTGGAGTCCGCTGGAGCGTGCTGCGTCATACAATTTTTGTACACCTCCAAAACCAGTTTTCGGGTTGTAATATAATTCTCTAAGAGTACCTTCAGCTTCCATAATTGTTATATATACGAATAATTTTATGTCGTACGGATTCCGTAAACGAAATACTAGTTTACTGAATGGCCTACTTTTCAATTGCTTGATTAGGCCCACGGCTTCCCGTTCTGACACCTCCATTCCATATTCTTTTATAATAGTTTTGTTGTCTATCTTGTTCGGTGTGTAAAATAGTACTAACATCTGTATGTTTTCCCTGAATGGTTTACTAATACTAGTATATTGTTGAGTCAGAACCCAGACAGATAATCCATCGTGTCTTGCGCTGAAACCAAGTTGGACTAAAACGTTACTGCGCTTCTTCATATCTTTGGACGAGGCGCAGTCATCGAGGATTATTAAAGTGTTCGTTCCAGCCCATTCTTTATGCACGTAGGTTAATGTATCATCCACAGCATCGAGTCCGACCGGAAATATAAACACATTATCATCGGTGAAAATGAATCTTCTATTATACGCTTTATTATTCATGAATGTTGGGCAAATGAATATCACATATTCGAATTTCCTTAAGTACGGACCGGTGAGGAGGTCCAACATAAATTCTGTTTTGCCAGAATATGTCGGTCCAGTTATAATCATGTTGAATGGTGGGGTTACGTATATTGACATTTCCTCTGGATCTATATACTGTAAATTAATGAATCTCTTCTAGTTCTTTTAAGTTACTGGTTCGAGTTAGATGAAACCAGTCACATCGACAGCATCTGAATGAACTATATAGTTAGTGACTTTATTCCAGTACCTACAATAGTAATGAATATTGCTAAAGATAACAAACCAATTTTACCATATTCGTGAATAGGGTCTGCAGATGCTGCCCGTTCCGGGGAGGGGAGGGGAGGCCCCCGAGTCGTGTCATTGTGAGGTGACTCTCCGGGCTCGTCTTGCCACTTCACAGGATCTCCCCCCTCCTCCCCTCCTCCTTCCATCTCGTGTACAGCACTTTCTCGAACTTCCGTGTTTATATCACCGTTCACCCCGAAGGACATAGATTCTGTAGCGTATTGCAATTCATTATTATAACCCGAGATTGCCGGGCCTGAAAGAATGACCATCTCAGACGGTAAGAGAAGTAAATTGGGTGAAACTGCCATATCAAGTTTGACACCAGTATTCATTATTGTGTCTTGATATCGCCTATAACTAATTACTTTGTCGGTATTGCGAATTTCATCTTCGAGGAGAACACCGAATTCTTTTCGGACTTGCTGTGCACTGCCAGTATCACCCACTATGGTACTACGAATATTTGCTTGTGCGCCAAGTATGCAATATACGTAGGCTTCAAGGCTTTCATTGAGGCGGGCGAGACCGGCCTTTGTTAGTCCCGAGTCTCCCTTCAGAGGAATGAAACTATTGTATTGTCCCTCCGATCCATCATTTCGGAAGAAATATAGTGTGGTCTGTCTTTGTCGGGCAGTACATGTTTTTTCTTTCCAAAAATGGTATGTGTATAGAAAACGCCTCCGTCGGCGGAGAGGAAAAAGTCCCGACCGTTGTATATCGCTTTTGGCTGTCGAACAGGCCCACGATTAGTGTAATATTCATATCCATAACCAAGACCTTTATTTTGACCTTTTCGATAACGAAAGTCGGACTTCGTTGGACTTATATTTCCAAATTCTGTACATAGAAGTTCATATTGGACGAGATTGTACGGATTGTCGCCCGCTTTGAAGGTGGGGGTATCGTCTGGAAGTGCAACGCCCATTTCGTGAAGGATCCGACGTATTGTAAAGTATACATGGAAACGGCAGAATGATCGTCTTTGCGGAGGAAATTTCTTATCAAAGAGATGGGCGAATGATATACCACAACCAGTAGTGCTGCACCATACAGCGAAATTCAGTTGCTGGTCCCAGTATTTCATCTTTGGGCTGCCCAGCCAGACATTACTTTCTTTTGCTGTTCTATGAGTGATTACATTATCTTTGAACACATCCCGAGGATGGAAAGTAAATTTATCTGTCGGCGTTACATATATTTCTAAGTCCATGAGAATAGGTTTTATTCCCCCGTCCGGTTTGGAAGGAATATCAGCATGCTGTACTGTCGGTACGCTCGTCTTATTCAATTGAAAAGCAACTGGGAATAAGTCTGTACTCATTATTCGTGTTTCTATATACATATAGATTTAAATGGAGGAGAATTTTCCCGGAATCCCTGTCGGAATCCCTATCGGAACGATACTAACATTCCAGACTATGTTAATACTTTATTTCGGATTCAGGTTTAAACGAATTTTTTATTTTTTACTAAGAATAGATAACATACTGCAAACAATGGAGAATTTAATAAAGTCATCGGCAGCGGCAAATACGCGTTCCGAAGGGGCTTCGGCGCCTTCGGACAATCGATCCATAATAGAGACGAAACGTGAAAAAATACTCTGTGTCATCGCAAGTGGTCAAAGTAAGTTATTTTTTGGTAAGGAGATTTCAGTTGCTGACGTAGAAAAATGGAAAGATGAAACGGTGGTTAAAGCCTTCAAAATGTACGAAGCGAAATACAGTTCTCTTATAAGTGATACCATCACTCAAAGTTTCATAGATCTAGGAGCCCGTGCAATCAGTCAGGTAGTTCCAATCGATGATCGAGATAACTATGCCACTGATCTTAAAAAGGATTTTATTCTAAACAGTGAAATAAAACGATTATCAGGACGGATAGGGTACACGTGGGGGCCCCTGATTGCTCTAATTTCCACCGGTTTAATTACGGGTAAACATTTAAATTTTAAAAAAATCGGGTTTAATATAGTACCTGAAATAAATGGATTCAACTTCGACGACTCAGCAAACGGCTCCGCCAGGGACGACCTTACCAGGGACGATCCTAACACCAACACCGGCACCTCCGACACAGCGCAACATAGAGAAATGACGTTACCGACGAAGCATCCAGGGAGAGTTGCTGCGGGCAAGAAATTAGCGGAATGGAACAGGCAAAACAGGGAGAAGAAACTAAAAGCAATGGAGAGGGAGGGGGGGGAGGGGATCGATGCGGTAGCAGACCTACCGCCTACAATGAAAGAACAGTGTGATAATAATTCACGCTGGTATAATAAATGTTATCTTGTTTTAGGAATTGTGGGAGTTTCATTGACTGCATTAGGGCTATATTGGGGGCGTGCTCGGCATACCCCCTGTCCCGTTAATCGATCGAGTCCAGATCGGAAAGATCCTCCCCAAAATAAGAAAGCGGAAAAAACAGAGCCAGTAGCGGCTCCCTCCAGAACAGTTCCGACGGGAGGGGAGGGAGGACCCAGCTCCTCTACATTGTATGAGATGGATTAACTCCCCATATTTTTTATTTTTATTTTTTATTTTATATACTAGTCAGCAATCATGGATATTAAAACAGTTGTAAACACAATGTACGATGGTATTGTAATCGCAGGACTTGCGATGGGATATCTTATGATCTCCAGCAAATTTCTGAAAATAGAGGTTGGCGATCCAAGTCGTCCAAATTTGACTCGATTGGCAAAATTAGGCGGTGCGACTGCTGCCGCGGTAGCAACCAAAGATCTCCTTGAACAGAAAAATATTATTCCTGCAGAACCTTATACTTCGTAATGGGCACCTTCGGATATTATTCATCGAACATTTATACTTAGTAATATATACAGCGCACAACAATGATCATTTGGATTGAAAGCCAAACAGGTGAACCAGTCACTGTTAATTTTTACCCTTGCATTGACACGACACAGTTTACGAAGATAAGACTGCTAGAGTGCGGACTATATAATTCATGGCATAACATAACATCGACGAATAATGTAATAAAATATCAAGAAGGTGACCAACCGAAGAAGACTAAATCAATACGTCCAGGTAACTACAATATCGATACGTTAAACAAAGCAATCGGGTTGAAGCAAAAATTAATTTTGAAAAACATCTGCCGACAAACCATGTTTATCTAACTTTGGCTAAAGATATTAAAGTCTATTTCAATGCCACAGGTAGCTTCGCCAACGTCGTCGGCTTTTCAGATAAACCTGAGAACAACCCAGTTATAAAAAGTACTATGAGTCCGAAGAAAGTGGATTTCTTAACAGTCACTAAATATATAGTTCATTCAGATGTAGTCGATGTTACTGAAATTATGTTTCATTTGGTTCGGGTGCCTCCGGAGGATACATACAGGGGAAAGTATCGAACTGTTTACAAATACTTCCCATCCGGGATACGAGAGAAATAGTGAAAAGGTTACTTACGATTTTAAAACGGAGCAATTTCTATGCCATTGAGAAAAGGGGGAGATTACATGAATTCAATTCGTATCTGGATAACGGATCAGGATGGGAACATGATCGATTTCAATAACTGGCCAATTAGCTTTTGTATTGAATTATTGTAGTCGTTCCGCCTACCGGTGTAACATAAACCATCCCACGACTAATCCTCCAGCAATATAGATCATCTCATATTTCTTTTGCTCAGGGCTGGGTTGATAATAATCTGAGAATTGAACTGGACTTGACGTAGAGTTGCTTTGCACCGCTTCTGCTTCTTCCAGGATTTCTGCATCTGTATCTCTTAATTCTGCCGCAGCATGTGCATCCTTTGCTTGATTTTCTCTTTCCCAATCAGCCTGTAGTAATCTTTTTTCTGACCAGACGTTGCGATCATGTTCAAATTTTTCTAATGCTTTATCATGTCGGACTTTCTCTTCAATAAGAGCGTCACCATTCCCAGAAAGCTTTTGTCCGATAATATTTCCTCCTGTGAATGCCGTTGCATTTAGTACAGCACCGAGAACTGTCATTCCTATAGCTGAAGCCATGGTTGTGTATATTACAAGGTATTATTTTAATTTTCACTGTATATAGGTCCCTACGGAGTATGTCTGATCCAAGTGGCTTCGGTCTAGGTACAATTCGTATGCAAAATCTTGAGCTTGAAGATCTGAGTGATGTTAAAGTTAACAATAATACTAAGATGGCTGCTAATCATAATAAGGATTACGTCCTTCGTTATAAAGACCGCGAAAAATATTTCGTTTTAGCCAATGCCGCGGCGCCACCCCACGAACATGCTGTAGAATTTTCCGAACTTAAAGACATTGATGAAACTGTAATTGACGCCACAAAGGCTTCGAATGATTCTACTCCTTTTGCTCTGACATGGGATTCGGCTAGTCAGAAATTCATGCCTTATAATGTGCCGCGTAACATCTTAGATATATTGGGTAGTGAAATTGCAGGAGGTGTTGCTGAACCACCAGGAACTCCGAATGTGATTTATTTTGATAGCAATGTAAACAAATATAAATTGTTAGATTTTCGTAGTTGGCTTACTCCTACGAATCCATACATTGCACTTCTTGGTATACCGATTCACCTTAAAATTAGTCCTCTTAATACAATAATGAAGGCAGATAATACACTAAGAAGGTGGATAAACGAGGGGGAGAATTATTGCTCGTATACAGCTAGCGGAGTTCCAGTAAGATTATTTTGGGACACAACTTTAAAGAAACTGGGTCTTAAAAGTGTCGGTGATGAGGCAGCTGAATTAACTTTACAGACTGTAAATCAACAGATGACTGATAATATGAAATACTTCAACATGGTACAGTTCTCATTAGATGTGTAAAGTTAGCTACTGGAGATGAATTTGACGATTTGGTTGGATATTATGCTATGAAAACAGATAACAGAACAACTTGTGATATTATCATAAGTATTGATAAAGATCGCAATGAAATGAGTATTGAATGTTTTGTTGGTGGGAATAGAATAGAGAACGACTTAGGAACTACATTTGTACGTAGAGATAAAAGAGTGAACACTTTAGATATCAGTACCATTCATCTGAAACGTCTCATATTATTTGAAGTAATGGTCTTCCGTCACATTTTAAGTTCAGAGGAAATTACTAAAATTTTATCTATCAGGTGAACAAGTTCGCACCGATAGGAACTTCGTGTTCAACATCAGCTAGACTCCGCAACTGACTGACAACGGGGGTCCTTTATATAGGCTAGTTTGATGGTGATGACTCACACGGAATTTCCCGTACATGTATAAACATGCTCAGCAGGGAATTTCCCCGCTTAGTTCAGGACAATGCACTGCTGCGCGTGCGTGAGTTCGTATATAGGTCAGGGTCACACTTTAGTTACATGGATGGTTAATTTTTCCTTCGCTTCATGTAGATAAATGAATAAAATGGGGTGTAAAATTCTTACTTCATCCCAGTTGCCCACGTTTACTTTACTACTAACATCAGTGACGTTGATAGATACCCACATCCATGCGTGCGGGAAAACCATTGTGTCCGCACAAACACAAGAACTGGAAACAGATAAATAAATCAAATTATACAGTTTTATGATATTATGAATTTTTATAACAAATGATACGACATGCAATTTTTAATCTGATGAATAATGTGACATTTAACACAAAAAGACAATTCTACATTTTCATCACATCACTATTATACATCATTTCTACTTTCGCTATTGTTTCATGGCGAAGGGGCATGAGGACACATCCTCTAGTGTATTAAGGCTTTTTGTGATAAAAACCTCAACGACAATAGATGGAATTCATGTGCGGTAGTATACATGTATTATTGGCAGACTTCGAAAATAATTGTTCATGTTTGAGCGGGGCTAATACACACTGCAGTGTCATCATTGGGTTAATGAAAACTAAACTTAATTCAGAACCAATGTGATTAAAATCATAGTAGGGATGGTGACTATCCATGTTTGATTTGCTTGTTTTTTGTTGTTCTTGTCAGTTACAATAGTCACGCCACTAAACCCAATAAATGAGAACAACGACGAAACAGAAACTGTTGAAACGTCGCCATATCCACATTTGATTTTAATCAGATTGGTTTTGAACTAGCCGATCAGTCGGGGAAGCGGATGGACGTTGAAGAATATTGTGTCTACGGACCGCCAAGGTACCTAAGCAGGTAAAAAGAAACAGTTTTACTCAGTATGAAAGCAAATAAGGCTTGCAGCTCCTTCCGTGATGCACGAAATTACCAACCTCTGCCATGTCATCAATTAGATAGCGTGTACAGATTATCAAGGTTACCAAAATTACTGTAAGTAGGAAAGCATGTTTAAGAAAATGACAACATTCGTGAAATTAGTCATAAAACGTAGATAGGGCCACATCTATAACCTCTCAAAGCGATAATAGGGCTGATTAATTAAGACATAAAAATATCAAATTATTCTCAATAAATCTTTTGAAGAAGGAGAGACAACTTCAGAATTATGTTACTCTCACGCATAGCCCACTATAAAAGAGGATAGAAAACGAAAATCATCTAACTCAAAGGGAAGACAGTTTCAAGCAACACAACTTTCAGCCGTCTGAGTTGTGGATCATTCTAACATTTTCGGTAAGTGTGTTATTTTTTCCGTCACGGTTTCACTGAAAAAGTTAGTTTTATCTGGGAAGGATGGGTTAAATCTCTAACATGCTCTGCGAATCAATCCTTGCTCTCACGCTCCGTTGTCTGCAAGTCCGATCTCGCCATACAGCATACCGACTTGCATCTTACCACAAATTTGCTAGTTATTCACAATGCACTACGTTAGTCCAGTTACGAAAAAACATGGATTTACCTATGAATGGTCATTTTACTGGTAAATGTCTGATCGACAAGGCAGGGAAAGGCATTGTATATTCTTAATCACCTTTCAACACTTTGTACCACATATGCAGAAATAAAAATTGTGTTCAGATAACCTTTTTTGAGTATTTTATCATTTTGGACAACTTAACTTAGTCGGGAAAACAACATGTACAAAAGAACAAAACACAAACGCAGATCATTGCGTGCTGAACTTTGTATGCTGAATTTTGTAATAATCCTTTGTCAGTCACAATTACTTATCATCGGTGTCGACTATTGATACAGTCTTAATCGTTTCGTACGATTGATTTCCAAGGGATGGTATTTTGACATAGTGTTTCATGCATGTCACGCACAATTAGTTGTCGCTCTTCGTCACAAAGTGTTTATGAACCGGCTAAACAGATGAAGACCACCACTAACCAATAATCTTTGTTTTTCCTTGTCAGTAATCATGAAAGCTATCTTTGTATTGGGATTATTGTGCGTTGTTATGGCATTAGTGGAATGTTTTGGTAAGTTCTGCGTTGACACGGGGTTTAGTTTAATGCGTTTAGGAATCTACTCCTAAAACAGTGGTTTTATCCCTCTGAATTAATTACCTACTCTCTCACCGTGTCAATGCACTCGATAAACATACCCTCCTGTAACATACCTGTAACAGTTTACTTCTATCATCGTTACAAGTAAAAACATGTAAGTGATATTAGGTAGAGTGCCAAAAATAAAAGGTATATCTTTAAAGAGTGCTTTACTGATGAAAGCAAATATGTTTGGGCAAAGAGCCAGTAAAAACAATTAAAAAGCAGAATATAAAAGCGGGACAAGATGACCAAAATATTGCTTTGTGTAAATTTGTGTATACGTAAGTTTGCCTCGTTCCCTGACCAAAACATTTCACATCTCTCGACCCAATTTTTATTCGCCTGTGTATCGTTTTTTCCCCATGCCTTTTCCATTGATTACTTTCTTACAATTACTTACGGTCTCCATACGTAAGGGATAGCAGTTGCATTCTTTCCAAGTGTTAAGGCGCCATATAATAAACAAAAAATGCAGGTATCCGGGTCTTCGCTCCTTAGCTATGATTTTGCTTATGTCATCAATTATACGGTATATGCATACTATTATTAAATGTTTTATATGAAAAAGGCAAGAGCTTTATTTCCATTCACTTGTTTTCTGTCGTATACAGTCTGATTCTTTTGATTAAATCTGCTTGAAATATTTCGTAATTTCAATCATGAAGGTAAAAAGATGTTTCAATAAAGGACACGTTCGTCCGATGATTTCAGAAACATCTGACTAATGGTTGGCATTGCCATTTGTTCACCAAGATGATATTGTGTGATGGAAATGTTCCCTTTCACTTTTTAGGCCATAATAATCGTTCATGTCCATTTTCAGGTGATTTCAGAGACACCCCTGCAATTAACTTGACGCCCCAAGAGAAATCAGACTTCTTTGCTGAATGATCTGATGCAAGCTGAAGGCCCAGTTCATGTCGACGACGATTGTTGCGATCCCGTTTACTGCCCTGGCTACGGTCACTGTCCAGCTGGATGTCCCTGTATCCTTGGGTGTCCCCCCTGTTAATACAACCAAGTATGTATGTGCTGTTTCGTACATTTTTTTCAAGGAGTTGTGTATGCAAGCATAGACAGTAGAGAAACCTGTCTATGATGCAAGTTTTTTCCAGGCGCTTTTATCATGGCCGTGGTTTTCTCGTTAATTTTGTCAACCGTAAATTGCAGTCTTCAATAAGTTCTTGGAATTCTTAACTCTTTTGAGTCACAATAGCAATCATGATTTCGGGAGAGATGAAATCAGCGTTTTTTAAGTTTACAGCGGCCGTGGAAAGCAACATTACACCGAACAGATATAGCAAATATATGCTATAAGAGACAGTCTGAGTTTTATAAGATACTGTGAATTGAAAATGTAATTTTTGCATTTAATTGTATACATTGTTCGATTGAATTAACATATCTTGGAAGATGTGGAAGTGACATAGATATTTTAAACAGGATCTGCATTTTATTCAATTATCGCTACTGTTTCTGTTTCTATCACAGCAGTTGAAGTTCAGAAAACCGTGTTGTAGTTAACGATGACGTCATCACGGGCCCTCCTAAGCACGACGTTGAAACGGCCATGGTAACGGACTAGATATTAATCTGGAGACACTTTCTGTACTTTATTTATATTTCAAGAGAATAAAATTGTTATGGCAGAAACGGATGATGATGTCAGTGATTTTCTTTTTTAAAACTTACAAAAACAGTGTAAAGACCACATTACAGTTCACTGAGCACAGCAGCTCCTCTGTCGTCACACTCTGCAATTGACAGCGACTGAGGGATACAGATTCAAGAAATCTAACGTCGCACATTCAAAAAAACATCAGACAGTCCTACCATCCTAGAATAAGGTTTATGTCCAAAGTCCAATCCAAGTCTCAGTGAGTCACTTTACTCTGGCTTTTGATAAAAAACGAAATGGGTACATAACGAAATGACGAAATTTTCAAAATCAAAAACATTTATTTCAATAAAATATTACA
Source organism: Ptychodera flava (assembly GCF_041260155.1). Lineage (NCBI taxonomy): Eukaryota > Metazoa > Hemichordata > Enteropneusta > Ptychoderidae > Ptychodera > Ptychodera flava. The sequence continues at coordinate 3,405,725 of NC_091945.1, read as the reverse complement.
ATTATAAAATAATTATCCGTGAACACAGCAGCTGAGTTACAGGGTTTGATAAATGGATAAAATATATAACAGAATACTTTGACCGTACTTCGATCACGGTAGAACTACAAAGTGATAAATGACGAAATTTATGGGCGATGCTATGGAGGCATTACTACCGGTAAATCATATATTGATGTCACCTAATTATATATTAAGGGTACCTTATGATATACTGACACCACTTTATAATATAATGGCGTCACCTTATCATATATTGATACGGCCTTATCATATAAAGGTATTACTAAATCATATATTGATGTCATCTCTTCAAATACAGCAAATAAACCTCAGAAGGCAGCAACGGCGTTCCATACGATGCTCTTCCTTTATGGAAATGAACACGTAATCCGCAATATATTAAAGGAAATGAAGGCAACTTCACACATCGGCTCTATTCTGTTAGTGATACGATACAGTGAGTCTATCAGCGTGGTTTCATGATAATGGGAAACATGGCGAAACACCGTTGAATCGATAGTACTTTGACGGCGGTGTCTTACAACATGTATTTACATACCTCACGGCGTTATTTGGATTTTTTCTGTTTATGTTGGGAAGTAATAAAGGCAGGGCTCGAAATTAACTTTTTACCCTGGTAGTCCACTTGGGCTACCATTTTCTGAAGTTGGTAGCCCAGTGACAATGGCTGGTAGTCCATGAATATTTTAGTTTAGGGATACTGTACTCATCCGAGTATAAGCCCCGGTTCAGCAACACAAAATAGCAGTAAAACTAGGGGCTTCAACTCGAGAAACCCCATGTTATGTGTCACGAACGCTTAATTTATGCTAATTTATGTATATTTTAATACTTTCTATCACTTTCAAAATCGGCTTATACATCCAAAGAAATTGTAACTTGAGTAAAGAAAAAAAATATGCTCATGATCTTTATGAACTGGCATGCCTTGTTACACCCGAGTCTCTCTATACAGAACGTAATACATTGATACTGATCGACAACCATAGATATAAGACAGCGAAACTCAGTTAACTGACAGTGTTTTGTATTACTATTTCAAATCAAACTGATTACATAATCTCTTGATATAGAAGTTACAGTTTTGTGAAATTTCAGCATCAAAACTCTAAAACTTGACACAAGTACGTACGTCTTGTATGCTGTCGATCAACAGCATGGTGTGAACTGTCATGCAAAGACTGCACACGGAAAAGCAACTCAATTCAAATTAGTTCCAATCGTGTTACAGATGAAAGGATATTTCCTTCAAACAAATGAAACTGCATGTTGACTGCATTTAGCTCGTCCGAAAGTGACGGACATCGCACGCCAAGTATTTCATGTCCCAGGCTTTGGTAGTCCGTGTGGGCTACCACTTCATGGACTTTGGTAGCCCAGAGAAAAGTTGGTAGTCTGTGACACGGGACTACCGCTAATTTCGAGCCCTGATAAAGGGCTGGCATGGCATCTCCACACTTAGTTCATATTTGGTAGTTTATGTTGTGTGTACGGTAGTGTATTGGAGTGTGATATATGCAGAACTGGTTTTAATAGATAGATTTCAACACCATACCTGCTCGTCATTGACGGTCGACCAGTTCCGCTCCTGTTCTCGTTTCCGTTGAGGTCCCGATCGTTAAAATCTACATGTCCGTAAATTCTGAAGATCATCTATGTAATGCCAGTTGGCATTGTCTTCTTTGGCGAAGATGACACTCTCAGGTGCATTGATTTTGCTCATGCAATTATCACTAACATCAAAGCTAATGCACTATGGCCCGTACAAGTCGCTATCGTATTTTCTACAAGTGACGTCAGCGCTACTTATGCCAAAACGGGGAGGGTTCGGCAATTTTCGGAAAATGTGCCCAGGATCGAATTGAAAACGTTCAACTTTTGCCGTGTTTTTGTCCAAATAACACAATATAAGAGTCTAAAATCCCATCAAATTAGCTTCAGTGTGTAAATGTTTGTTTTATCTATGCCAATTTCAGTGACAACCAGAACTAGAGTATAGGCTTTACGTCAAACGATAAAGCCTCATAATATGGCGGGACCTACCTTTTAAGCTCAGGTCTCAAAACTCAAAATAAAGTGCATCTTTCCTTACCGACTGTCTTGATGGTTAATCAAAGTACTCCTCATGGTAGTGAACTAACTAATCTCCACAAAGTTTCCACAGACATTGAAAAACATTTTGGGGGCTAAAAATATTTTCGCAGGAATCTTTCACACCTTGAGGCTCAATTTAAATAAGCATTGCTGCAGGTCCCAAACTCTAAATCAGGTACTCCTTTCCTCACAGGGGGCTCTTCTTCCTACCAGACGGTCTGGTAATATAGAGGGAGTGACTTAATGGTTATTTGGAAACTTTCACTAAAATATCTGAACATACTTTTACTAGATATTATTTGGCATTTATTCTGACACTGCACATTATTGCTCATATGCAGAACTGAAAAAGTTATCAGAAAAGTAACCTTCATGATACCACTCAAAGAGAATTGTGGGTAATTTATTGTACTGTGCCACTTGGGATGTCACATGATCAAACTCAACACTAACAGGCCATCAGAGTAACTTCAACCAGAAAATACAAATTCAAGAATCAAGCGAACAATGGATTTCAGATTTTCTATTTGGTTTGCCAGCTCAGAGACAAGCATACATGTGTGAGATAGAATGAAACCATGAAACTATCATTGGTTTACTTGTTAAAAAGTCATTTATTGTCAATGACTCAGAATCATTTCAAGTTTTTCCGTTTCCATCACACTACTCATGGAATCATGGGAAAAAAAGATACACAGACAGTATTCAGACTATGACATTGAAATACCACACATGAAGAAAAATAAACATACAAAAAAAGGAACAAAAAAACAAAGAAAAAACCTTACATTTCATGAAAAGTATATCAATTCTAAGGAAAATACAAGCAATAAATTCTGAGTAAAATTAACGTCAGCAAGTTCAATCCACTAAATTTCATGGACTGACATCATCTGAATTTATCTCAATTTTATTTTACATGTACAAAGTATATATTTTTTTCCAATCAAATTCATGATTCTTTTTTCCTATATTTCTGCAAAAATTAAATTTCCACTTTCATGCATCGATATCGGCATTCAATTTTTTTCTTCACAAACATTACACGCATCCTATTAGACACTCCAATACACAATAGAACAAAATATGTTTTTTAAACAGATAATGACTTTCCCCAATCCCATTCCCTCCCATCCACTTCTCCCTTCGACCATATAAGGCAAAAGTGGCTCTTCTGGTATTGAATTATCATCCCCCAAAAGAAAAAGATGAGAAGACATTACTTTATACAGAAAGTGGCTATTCCAAACTGCAATTGTCCTCCCCACATTATATTTTACATAAAAGTGGCTATTATGAAAATAGTAATTCATCCCACTGGGACAATGATGTCCATATACTGTACACTTGCTAGTGGTAGTGTTTATTTCACAATGATGAACAGAAAAAAATAGAAAGAAATGTCTTTATGCTTTTAAAGTGAAAGGTATGTACTATAAAAAAATTCATTACCGACTTTGTCATTTTTTTTACCCGTTTGGCACAAAACAAAGAGGGAAAAATCAGTATATACAAATAAGAGATACAGGTATTATGAATGAGTCGACTTGCAGCAGGGATTAGTTTTTACTATTTTACTGTTTTGCTTTGCTCTCTGGAGTAACTTCTGAATAATTTCACAGAAGCAGATAGAGTTCATAAAAATTCACAGCTGCTGATTTCACTTGTTTGGTTTTTAATTTCTCTCCAACAGAAGTCTGTTATTTTTAGTTCATCCATTTACGGCAATTGGGTGCCTTGCACATGCATGTAATCTTGTTTTGGTCATCTTCAAAGTCAAATTTGTAGTCATATGTGAGCTGTAAAAGAAAGGAAAAGAGAGACAGAAGTTAGCCTTGTACGGACATGATTAGTTTCTTTGATATGTTGATATCTATCGATTACAAAGTACTCCCTCTAAGGCAAGCAGACAACAACTGTAAGTAAGAATGGTCATAGACTACTACAGCAATGCAATTCTTTGATTAAAGGCCTGTGTCAGTATCAGATTGTCTGCCCAGGAAATTTACTTCCGACATAAAAATTTCAATGGAAAACAAAAGGCTATAACACCTTCATACTCCTCTTACAGACTAGAACAAACTTGATCCTGACCTCTAGCCTTTAACCCTTTTACCATTGTGGTGTGAACCAATCTCATTGCTTTCTATGGTAAAGTTGGAACTCTAGAGAGGGAAATGGCGGTGAACTGGTTAAGGTTCTGAGCATTCACTGCAGGAACTGATTTCTGTTTACAGAGAACACCCTAAGGAGATCAATTTGGACACAGTGGGTTATCCATCCTAGGTACAGTAGGGTTATCCTTTCAGAATACTATGGTCTGTTGTTTGTCAGTTTGCTTATTTGCATTGGTTGTAAGCCATACACCTGACTTGAATGAAAGGGTTGTTAATGCTAACTTTCATGATTTTTTCATTCTATTTATTTTGTATATGCATTGCAAGTTCTAATTCTACTCCCTAAGGAATGTTGAAACACCCACTATTTAACTTGTCTACAAAGCATTTATGTGTTAAATGCATTGTTATTTTTTACATTTGAACACTAGTCCAGACCAGAATTCACTTGTCAACAACAACCAAGCAGTCTACACATGTAGAGGCTGAGCTGACAAGCTGAATACTGTATATATCAACATGCTTTGGGGAGTAGAACAAGAAATCATGGTTGATATTAAAAACAGTCAAAAAATCATCAACAGTTAGCATTACTAGTCCTTTAATTTACTTTCCAAACACAGACAAATTAACACTGTTCCATACCTCTTCTCCCTTTGCAATTCTTCTGTTGGAAATAATGATGATTTTCTCTCCTTTTTCAAAAGTGACAACCTCAGCTACACAGTTTGGAGCACAGGAGTGGTTGATGTAACGGGCTGGCCCACCAGTCAGTGTTGCATCAATCACATAGTCTGAGTTGATGCGGAACATGTAGACGCCCCGATTGGCTTCCTCATACAGCTGTTCCCTCCTGTTGGCAACTTCATTTCTGATTATTGTTCCAATGTACTCTATAACCATTGTATGTTTCTCAATGTCACGGGCAGCGAACAGACCCAGACCCTGAAACCAATTTATAATAGCATTGGTTAGATGCATGCCAGCATACTATCACTGCAGGGTTTTCAATACAATGAAGGCAGATAAACACACTGTTATGACGTACACTATCACTGCCAGGTCAAGTCAGTATGTTAACATTATATATCATAGCCCAAACATAGGACTCTATGCCAGAGGGTAGGTGACCATTTGCTCGACATAAGGAGCACAAATAGTCTTCTGCCTCTAGGGTACATAGTCCCTTGTTTGGGCTATGTTTTATTACATGCCTCTTTTCCATAGTTTTCACTCCAAAATTTTGGGTTTACATACTAATGACAATCATGTTTCTTTTCCATTTTAGACGAAAAACTGTTTAAAAAAGAGAATGATTTTGTCATCGAACAGCGCATCAATATTGTTATGCATAATTTAAAACCTGATTTCCTATGTAAAACATGCAATTTCAACATTCTTACATCCAAAAGTTGTCAAGTTGAAAACAGTTCTGGTTCACTTTCAATCAAATGATGACTATGCAGCCTGCAATGTCATCTACGAGTTTTCATTGAATCCTATAGAATGTGTGACATTCAATGTAATACATGCCTTTGCAAGGCAAGTCAGTAAAACATTGATGTACTCTTTTCCAGTCTTCAAGTGGTGAATTCTGTTAAAATAAGTGATATGGGACATGTTTTGTTTGTACTAGTTTTGTCAAGTTGACGTAATAGGCATATACAAACCTGGCCAGAAAAGGGATTGACAAAGCATGTGCACAATGGTCAGAAATGTACACCAGTGTTATACAATTTCCACTGACCTGAATTCTGGAACGGGCAAGATTGACATTGTTTCTCCATTCTTGTTTCAGCCTACGATACTGTGATGATTTGGAATGGGCAAACTGCTTGGTGTAGGGAGACGCCAGGTCTCCAGTAACGGTGGATTGGTATGAACCTGATGAGCTGTTACTGGTCAATGTATGGGGTCTGTAAAGAAGGAATATCATCAAGGGTTTCAAAATGTGACACCAAGTCCTTTGAATAAATCTTTATTTTTCAGTGAGACATCTTTTTAACTTCATTCAACCAATTTATTCATATCCCTGTACACAAGTCAACCCCCCCCACCCCACCCCTATCAAAAAGAATCAGGAAGTTTACCATTCTAGAGGTGACCATGTATACATGACTCCCATGATACCGTTGGGTGTTCTACACACTTGATATGAGATCAGTGACACCTGAAGCACAATAACACCTATCTCAGTAATGAATACAAATTGGTTTTCTCAAAGGGTTTCCTAAATGTGTAAAGCAACTGGACCCGCTAGGATTGAAATGTGTAGAATAAGTATATTTCAGTCTTGTCACACTGCCTGGTAATGACAAGTTCAAACTTAAGTGACGGAGCAGAAGTAATTTTCTGATTGAATTTGCCAGCATGGAGAATAAAGTTTTTTATGTGACTGTACAGGTACATCACACAGGCTGTTAGGGTAGAATGTGCCTCGGGGTTAAATACTTGAACTCTCAAACTTTCACAAATCTGACCTACCACTTCTAAAGCTCTTGGTGTAAGAAAGATTTTTACCATCTTGGTTTTTCGAGAATCCAAACTTTTATTTTTCTCCATGGAGTTAAAATAGGGATGGCAGACATTTTGAATTTAAAATATCGGTAAATATTGGGTAATTTGTCTCTCTGGTACCAAAATTTGCACGGCGACCCCTGGTTTTTATTCTTGATTTTGAAAGAGAATGGTTGAAAGACTGTTTGAGAAAAGTTTGAGCAAAAGTTTTTAAATCTTTGATTTTCGAGGCACATACTACCTTAATACTGAACACCAATGACACACAGTTTACCACTAGATTTGATGAGATTCACTCACCTCTTGATGTAGGTTTCATTCTGGGTTCTGAACGAGCACAGCCAGTTGGATTGATGGCTAATGGAAGTTCAATCAGGGGTGAACGACCAAAGCGGAAGATGTAACCTTGGATTCCCTCCACACCAGGAAGCTGTTGAAACAAACGGCAAATACTATGATTACACTTGTGACAACATTATACAGGAAGGAGAAATAGTTACTCCTTTACAATACACTGTCACACATTCACATAATGCTCAGATATTGTTTCTCTGTAAACCAATGACAAACCATTATCAAGCAACTCTTGTTCACAACCAACCAATCATATATTGATTTACTTCATTTTCACCAAGCCTACATGACACTAAATTTCTTAGTGTAAATTCCTCTTTCTTATGCAGTAAAGTCTGTGTATTAAGTGGAGTGAAGACATTTTATTCATAGGTGATTCAAAATATGTACTTGAATGCAGAAAGGAACCTATAAGTGCCATCAAAATAATATTATCCTGGATATAATACAGCAAGAATGTTTTTCCATTGGTAGAACTTTCTCTTAAACAACTCTACTTACAGATTCTATCACTCTGAGTATTGATGGTTCTGTGAGACCAAACAGATCCTCTCCAGTGATAAAACTGGGAAACAGTTTCAGCATATCGGCATCCCTCCTCAGTCTCTCAATGGGTTCCATCACTTTACTCCACACACCTGTAAAATGCAGGGACACATGGATGGTTAGGGTGCTTTCTCAATGATTGTGATGTCTCAAAGGAATCTCACCACAGTCATGATTTCTACAATGAAAGCAGTAATGTGGACAAATCATTCACAGCAATTTTTCCATGTGGAAAACACAGGTTATGAACGTCAGTAATTCTGGGATTAAGACACTGAAATGAATTACAACCAGAAGGATCATATCAGGATACATTTTACTTGTAAAATTGTTGCTTTCTTTTTTATGGTAAAAAAAGACACCTCAAGGTAGACCCACAGATCACACACAGCAATTATAGGTTCTGCATTGTGGTTGACAGGTTTTAGCTATGGTTAATGTCATTCACTGGCAAAAGACAAAGCGCAACAGTTTATGAATGACCCCCATGCTGTCCCTTATTTATCTACAACCTACTTGTGTGTTCAATGGCCACATTTCTTTAAAACTTCCTCCTTTTAGTTTTTGTTTTCAACACCACCTGGCACCTATAGCATGGCTAAAGCTGTATCCAATGACAGGGAACTCAGGATGTCAAAACCTAGAGGGACCAGATTGTAGACTTGTACCTACCTAGGCATGTGCAGTCCTTGATGACAACATCATCATGTCCCTGTTCAATGACACGGATGCAGAATTCTGGTTTTCCACTGTGGTCATGGATACTACAGACATAGCGACAGCGCTTGTTGGTGTAGCGCATACTCCAGTACAGTCTGGTAGTTTCAAAACCAACCTGTTGGAAGAACATACCAGAAAATTGCTAAGAAAGTTTTCCTGAACAGGATAAGAACTATTAACCCTTACAGCGCCGTGTCGATGTTTACATCGACAGTGCACTTCCGGGTTCCACGCCACGTCGATGTATACATCGACAAGCATTATCGCTCAGTAATGCCTAACTCAGCAACTTGTTGCCTAACTATCACACTGAATATCCTATCCTTGCCCTTTGAACCCACTTCAGTACCATATAAGGACTAAAATAATGACATCATCTAGCTTGAGTATGGAAATTTCCAGTAATTTATGCAACCTTTCAGCTTGAGCGGGTCACTCATTTTTATCCCGCATATTTAATTAGGTCGCTCTGATCGCTCACACGTACGTCCTCAGTGGGACGCATTTTGTACTCTGTTACAAGCCATGTACATGGAAAACAGTGATTATTTTGCCAGTGTATCTCCTACTAAGTGATAAAAACAGCGGATATAAGGTTTTTTAGACAATATTTACGGAGAATGGACAGTTTGGTGATCAGTAGTCGAATGTGATTTGAAGTGGAGCGACGATCCATAATGGCGGCCACAGCTGATCGTGTTGAACGCAGTGAACACTCCAGACAGTGCTCTGTGATCAAAGTTTGTAAGCCAAAAACACTTTATGTGAAGACTTTTGTTCTGATTTTCATCAAATTTAAATCAAACTTGTTAATTTTTGAGTGATTGACGATCGAGAACCCAATATTTCTGTGAAGAAAACTTTGATGTTACATCGTGCTCGGCCTAACATAGAAGACAGCCATAGCATTCACTGAATTGTGTACGTTCCGTAGGGAAGACTGACGTGAAGAACTCGCGATAGATTTCCAACGTACACAACACATTGTTTGATCGAAATAAATCATGTATGAACTTTTACCGCCAATATCTCCTAGTTTCTTTCAATTTTGTTAGCAAATTTTGTTGCACTCTCGTCAAAAGACATGATCATTTGTTTTGAGTATGTGTTGACTGAAGATCGATCGTGACACGATGGGGCAAAGCCTTCAGAGCCAAACACTGGAGTTTTCGGGCTTCAAACTGATTTTAGCTGGTTGCAAAACTGAATTTTATTGATCCATAAGTCATAATAATGCATTATTGTCCTCAACTTTTCAATCTTACATTGTTTGTGCAATAGCCATCACCCACCATGCCATAGCTAGATATGGCTGCATTTGCCCAGTGATCACATGCATATACCATATAGTAAGATGGAAGCAGATTGCCTGTGTATTCAAATTAATTGTTTGTGTTTACATGCCATGCAAACAACTATGATTATTTTCAGACTTTTATGACACATGACATGCATGACAAAAACAGAAAATACATTTGATGTCAAACATATTCCAATATAATGAGTATACACAAAGATATTTCTGTGTATTTTTCAATGATGGTAATGGAAGATTTTCACTTTCCATCAAAACAAACAAAGAAAATAAACAAACAAACACAAGAAACATACGAATATTGGGCAACAGAGTTGTTTTGCTGCTCCATATCCCATAGTTTTCAAATTATATTGTTACATTGTATTAAAAAACCATTTCTGCGTTTGTGTTCCTATATAGAGTGAAGGGAGCATTTATATTACTTACAAATGCCAATACTTGTTTGTTTGTTTGTTTGTTTACTGTTTACATCGATGATAAATCTGTAAACTTTTTTTACCTGAACTTGCGTATTTACACAAGGAGAAAATTTAAAGAAAGTTTCAAGTCTTCTGAGGAATTAGATATATTTTTTTAGAATGTTTTAATCATTTTTATTGAATTTTGAACCAAAAATGTGCACTTTTACCCCAATATTCCACCCTAAATGTGTTCAATCAAACATGTAAATTAGACTGAGAGCTTGGTAATTTTCTTAGGTGTAAAATTCATTTGGGTTATTGAGGGTGTTTCATGAATAAAATGAACTGCATGTGTCTAAAAGAAGTGTAGCATTTTGACTTGTTGGGTTCAAAAAGTCCTTGGCCAGTGGGGTGGGATGCATATAAAGTCTATGGCACTTTGAGGGTTAAGTCAACTGGTAATCACATTATTTCAGTTTGATTCTGATTCAGTCTTGTCACTGTGAAATGCACATGGTAAAGAATTTTACAACAGCATGACAGCGCTGATCAAAACATTTCATAGTGTAGAGTGAATTTTAACCTGTTCACCCCCAATTCCCAGTAAACAGGTCCACTATCATCATTGACAACATTGGGTTCAGGGCAAACCATGGTGGTGAAAGGGTTAAGATTTCAAAGGTCTTTGTTTAGAATTTTACGATCACTTTATGAAGCAGAAATACATCAGATTGCCCACTGTGGACCGTTTCTTTTATTATCCTTACATGATCATGTCAGTGTCATCTGACACTTTTGTAGGAGACACCACCTAATCCTGTGAAATCATTATTAGCTGCTCATCACACTGACAATAACACATTGCCTATTTCATTTATAGCCATTTCATTGCCATATACTTTACACAATGACAAAGCTGTTGTTTTGAATTACTAGACTGGATCACTGTGAACTTGAAATGAAGGAAAAAACTGAAGGAATAGCAAAGTTTCCCTTTCACTATCTCTGATCCAATCTTTGTCTGTCTGTTCTCCCTCTCTGTTCTCCACTTAGTATTTTTTGACCAGCAAAGGTCCTTGTCTTCATTATGGGTTAATTATTGTATGGTTAAGTAATTACTGACGCAAAGAGACAGAATAGTCCGTCAGTCAGTCAGTCAGTTGGTCAGTAACTATGAGATCTGAGCAGTACTTACAGGGTATATGGCAGTCTGTGAGTGGAATACTTGGAGTTGATGTGGCAGTAGCTGTCCCACAGAATGGAAGATTAAACTTCCAATTCGAAGTGTATGTTTCTTCTCTCCTTGGTGCATAATACTGTGTGAATCAAGACATTGACAAGTCATTCACTGTTTACACTGTTTTCATGTTGATTGTGATGAATTACTTTTCAAAAGAATAGTTTCAAAAGACTAGGACACAACCTTACGTAATTTTTTGACATTTTGAAGAATTCTTGACGTTGAAAAAATTACATAACTATTGAAGTTACTATAGCAGGAGACTTTGGTGGTAGTGATTTATGCTGAAATCTGACAGACAATGATTTCAAATATGGACTACCTGCATGTCAATCAAAAAACAGCGTGAATTTTACCCATCTCAGTAGTTAACCACTTCAGGCCTACATCATATAAGATGTATGTTCCTGAAGGTCTGGCATGACAAAGGTCTAGATATCACTTTAACCCTTTCACCACCATGGTTTGTCCCAAATCCATTGTTTTCTATGGTAAAGTTGGACCTGTATACAGGGAACTGGGGGTGAAAGGGTTAAAAGTTATATTAATTAATCCGGGCTTGTACCTATTGTTCAAGTAGGCACAATCCATCCATCTTCTGAAATACAGTCATGTATATCTACATCATAACATACATCATAACATACACAGCTTGTCATAAAATTTGGCACCACTATTACTCACCTTGCGACCTGTTTGTTCTCATCTCGACTGATGTAGACACGACGGTACACAATGTGTGTTCTGAGTTCATTCTCACTCTGTCGTGATGGGCAATGGAGTGGACACAGCATTGTCTGTGATGAAGGTGAAAACACAAATTCAGAATAAAAAGCTTTAGGTGTCATAATGATGACCAGTATGTTTATTTCACTCTGATTTGGGATAAAAGCAGTGAAAAATTTCAACTGACTTGACATCAATCCTCATTTCCCTTATCTCAGGCTTGGAGTACAGACAAGATAGATCTACCCATGTCAACTGAGAGTATACTGAGCTCTTCATTTGCAAAAGCTGACTACTGAATGATCATCTCCTGTTATTGATACAGCATTGATCATGACTGAAGCAGTAAAATTTATTTCAATCTGTGCAGCGACTGTTCCTGAAATTTAGAGAAGTGATTCCTGCGCAGTGAAGGATATAGGCAAGGAAAACAAAATAGTGGTGAAAAATGTCAGGAAAGCTCACCTTATCTTTGAAGAAGATACACTTATCTCTGATGGCACATCCAAAATGATAAATATTAGTACAGCGGAACTTATGGCAGCCGACAGTAGCTCCAATTTTGCTACAGTAGCAACATTTCATGGCAACCCCTCTCTTGTGGGCTTGTTCTACATTGATGAGAGCTCCATTGAGTGTCTCATAGACTTCAGCTGACCACAGGGCACAGTTCAAGTGTACCCAGACATCAACATCCATATTGAGAAGTCTGTGATGGGGACAACACATGATTATATGGTAAATTTAAGCTTGGAAGAAACTTTATCAATTATTTATCAAACATCCTTCAGGACTGATGTGTTTGAAAAGCAGTGCTGTCATCTGTGCAGATATCCTCTCCCATGAAGAGAAAAGAAGACACCATTAAAATGTGCACAATCTTAAAAGTTGTAAATATTGATCAGAACACTGGCTTTACACAACTGTACCTGTCTCATATTAATTTCATATATAACAAGAACACTGACATTTTTAACTCTAGCTGCATTATATACACTGTAAAACTAGTGTTGTTCACTGACAGTTGTAAAGTCATCAAGGATATTGTAAATGTGCATACCTTGCTGGTCCATCGGTAGAACCATCTCCTAACTCACCACAAAACACGCACTTCCTCTGGTCAGCCAGTGAAGCATACGCCTGCAGGGATGTGCCTAGCTTGTTCATCAGCTGTAGGAAAATAAATATTGGATAGGTTGTACTTCTAATGTAACAACAGATAAGGCATTCAGAAGAATACCTGTGCTCAGAGGCAATGTCAGGTAAAGGCATTCTTGAGATGCAATATTTTTAAGATAAATTACTCGACATGTCGTTGAGGAGGATCAGGAAAATTTTTGACAGGATGCCATGGATATTGGAAGAAATCCAAACAATCACATCTTAGCACACCATGATAAGAGTTCCAGTTGTGATTTGAAGTCATACAAATCTTAACACTTTTCTTCACTGACACGCAATGCTAGATTTGATTGCTTTTGGGACAAAAAACCATGCACTAAATTTGATCATTCCTTTAGTTTGAATGTTAAACCCTTTATTGTTGTGTCTGTACTAACACCAGTACCCCATAGTAATTGAAAAGAAAAAAGTGAAATAAGAGTGCCTAAGTTGACAATAGTCAAGTCTCAACAGCTGTGAAAATTCATTACATTTTATGTACTGTTACACATATTGTCCTCAATATTCAATCAGTGTTCCATAATCTGCAACAATCTTAAGATAAACTTTCATCAATTTGCAATGTGTGACTGAAGCATGGAAAAGAAGTGATAGCATCTGAGCCAGCTCAAGTTTGGTTGACTGTTAGGAATTGAAAGTTAAGTACACTCACATCATCTATATCCTCCTCACAGTGTGGTTTGTACTTTTTAGGCGGTAGGATACTGATATGCCATTTCTTCCATCGGATATCCTTCCATTTCTTAATGATTGGATGCATCTGTAATAAGAATGACGTAAGAAACAGTAATGCATTGTTGAAGAATTTCACAACAGAGTCAGCAATTGTGATGGCAGTTTTTAAATCTGAAAGAAGAGTACACAAAATTATGAACATCATTGCAAGACTATCTGTATCTGTCTGTCTGTGTATCACAGTGACAGTTTATTACTGCCTTGGTCTGTTATTATCAAAACATAAGACAGCCTATGTAGAAAGTTTGTAACCCTTTCTGCCATCATACTTTGGTATAATCCATTGTTTTCAATAGAATGGGTGGACCTTTATACATAGAAAGAGGGGTGTACGGATTTACTTCCCAGGTCAGACAAACTGACAGCATGAAGTAACTCCACATAGAATGTCTTTATGCGTATTTATGATTTGCCATTGAAAAGAATAAAATTACAGAGTTTAGCAATTCAATGTTTTGCTAAGGTTGGGGAACATTGGTAAATGATTTGGGAACCCCGGTAACATTTCTGCTGTCCCCTAATCTGATTGCATTGATATACCAAGTGGAACCCAAGTAAAATGACTGAGGAACCCCGGTAACATTTACCGGGGTACGGGCCTTAACAAAAACACTGCAATTGCTAATAATATGTTTCACATCAGCTATGAAAATAACACATCTGTACCACAACTGATTGGTCAAAGGGTATTAACAGTACATTTGTATCAGTTTCACACATACATTGCAGTGGATGACCTGAGAATGATTGCATAGACTTTGTTACTTACATCCTCTGAGCCATTCTTTCTCCTCCTGAAGTGACTTTTATTGCTCTGTTTTGGTTCCTCCTTCAAGATCATCTCTGACTGTCCTTTCAGTGAGGATTTCAGCAGAGTCTGTGATTGTTCTTGGCTTGGCAGCTTGGAGTCTGGGTCCTTGCTAGTGTGGTTGACCACGGCTGCAGCGTGTTCAGGAACGCTGCGCTGCGTCTGCTGTGCAATGGCAAACTGCATGTAGCAACTAGTACTGCAGAAAATAATATCAGCGTCTCTATCGTTCATTGCCAGGAAGTCAGATGGCTTCTTCCTAACTCCCTCTCCAAGGACGACAACATCACAATGCCTACAGAACTGAGTCTTGGCTTGAAGTAGACTCTGGAGATTACTGGGTTTGTCCTTCTTGGAGGTTTGTGCTTCTGACTGTGATTCTGATGGGAAACCGACATGGTTTACAGTAAGAAAAAAATTCTCAGTAAAATGTCATGGTTTGGTATTAAAAAAAATAAATCAAGTCAAGGTAAGATCTTGAAAAGAGGTCTTCAAAGGTTTTTAGAGATTGTCAGCTGTATTCATCCAATACTTGATAAAGGAACATCTACAGACTTCATTGTAGACAGTTTTCATAACTTTTAAGTTGTAAACCATTGTATTTAACCCTTGAAGTCTAACCCATGTTTTACTTTCTTTGACTGACTGCAATGTGAATGATCTTTGAATATAACTACCACCTAAGACAGTTTTTTCATCATAGTAAATATTAAAGCAAAAGTCATATACACTGGGGATGAAAGGGTTAGTTCACCAAATGGCAAGCATACAATCATAAGGTGCAAAGACACTTGAGTATTTGAGTCTTTTTCTGACCCGAGACTTTTATCACACACTACACAAAAACAAACTCAGAGAAAAGTTATGCAGGCATCTGACTTGGAGAACCATGTTTCTCCAGAAGAAATGTTTGAGGGCGCTTCAGCTGAGGCAATGATTATTTCTCTTCAAAATTTCCACGGTTATTAATGCTACTTTATACACTTGTTCATCACAGATAAATCCTGGCTATACTAAAAAAAAACAGTCACGACTATCAAAGCAATTCAAAGCAGTCTCTCTCGCAAGTCCATTGTTTGCATCACAAAACAAATGACACAAATTCTTAACCTCTTGCAGTACTCTACCTACCTTCTTTGGCTTGCTTTTCCGTGGTTTCACCACTGACTTCATAACTATTGGGTTCTGGAATGTGAAGCAGATCAGCGACTGCTGCCACCACACCCTTCACATCTTCAGCTGCAGTCACTGATAACTCTATGGTAACTGATGATGAGTTGGCTTCTGATTTGGCTGGTGTACTGCTAGAGGTAGTTGTTGGCATAGACAGACTGGTCACCTGTTGTCATTGGCAGTGACGACGTGACAAGGGGTGAAATTGTGCTGGTTTTGATTGGCAGTCCTTCATGATGAACACCAAAGGAAAAATATATCCGTTATCATGATCCTTGGTGCAGGATTGTGAATTTCATATGATACACCCCATAGCATTTACTATTTTTCACAGAGTAATATGAGAATGTGTACTTTAAATGACAAATTTAGTCTTTCATGGTAAAATCACACAATGTCTACAGATAGTTGAATTGTTGAATGTTCTCAGTGGTATAGTTTTGCAATAAAAAACTCTGACAACTTTTTGCAAAACTTTTCATTACTGCTGTCCTTTTCATTACTGCTGTACAGTTAACTGGCTCTAGTTGTACATTTTCTGTTCATAATGTTGATGCACAGACCACATCTTGAAACATTTTGATCAGACAGAGATGTAAAAGGGCACTGGTGATGGCCTTCACTGTACATTCAAATTTGAAATGACTCAATCTACCGGAGAAACCCAAACAATGGTAGATTTTCTGTGCCAGCACTACACATATGCTACAGAATTCAGTACACATTGTTGTGAATACATTAGGAATATCGGCATGGTATTCACCTGTGAATAGCTCAGCTCAGATACGGTAATTCATGCCCCCAAAACAAAATTTAACATTTTGCTATGTGTTATGTAAACTTTAAACCACTCTCTTTCATAATTAAGAGTAGAAATCAAGGGTGACCATGCAAAGTTTGGGACTAGCGAAACAAATTCTCTGAAAATTTACAAATATTTATATTTACATCTATGGGGAATATTAAACTTCTGATTTTCACAAGAACAAGAATTAGAAACTTGATAAACACAACAAGCTTTATCCATACAGGCACAGATCAGTAAAACGTTGTTACACAGTAAGAGTCACAAATATTGTTTACGGTTTCTAAGTTGCTATTGGTAGCCTGACACAACAAATGCTTTGATAACACACTGAATCCTAAAAGCGTATGTTTGATCTGTTTATTGTTTGTAATGTATAAACAATGAGAATGGAATTAGACCCTGGGTTTGAAAAACCTGCCTTTGCATAGGATGTCTCAGATAAGGTCAAGCCTGGCTATGTGTGTGAATATATATATTAGGAGTGTTTCTCACCTCGTCTTGTTGGTGTAGGTTTGAGAATTGGGAATGTTGGTGATGGACCACGAGTGCCAGCATCTTCAAGTTCCTTGGCTATCACTTTCAATCCTTTCAAATATGCTGGTTCATCATCTTCAACACACTCTGGTGATGATGATGGTACTGTACTGCCTGCCCTGCTATCACTCCCTGACAACCTGATGAAAAGAACAGCATAAGTAAATTCTGTAGGGAAGGTTCCTGGGTAGAGGATCAGTAACAGCAAGTTTATGAACAGAATACATTCTAGTGTTTTATCAAAGATTTGATCCACAGATCAGTAGCACTGCAGTCTACATTCTCACAAGAACTCTTGTAAATTGAGGTATGTTTTGCGATTGATAGGGGGGGGGGGGGCAATATTGTCAACTCTACATAATTTTCGGGTCTTCTTTCTTGGGTAGTCAATTCGAAGTTGACCCCACTATACTTTGTCACACAATGATTCCATACATTTTGGACTATATGCAAAAGTGAAATTTAGCATGATCCATATTTGTACAACAATGATTGTATGAAGAACAAATTTCATGGATTGCTGGACTAAACTTCTTTCATAGCTCCTTACTCAATCCGTCAGTTGGTACAGCAACATA
This sequence comes from Ptychodera flava, assembly GCF_041260155.1. Lineage (NCBI taxonomy): Eukaryota > Metazoa > Hemichordata > Enteropneusta > Ptychoderidae > Ptychodera > Ptychodera flava. Next base: position 3,387,850 of record NC_091945.1, on the reverse strand, counting down.
CTTTCTCCTTGTCCTGATTTTTACGATTGGTACATCACTAAGAGTAACAACTGAAAACAGTTTGACTGTATGGAAAGGGTCATCAGAATAGCTCTTTTACTAGTTACATGATGCACTGTGCGCCAGGGTATACAAAGCGCACGTTACGCATAGAACTTAGCCATAGGATATGCGCAGTGTATGTATTCCTAGAACTCTATGGCAGATTACACCCTGACCTATATTTTCGTCGCTGATGGTTAGAATATACACGGGGCATTATTTGGCATTGCAAATTTGTGTCATTCTTGTATAACAATCGATTGTACGACACAAATCAGTATGTTTTCGTTGTTTTGAGTGTACAGTATATACAGTGGTTGATATAGTCATAGCAATGCATTATGGGAAACTGGAAAAAGGTCTATTGCGATGTAAGATTGGATGTAAACTCAGCTATCTATTTACCTTGGGTTGCTGTCTGATGTTGGCGGAGGTGTGGGCAGTGATGGAGGAATGTCAATGTCTCTGCCAACATTCAGTTGTGGGTTGACCGTTTTGGTGATTGTCCTCTGGTGAACGCTCAAATCCTTCATCACCTCATCCGCTGTTGTCATGGTGATATCTGTTCCTGGAACGACAGATAATTGGTAACGCCTTGGCTCTTTGTTGGGTCCCAGGAAACCTGTACACCAAGGACATTGCAATAATGAAGAAAACAAAATACAACCACACGATGACAAAAGCAGTTGACACAGCATGCATTTGATAGTTATGCATTACAGAAGGATAGATAGTAGATAATGAAATCAAAGAAAGCATTTACCATTACAAAATACATATAATAATAAACAAAATTCTAAAAAATAAAACAATAGGCTAAAGGGGCATAAGAAAAAGAGCTTGACTTCACACAAGCTAGCGAGGAAATTGATGAGCTATCTATGAATGTGCAAATTAAAGAGAGCTTAATACAGTACAGTACACAATGGACAAACTTGATTCACATGACCACAACGGTCAACATAGGTATAGATAAAATATGTCCATAAAGTGAACACTGATTGGGCTGGCTGTTGTTTCTTCAGTACATACAGGTTGTTTAATGAATGCAAGTTTGAAATCAAACAAAATACACAGGAAATTTGCACAGAAACCTTCAGCAAAACATCAGCACAAACATTTTTGATACATGAAAGAAACTGCTATGTTGCTTCTGACTGTAGATTCCCCAATCTATGTGCAGAATATCATTACTGATGCTGTTTATGACATACGTAAAAATCAAAATACAGTTAAAAATGGACAGCCTGACATATGTACACTGAGATTGAATTCTACCTGTTCAAAGATACATAAATAGCACTTTACAATAGTGTGTTGATTGGTGTTGAGGGCACTTACTGGAATTATCATGGCCTTGTCTCATCTGACTCATACCCAGCATCCTGCGCTGTGATAGTTCTGATGGATGTGCATGGCCATTCACCATGGGCACAGATATCTTGTCAGGGGGTGATGGCGGTAACGATGCTGGCGGCGTTGGTGGATTTGTCAGTGGTGGTGGTGGGCCAAATGGAAAGTGGGAATAGTAATCTGGTATTCCATCTATTGTTGCATTTCCATAGGGACCGCGTAGCTGGTTTTCCCCAGGAGTGTTCCACTGCCAAGGATTGGGCATAAGGAGAAATTGATGCTGACTTCAGGTTCACAGAGTGGTAACAATGGCAGTTGTTAATGGCATTCATTAGAGATTTGGATTCATCAAGGATACCATCCTCATCATCTAGAGATGCTTTCCTCTTCTTACTTTTGTCGCTGACTTTATTGTGCTTTGGAACTTTTCTCTTCTTCTTCTGTGTCACCTCCGGGACTATGGCTGGCTGTTCTCTCTGCCTTTCAAGTTCCTGTCTATTTATCTCCATGAGGATTTCACGATCTGAAACACCAGCTTTGAGTTTCTTTGCTATCCAGTCAGAGTCGTTTTTAGGTTTGACGTACGGCAACTGTTCTAACATTTCAAGCTGTTTCTGCTGCTCTGGAGTAAGAACAACGTTTGAGACATCATCCTCATCCTCAGCTGTCCCTGGTGGCTTTGCTGATTTCTCTTTTGCATCGGATGTTGACGCATCTGCTGGTGTGGCTGCAACACTGGTAGTTGGTGTCACTGACGTAGTGTCTGTGTTGCTACTAGCCGCTGTGGAACTAGGGAGAGACTGTGGTTGTGGGCCACTCTGGTAAATTGCAGGACCCTGTAGCAATTGTTTCAACAACAAATTCTGCAGCGGTTTGGAGTCTTTCTTTCCGTCACCCTTATCAATCTTTTGAATGATTGCTGTCTTCTTTAGTAGAATCACTTTTCACAGACTGGCTGTCTGATTGTTCTATTTCTAGTTTTGCTACTTCTGCTGCCATACTATCTTGGCTTCCTTCTGCCCTCGTTGTATGGATATCCAAAACAGGAGATGCACTGATTTGATTGTCATTCTGTACCAAGGGATTCATAGGCACATTCATGTTGGTATTTTCATTTGGCATTGGCAACATTTGAGTCCTATTGTTCAGCATCATCCCTGGTTGGTTGGCCCTGACACCGCCATCATCAAGATGACGCAAAGGCTGAGTGTTTCCAAAGTCCAGAGCATCTGATGGCATGGGTGTAGCTGGCGGCAAATCATACGGATCAACTTCATCTTTCTTTTTCCTTCTGGCGCGTTTCTTTTTCTTCTCTACCGGTGGTGGTCGCATATCCGGTCCAGGGTAACTGGGAGGGACTGGAAATCCACCATCCTGACTGCCTGGTGGGAAGTTTCCGAAGCCAGGATGTCCTGGTTGCATAGGTGGTATGGTATTGCCTTGGGGAGGGATGGGTCCCTGTTGTGGCATTCCAGCTTGCATTGGCATCATGTGTCCACCTTGGTTTCCTGCTGGGAAAGGCCTTCCAGGAGGGAATGGTCCCTGTGGCATCATTTGCTGAGTTGGGTGAGGTTGCTGAGGCCCACCTTGTGTGAAAGGAATTGCCCCTTCATTGAAGAATGGTATTTCAATCAGTTGCTGTTTCCTCTGGTTAATTTCAGCCTGATCTTTAAATGCATTTTCATGTTCCATTCGCTGCATGGCCCTAGCATGGTCTACCTGCTGTAAAAGCTGCAGTCTTTGCTTTTCTTGCTGTTCTCTGAGTCTGGCCATCTTTTCTCTCCTTTCCCTCTGCTGAAACTCATCACTGAATGGATTGTTATCATCCTGCATGATGTGTACCTGTGGTTGCAGTGGACGAGGACCTTGAGGTGGCGGTGGAGACTGTAGCTGCGGGTTTGGACCAACATTTGGTGGCATTCCCGGCGGCGGAGGTCCAGGGAATCTGACAAGATTTCCGTCTGGTACAAATGGTCCCTGTCCTTGCATTTGAGGATTTGCCATGGATAGTTGCATCTTCTCCTGTTGTTTGATTCTATATTCCTGAATCAGTGCTCCATGCTGCTTCTGTTGTTTCCTGATCTGTTCCAGTTGCTTCTGCGTCTGCCCATGTTGTTGTGTGATAGCCTCTAGCTCTGCCTCATCGTTTTCAGAGAAAGGTCTGTCATTCTTCTTACTAGCTCTCTGTCTGGCCGACAATGACTTCTTCTTCTTCCGATGCTTTGTTGCCTCAGTCTCGAGGAACTTCTGTTGCATATTGAGCAGTTGTTGGTGCTGGAAGAGCCACTCTTCATACTGGGCCTGCTGCTGCCTGTCTCCATCTGGGAAAGGTGGTGGCACTGTGCCTGGAGGTGGTGGTGGCATCATGCCAGATGTCTGGGGGCCTCCAGGGCTAAGCACAGCTGAGGGGAACACTTGGACCTGGACTTTGCAAACCTAGGGGTGATGGTACCATGCCTGTCATTCCAGGTATACCTCTTGGAGACTGTCCTCCAGGTGTTGGGCTGGGCATCCCCAGAGGAGATGGCCCACCACTGGCTTGATTTGATGGGTGCATGCCACCCATAGGGGATGGCACTCCAGGTCCTGGGCTCTGAACATTCATCGGTGATGGTGCACTGAAAGTTGATTGGAGAGAGCAGAGTTCGGTGCCATTGGATTCATTCCGGCAGGAGAATGCATGCCACCTGCTGAGGTTGGTACACCTGGACTTCTGATGTTTAGAGTTCCTTGTTTTGGTGGAAAGCCAAACCTAGGTGTACCACCTGGACCCATCATCTGATTTCCTGGCATTCCGTCTTCAAACACGGATGGCTTGTCCGGCATGTTCGGTCTCATTCCAGGAAACTGAATCATTGGATGGGGAGGAGGGACTCCAGGAAGTTTGTCCCCCTTGTAATTTTGTGCTGGGAACCTCGGACTCATCATTCCACTGAAACTTGCCGGTGGCTGGAATTGTGGTGTTATTGCTGATGTTTGTTGATGCAGACTTTCTTGATGTTGTCTGGTCATTGCTTTCAACAGCTGGGCATGAGGGCCTGGTGTGCCTTCTGTGTCTGTCAACAGAGAAGTAATGATGCTGAATCAATGATATGTAACAATACACTGACTATCTCTCCTCTTGAACATAATTTCACTGTATTGCATGCTAGTAAAGTCTGCATATTTGGCTTGTAATGATTTTTAACTACTGATTACAACAAATACCTTTGAAATATTAACTGAGTGCAACAAACATGGTTAAATCATAAGCAGCACTTACATCCTTATAATAAATTATAAAATTAAATAGGTTGAAAAATCAAATTCACAATATTAATTTTCTAAAAAGTCAAGAAAACTGCATAGCTCCCAATTTAAATTTGTATAAACTATATGAAAAATTATAAAATGATATTATGGTTAAAATTGCTGTCACAATAATATTATGGTCTACAAAGCTTCAGCTATATAATTGCGTTTATCTTAGAAGCATCTTTGTACATATAACTCTATAATTGTGAGGATATACACTACACACAAAGTTGATGACCTTTATAAGTGTAAATTTTGAGTTGTCCAGCCTGTATAAATCTTGACATTTCATTACTACAGATAAAATATCTTTGCTCTGTTGTAACTATAAATGTTTAATATACTTAATAATTATTTAATGTAAAACTGACATATATTATTGAATTATCTATAATTAAGGTACAATTCATCGGGGGAAATAATATTTTGACTTTTATATGATTACAATACTTTGATTGTGATGTGGTCTCATTTTTGAAGTTTGCTGGTCATATGAAGTCTAAGATTATTGGTTTTTTTTGGAAAATCAAATATTTAATGTTTGCCCACAGAGTTAATAGACACAGAGTGATAATTTTGAATTTCAATTATTGGTAAGCTTAAGGTACTTTGGTATTTTTAATATCAAAATTTGCACAGTGACCCTTATTTTTCATTCTTTACTATACAACACAACGGTTTAATGTTTGCTTGCAGAAGTTTATGAAAGGTTAATAAGTTCAGTTTTGAAGTATATATTACATCAGTTAATGTTTATTTGCTTTACATTTTATACCTGCTTCACAGACTGATAAAAAGGTGATAATAAAACAGCACCTACTAAAAATGGTTTCTTTACCTTTACTTGCAAACAACTTTGCTTCTCTCTGCAACTTTTCAAAGTCAATATCATTCAGGAACTGGTCGGTTGGAGGTGTCCTCACAGGAGGGTTGTTTGTACTCTGAGGAGGTGGAGGGGGTGGTGGCAGTGGTTGTGATGCTGGGTGCTGCTGTTGCTGCATCTGTTCCATTTTCTCTTTCTCAAGGAGGTCCTGCAGCAGTAAGGGTTGTTCCTGTAGCAGTAGAGTTTGCCGTCTTGACATGGCACCTTGCAGTGGTGATTGCCGTAGCTGTGATGCTGTTGTGCTGCTGGTAGCAGTTGTTGAACCCGTTGCTGGAGCGCTGGTCATCTTGAAGAGATCACTGATATTTGTTGGCATACTAGTCGGCGTTGCACTGCCTAAGCTGGTTGCTGTTGTACTTGCACTATTGCTACCACTGCTCAGAGCTGGTGATGCAGGAGTTGGTGTTGATGCTGCAGTTGTTGGCGTTGCAGCACCACTACCACTCCTTGCAGTGGGTGGTACAGGGGTACTTGCACCACTGTTCTCAGACTGACCCTGCTGTGATGTTCCCGGTGGTGACTTTCATCATCACCTTTCTTCTCTTGATCATTTTCATGTTCCCCGCAACCCTCAGGTTTTCCACAGAGCCCCGATGGTGTTTTCACTCCATCAATCTTTTCAGTATCTACACCAGGTTCCTCCTTAATTTTCACAGAGGAGAGTGGTTCACTTGCTTGTTTTGACAACCCAGCTGTTGAAGTCGATGCACCAGGATCACAATTCTTGTTATCTGTACTTTTCAAATCACTCTGAGACTGATCAGCTGTTTGCTGAGAAGACTGCTCTGTGTTTTGCTGACCTTGTTCAACCTTGATTTTACCTTCATTCTCTTTCTCGCCACAATCCGGATCCACTATCACATTTACCGTCTTCTCCGCAACCCTTTCCGTCATTTTTCACCGCAGCTTTGCCATCCTGCATCCCTGTCCATCATTTTCACCACAGTGCCTGCCATCTTTCCCATCACAACCTTCCTTTTCTCCACAATTCTTGCCGTCTTTTCCGTCACATCCTGTACCATCATTTTCTCCACAATGCTTCCCATCAGTACATACAGGACTGTCGTTTTCCCCACATCCTTTGCCGTCTTTGCATTCTTTGCTGCCTTTGTTGTCACATCCATCATTTTCTCCGCAATGAACACCATCACTGCACCCTTTGCTGTCTTCCCCACAGCCCTCTTTCTCTCCGCAATGGTTGCCGTCTTTACCATCACAATCCGTGCTCTCTTTTTCACCACATCCAGAACCATCCTGTTTCCCACACTTGGTGCCATCTTTCTCATCACACCCTGGTTTGTCATTTTCACCACAGCCATTTCCGTCTTTACACTTCTCACTGGAGGCACTGTCTGCTTTGGGACTACCCTTCGGTGCAGTAGTTCCATCAGTTTCCTCTTTGACTTCTGACTGTTGTGACTCGGACTTCTTCTCTTCACCGCTTTGCTCCTCTGCCTTCTGTTGGCCACTCACAGGGACAGCCTCTGACTTGGTTTCACTTTCTTTGTGATCGTGATCTTCACTCAGACCCAAATCTTTGAAGAGTTGCTGGTTTGCCTCAGAGTGGCGGTTTGTGTCCAGCTCTGGATCTGCATATTCCAGGATGTTGAACTCTCCGTCTTTGAACAGGTCATCATCTAGTGGTGGTTCTCCATGGGGATTGCTGTCAAAGTCATCATGGGGACCTGGGAATTGATCCTGCGAAGACTGCTGGAAATGACTTGGAGTCATAGCAGCCTGCTGCTGTGATTGGCCTTCCGACTGTTGGGCTGGTGCATTGAAGGGTGGACGTGGCTGACCTCCAAATGTATCACTAGGTATACTTGTTTGCCCTGGTATGGTTGGGAATGAAGTGGTTGTACTGGATGGTGGGAATGAAGTTGGCTGTTGTGATGGATCTTTCTGCATGTATCTTGGTCTTGGTCCTCCGTCCATGAAACCTGGAGGACCTGCTGACTGCTGTTGAAGGGTGGACTGGAACGGGCCTCTTGAATGCTGTTTGACTAAATGGTCATAAGGATCAAGAGGATTAACACCTGGTGGATGTGGTAGTCTTGGAGTTGGCATCTGTGATGGTTGATTTTGTGACATGGACCTCTGCTGCAGCCTCTCTTGTACTAGAGCCATCTGTGGAGTTCTGTTTCTTGCACCGGGGAAATTCTGAATGCCTGGCCCAGGTACCTGCTGTGGCAGTTGGTGTCCCTGCACTGGCTGTGGAGGAGTTTGCATTCCCTGTGAAAGTGGAGGACCTGGCACCTGTGGTGGCATTTGATGTCCTTGAACACCTTGTGGCATTGAAGGTCCCGGCACTCCTTGTTCATGGCGTTTGAGTTCTATGAACTGGTTCGGATGCCTTGGAGGAGGATGCTGGAAGGGCTGCCTCCACTGGGGTCCACCTCTCATTGCTTGATCTGGACCCATTTCTGAGAACTGATCAGGCCATGGTGGTCTTGGGAATGGCTGACCTTGTTCACCGACAAAGGGAAATCCGGGAGAAGATGGGGGTCTACTACCATCGCCTGGGAATGGCGGTCTCTGGAGAGGCTGACGAGGTGGCATGAAAGGTTCTCTTGGAAGTGGAAACTGAAGTCTCTGATCAGGAAAGTGAGGTCCACTAGGATATGGAGGTGGTGGCTGTGATGGTGGTGGTTGATCTGGTGACCAGTGACGTAGGGGCAGATTAGCTTGCTGATCTCGAATCATTTGCTCCTGTTCCTGTTCTTGCTTGCGGCGTCTTTTCTGTTCCTGCTGTTTCACCAAGAGTTCCCGCAGTTGGGCTTTAGCAAATTCGTTACCAATATTCTGATCCTGCAGTGTTGATATCGGAAACCTTTCTGGTGCAGCAAATCTTGGATCTAAGGACTGAGGCGACGGTGGGACTACATTCCCATTGTCATTCTGTGCTCTTTGGTGTTGGGCCTGCTGTATCATCTGTTGCATATGCTCAAGAGCAGGTTGTTGGTGCTGTGGAGGCTGAGGTAGTTGATTCAAAGGTGACTGTGAGTGAGCTTGAGACATGCTGTCTTGGGACTGACTCTGTTCTTGCTGTGCTTGTTGAGTTTTAGGCGAGTCATGTTGTGGGGATGGTGCTCCGACTGAAGGCAGGTGATCCTGCATCTGCCATGGAGAGCCTGCTTGTGACTGTGCAGCTTGTTCATGTGGAGGATTGGATTCGTTGTTGCTTGATGTCTCTGGCTTCTGTGTTTTGTCATCTGTGGTATCACTGTTGTCACTAGCACCAGGAGTTCCAGGTTTAGATACAGATTGTTCAGCCTCTCGTAGTTTTTTCTTGTGTCTAACTACCGTCACTGAAAGGACAACAAGAAACCAATCTCAGTACAGACAAACTTTCAACATTGATTCTAATTGCAAATGTAAATCTCACGAAAAGGTGAATTTTCTTATTTTTACTTATTTTGTGAAAATACCTCAGATGATGGGTAGAGAGACAAATAACATCTTGTGGTACAAAACTGGATGAACGATATTACTTTCTGTGCAAAATATGCCTGAACAAATGTTATGTCGAGGGAAATACGGACTCGGAAAATTTACAGCCATCAAACAGAGTTGTACCACAATTGTTGGAAACAAAACTGCTAGTTTGAAGAGGCAAAGGCTACTTACTGATCAAATCATTTCAAATTGTGGCCAAAAACTTAAAGTTAAGTATTTGTTTTTCAGTCAAATTATTGAGTTGTTTGTGGCCTTTTTGATTTCAAATTTGTAACCTGATAGAAACAGAGTATTTCAAATACCTGTATTCTGTTTTTGCTCTTGTTGTTGTTGTTGCTGCTGCTGTTGTCTCTGTTGCTGAAGTAGCTTCCATTGACGTTCCTGTTCTTGCTCTCTCAACAGTTTCTGTTCCTTCAGCAGTTTCTGTTGATCCTTCTTTGATATTGCACCACCCTACCAATTCCCAGTCCTGGATTGTACCCCATCGGTAGAGGGGGAGGTGGAGGAGGAGGTGGAGGTGGCATTGTCATGCTGTCAATGGCCCCTACATGAGGAGGTTGCATCCCAGGTCCCTGAGGACCATGAAGTAACTGTCCATGTCCTTGCATTTGACTAAAAGGTGGTATTTGTCCAGGAGGGGCTTGCAATTGCCCCTGCAAGTTAGAAAGACCTGGCATCTGACCCTGTGTACGACCCTGCATATTTGGAGGGCTCAGCATTTGGTTTTGTCCCATCTGACCGGACCTGGTATAGGTCCCTGCCCTTGTTGTTGACCTGGTGCAGGCATCTGTCCAGGGACTGACATTGGCATTTGTACAGGAGTCGGCAATTGTCCTGGCATTGACCCACTGGTTGATATCTGTCCAGCCATTGGCATCTGTCCAGATCCAAGCGGTCCAGTGGGCAACTGGCCAGTTGGCGTCATGAGGCTTGGGATTGGTCCTGGGCTTGGTACTGGAGCTGGGCTTGGAATAGGACTCCTCAACTGTGGATTTTCGATCTGATCTCCACCCATATCATGACCGCCAAGCTTTTCTTGAGCCTTTTTCCTTTGAATTCCTTCATTGAGCTGTGGAGCACAAATTATAGGCAATAAGCACAACAACAAGGCTTCAATTCTAACAATGTTATGATTTGATCCATGCACATGCAGATGATGTTCTTGCAAGTACACATGCATAGAATTTAACTTCAACTGTATGTTGGTGAAGTGTTTCATGTTGTCCATAGTAAACCATTTTGAGTGACCAACTTTGTAGTGTTCATTCCCAATGTATATATTTACATTATTGTCAACTGTTGTAAAGCTGACTTCAGTTGCAATTGCTTATGCTTACTAATTCAAACTTTCATAATTCCACAACTGTTTCTACATCATATAGTGATATCATCAGATACAATGACCTCCATGGAAAACCATAACTTGCTTGTTTCAAGTTTCTGCAATTGGTCAAACAAGTGACCACATGTCACTGAAGAATTTTACTTTTTTCAGACTAAGCCATGTCCCTATATGTCAATGTATTACTGACACATGGACAACGGAGGGTATGAAGACTTAGATTCACTGTTGCTCTATGTATACAACAGTAAAAGTATGTCAAAATGTCAGGCGTTTCACTGTCTGATATAGTTTACATTTATAAAACATGACGATGAAACACTTCACCAATCCCATGTCCAGAGTTACCTTAGATCTCATGCTGCGAAAGTTACTGGAGACTATAGGTGAAATCAAACTTACTTTGGCAGCAACACTCAATCGAGATGGTGGTGGCAGAATGTTCTTTATCTTGAGAAAAGACAACACGGTGTTAGTGAGGAGGTTGTTTTAGTACGGTCAGTACAACCCACTTCAAACACACACACACCCAAAAGTTAGTCAAGAATTAGGCAAATCAATACTCACTCTCCATACCTTTTGGGCGTCTTTGAGCCTCTGTGCTGCACGGTTTTCCCGAGCCCTCTGTAAGAATGGTGCTTTTTCATCTGAGGTTGCCTTTCTCCAAAGTTTTGCGATTTGCTTTGCTCTAGTCGGCCAGTCTACATGATACATACATACGGAATATAAAATTCACACATGCTTAGTGGCAATATTGAAGTTTTGACACTACGATCAAAGCAGTGAGTTGACACCAAAAATTTGCAATAATGAAGAATGAAGACCGCAAAACGCTGTTTGCTTATTGAATACATTTTGTCATGTATTACATGTTTGATTACCTGAACTTTGCGTCACCTTGAAACCTACATGTCATGTCTAGTGAACAAACTTTCTTACATTCTGTCATGTACCAGTCATGTGATCTCAGAACAAACTACCATTTCTTCAGTGTTTACTTTCTAAAGAGCCAGAAAGTTTTTTAAACAAAGTACAGAGGTCAAAGGTTACACAGTGATAAGCTGGTACAGAGGTCAAAGGTTACACAGTGAAATGCTCACCTGGGTACTCATTCCTCAAATCAGGATGTTGCATATTTGCATACAAAACTGGTGAGATGGTTGCCATATCTCCAAGCGGCTCATCCTTTTCCCATTTCAAGATATTCCGTTGATTATACGACAATGTCTCAACATCTGGCTCACTTGACGGCGTGCCAGGCCAGGGACTCATGGGTGCAGCAAAGTCCGGACTGAAAACCGGGCTGTTGGATACATCCTGTGCTAGTCCTGGATGTTGGGGCATTGGAGGAGGGTGCTGCGGGGGGAAAGATGGCTGTAGTGGTAGCGTAGCAGGGGGTGTTGGTCTCTGGTTTGGTGGCAAGGACTGCGATGTCACAGGTGATGCACCTGGTTGGGTTGTTGTGGCTTCACTTCCTGGAAATGGGATGTCTGTACCTAATGCAGAAAGAGATTGTAACATGTAAGAAAGTTATCTTAATGTTATGTATGAGCATACTGTGAGAAAATGTTTGTAATTTTTCATAGTTTCCATCACTTACATTTATTACATGCCTCGATGTGAGTGCAAATCAGTGCATTGATTTGAATAGGAACATCTGGGATGTTAGCGGGCCGGTGAACGATGTACTGACCGGTTTCCATGGTTACCCGGTCCAGTGAAGCCCTTTGACATTTTCGACGTCAAAGTAGGCAGTTAACACTAGATGTAAAATATCCATGCACGCTGCTACTTTGACTTTCGTTAAAATTTGTTTGATGCTGGTTGATAATGGTAAAATTGTTTGAAAAGGCCCTGCATGTAACTAAATGTCATATAGCATTAACTGTGAAGAAGCATGTTATAAAAATATTATTGCCTGAATACATGGGTTTATGTGCCCTCGCAGCAGGAGACAATATGTCCTCCTGGCGTCAGGCAAATTGTCACCTGCTCTCGGGCATATAAACCCAAGTATTCAGGCAATAATATATAGTATTACACTTCCTCAAAGTTTTTTCTGTCTGATTCCCTTACTACATCCAACTCGTTTTGTGCTATACATTGCAGGTTGAGTTTTCGTCAATGCAACAATCAAGTTGCAGATCAACTCCCATACATTAGATGTGATGTGGTATGATATCTATCAAACGCCTATCAATAGTTCACTTGCCAGTAGTGTTGTCATACACTCATATGTTTTTGAGTTAAATTCTACATGAAATATTACTTGTAGTAGTTATGAGTTGGCTAGTGCACAGAGACGTGAACAACGTGATCCATCTTTGGGAGAAGGCAATTCACATGTATGAACATTCTTGCAAGTAACCAAAGAATGAGTGAATGATGGCACCACAGAAATCTGGCCTGGACATCAAGTATTATTCAGCCTTGCATCAACAGGTTTACTTCACTCTCAAGATACAGGAGATGAAATTTACCACAATATAAATAGCGCAAGACAGAGGTAAATTTACAGTCAGACAGAAAGAGGAATGAAGGATAACTCTGACCAGTGAAAGATAGCATACAGTATGAAAAATAGTACAATAGAGAGTTAGTAGTGTGTTGTGAAAATAAGGTAATTACATAAGATAATTCAATTTTTGAGTACCTTCAGTGGGCAGCTGTTGTCCTGGTGTCTGCTCATGGGGGCTCAGCATACCTGACAGAAACTCATCCATCTCTTTACCGTCCAACTGTGCAAGTTCTGTTGAAAAGATACAGCAGCAATTACTTCATATCTCACACAGATTTCATAGAATAATAAAGTCAGTTTTGGTAGGTGGAAGGATATACAGCTTGCTTCTCCAGTATAACTTGTCTTAGCACGTACTCTTGAGCATTGCGTTTTCTCTTTGCAAACAAAGCAGCCTATACCCTTCCACAGCCAACTTGTGGTACAGCCCTATTGATTTCAATGGCAAGTTAGGCCTCTATATGAACAAATGGAAGTGCAAACATTTGAATTTCTTACAATATACCACAAGTAATAACCTTTGAGAATAAAACCTTTAACCAACTTTCATAACAACATATCATTTTACTCTTTACTTTCCGATGAAAATGAAATCAAACAAATATGTTTCCAGAGGCTAACTACTAGTAACCAAGCACGAAGGTCAGTGATGGTAAAACTGCTCCAAATTATGCTCGAATTGAAAACATTCACTGAAATAGCTCTTAATCTGCAAGTTCCAGTAGAACTTCGATCTGGGGATGTTTCCTGTTTGCTTGTTTGTCCTAAGCAAGTACATTATCAATGTTTAGTGGACAAAAAAATAGTTCCCTACCTTCAGTAACCATTTTATCAATATCATCCGCATCAAGTTCAGTTATGTGATCAGTACTGGTGCCAGTCCTGTCTGGTACAGCTGCCACACCAGTGGTGCCTGGTCCATCCTCCGTCACTGCACTGATATCAATTCCTGAAAATAGGCATTAAGTACATAAATTATAATGAGTTGTACACCAAATGCTACACTACTGATATGTAAGGGGAAATTCCTGTCTCAAGATATTTTAGTTTAGAGATGTTTTGAAGATAAATTTGTCCATGATGCTGACTGTGCAGGATGAGCACACAGTCTAACGGTGACTGTGTTTGCCATTTTGATATCTTAAAACAACATGGTACAAAAATGTTTCCTGTACATAAAGCAGACAAGAGGGAAACAGGACAGTTGTTGCAAAACACTAACCATTTAAAATATTTTAGGAAAGCTATTGAAGATAGCATTCTCTGATTATGCAAACTTAAAATGTAGAGTGTTTTACTAAGAGGAGAATTACAAAAGCATGATTGATCTGAACTTTGACCCAACCACATATTTCAACATTTTCTATTTATTGAATCGCAGAACACTGTGACCTGACAGAGGACTCTAAAAACACGACTTACCATCGGTACCTTTGTTGAGGTCTCCACTCATCAATATCCCCAACAGCTCATCATCATGAGGCAGAAAGTTCAAAGGGTCATCGGTGTTACCAAGGTCATTGCCGTCAACATTCTCTGCGTGAGACGCCACCGTTGTTCCAACTGTAGTCGGTGGTACAGAGCCAACGGCAGTCACTGGTAGACTCTTGTGTGGCTGCATAGCAGCTAAGCTAGATTGTGTCCTGTGATCATCATCAGAGGCACTCTCAAATCCATCAGCCTTGTTTTTACTTGATGTCAGCAAACTTTTGCCAAAGAAAGCCTCCTGGATTGGGTGATGAAATAGAAATCAGTCATGCTGAGTCAATATTGTGATCATCTCTTCACACCATTCAAATTCAATATTGGTTACAAACATGTGAATAACATACAAAAGATAGTAACTTAACACTGGGGAAATTTCTATTAAATTGTTCAAAATGTTCAGCATTGCCCTATAACTCAACTTTCAGGAAATGTTTGATGGCAATACTCTTTAAATTTATTTATTTTCATGAGAATATCTTTAAACAATAATATGAGATAAATTCAGTCTTCAATGTTACAAGCCTTCTCATAGATAAACTGAAAGCACTATGGATCCAAACTGTCTTGTCATTGTTGATTTCTAGTTTATCATTGAATTATCAACAGAAAGCCTGGGTATTTTTGCTGCTGTGTTGTACCTGGAGATAAGCTGGAAAGGCATGTTCAAGTTGTGATTTCCGTTTCCTCCTTTTCTTTTTCTTCTCTACGATTTCCGACCCCGGCTCTGGCCTGCCCTGTTCATCACCGCCCATTTCACCTGAAAATGACAGCAATGACAAATGTGTCAGTGATTCAACATACAGCAGACTGTGCATAAATGATTTTGAAACAGCTTCATCCATACTTCTCCATGTGATAGAAGTAGTGTCAATCTACTTCTTACAACTGTTATCGTGAGCGAAAATATTCTTGAAAATTAACATTCTTTGTAGCTTTCATTGATGAGAAATGTACCTAAGATAACTTAAACATCAGTAATGATAAAAGTAAAGTTCTAATATAGTAATGCCCTTTGTAGCTGATAAAAAAATTCATAACACCTAAAACATATTACCCTTTATTGACATATTAAATCAAACATAATATCCTGAGATATTGACTCATAACTTTCCAACAGAATCAGCCATAGAAATACTTAAGGTATGTGTTGATTTTCAACTGTTTGAATAGTGCATTCCATTGCTATAATACCTTCATCAGCATTTTGGTGATGGAAGTCTACATCAAGCATTGCAGAGATCTTCCTATTTGCCATTCGATTGAGTAAGCCGCCTCGCCCACGTGGACGTGCTACAAAGCCTCCAATTCCTAGAGAAAAACACAAAATGTCACAGTTATTGAATGAGCATTTTAAGAAATATTCAGAGACGTGAGTGATTGCAGATGCAAAGCCGCATAGTTGTGCCAGACACCAATGGCTACAGCAATACACAGATATTTCCATTTCATGCTAAAAGAAATTAGTTACCACAACAAAGATACAGAGCAATGCAGGTGAATGATTCCAAGCTAAGCAAAAAGCAGACACAACACTTTCCACAAGCAACAAACCAAGGAAAACTCAAGGAAGAAACAGGTATTTCCAGAAAAGAGGGGAAGGTTAAGTTTTATGATGACAGACAAAGAATTTCTATTGGAAGTTGAATCTGCAAAGCTGGTATTAGTGGAATGAAGTCATACATGACACTGCCCTCAGTGGTCATTTCATGTAATCCTACTGAATTCAAACACAGTACAATCCCATGACTTTGAACAGAGTATGGCTGATATCAATCTAAACTTGATCTATTTGGTCTGTTCATATGGCTTAAGTAAGCCATTCTCATGGATTCTCATGTAAATTCATTGTGGACACGAGTCCTCTATTCTAGAACCCTACTCTAGAACCAACCATGTATGAAATCAAGTTATATATATCTGGATACTGACTGTGAAAAATAATATGCTCATAATTCAATGTACGGATATGACTGCATGTCATTTGTAGTGAAAAGGTCTTTCTACAAGCATTGATTTTCAACTCTGGAATATCTGGGCAGAAGTTCAAAGAATGGATAGAACACAACGTCTGGTGGCCAAAATCTAAACAACTTGAAGACACCATTTTGTAAAATGCAACTTTGAAAGAAATGGATTCATTCAGCTGTAAGGAATTGCAGAATATTTGCTCTAACTCTTGGCTTCCAGTTACCAAATATCCAGGATACTTATGTTATTTGTAAAGCACAAGTTTAGTCAAGGTTACTTTGACAGAAATTGGTTTGGGTATATCTTGTGACTGATCTGACAATTAACCCTTTGAGTGCTGTAATTGTTTTCCCACCAAAATTTTGGTGCAACCTTTGACCAATTTTTATGAATTTTTCTTGAATTTTTATGTGATAATTTTGAACCAAATAAACATCACATTTCATTGGCTACAGATATTTATCAAAATTTTATCAAAAATTTGCAAAACATTGATGATATTTTATAAAGGCAACAAAACTGACTTCGGCGCTGGAAAGCCTAATCAGACCTTCAACCAGCAGCAATATTGGACTGTAGAAACACTTCTGGGCTAATATTCCATTGGAAGGTGATATCTCCTGGGCACACATAAGGAAGATATCATTTCCAGTATGTCTGAGTAGTTGCTCTGGACATGGAAATGTAGCAATACAAAGACTGACAAAATAATGCCACTTGTGATGTTGAAACTTGCTGCAGAACAAACTGATTTGCATATTTTGGCAACACGGATTGCTTTTGAGCAACATCTCACATATTAGAATTAAATCCACAAAAAAGCAACTGATGGATAAAGCGCAACACATCTTTTTAGACATTGTGTACAGGGTCTGAGGTGAAGTAGATGTGTCCCTGACAATGTAACTATGAGAGACAACAAAGGAACTGGTCACCTCATCAGTGATGAAGACAATTTGTCATGTATGACAATTTGTCATGTGGGAGTATGATGTAGGTTGTTATGACAACATGCATGGACTTCTGAATTTCAGAAGGTGATCTTGACAACTTGCGACCTTGAAAGAGAACTTGTTGTGACAAAACCAGGGTTTCTTTTCTGAGCAGAATCAAAGCCATTCCACACACATTAACACTACAATGCACAGGATGATGTTTAGAGGCAAGTTAGAAGACAGCAGACAAGGAGGGAAATCCACTTCAAGTTTAACAAGGGATGGCGATTACGAGACAAATTGTACCTGGTCGGTACGCCCTCCTTTTTCTCTTCTTTAGTAAACTAGGATCAGTTAAAGTTGTGTTGTCATCAACACCACTGCCTTCCGTCTTGTCTTCGTCATGTTCACCAGCGGAATCTGAGGTGCGAAATGTTCATAATAAACCAATGGTTTCCTACTATTATTGTTACATAGTGCACGGTTTTAGGCCAATACTCTCCCGTGAAATTATTCATTACAGTTTTATGTGCACATTCAAACAATGCTCATTAATACATTTTGCATAAATGAATATATTTATGATACCGAGCATTAGACGGTAAGCTTTCATGACTTGTTATTTGTCCCATTCACAGCCTGCATACACCAGAATATTAATTATATTCCTTAAAGCCTTGTCAGTGTTATTTTTTGTTCATCTTGTTAGCCATTAATGTGATTATTCACTTCACCATGTGGACGGTTCACCTTTAGCAAAGTGTGTATACATGGAAGTCTATTACAGTACTGATGTTGTTAGACTAAAACTGAAACAAAACTTCAAAGACACACAGTTTCAGGGTCGCAAATCAATATTTTTCAAAATGACAAACACATATTACTGCTAAAAATCACTCTGAAGACAGCAGTAGCAATGAGGCAAACACTGGATGATGCATGTAGCTTTTATCTCAACTTAAGAGAATATCTCAACAGAGAATAAAATGATTCTGTATATTGTATCTAAGATGGAGAGATGAGCGGTGAATAAATGAAATATTGAAACAAATAATTTAAATGAATGAATCTGGTGTACAGTTATGAGAATGATCATTATATAGCTCATGAAACAGACCCACATCTTGGCCACTCAGTGTATAATGCTATGACTATATGTTTATTTCTTTTCACTGAATGGATATAGAACATGTATATAACAATGGTTTGAAATCATACCAATAATTCAAAGAACCTGACTTATTGAGTCAACAATTGTACACTGGAGAACACAAACATTCCATATTGCACTTTGTATCAAATAATTCAAAGACGCCATGACAACAAAAGTGCTGAAAAACGTTATTCTTCAAACAGCAATGAATGTAAAGTTTACGACAATACTGCTTTGAATTTCTTAGGATACTAGCAGGAAGATACTGAAGATCAGGACAGAATTGTTATCAGAAAATTATTTGTGTTGTATGACGCATGACACACTTCTCTTGCAGAGGGAGTCTTTAACACAAGAAAATCTTTCAAATAAACTGAACGAGGTTAACCCTCATGTTTTGGTAAAAGCGAATTTCAGCTGATTAAATTGCCATCAAATTTATAAAGTTTGTAGCAAATTTGAGATCACTAAATTAATTTGAACTGTGGCTGCATTATGACAATTTCGGACACAAGATGAGCAAATCTCTCACCTCTACTCAGACCATTGGCTCACCAAGAGCTGTGGCTGTAGTCACATCCTGATCTGCTAGCTTTGCCTGCTCTGCTTTCTGTAACTCCTTCAAGACTGAAAGACTGCCAGGACGGAATTTGTTTCTACTGCGTGGCTGCTTTTTCTTGAGTGGCGGTGTGATAGCTAGGCTCTTGATCTGGTTGAAACCAGACTCTGTCAGATACACACCTTCCATTGAGTACTGTTGATTGTGAGTTTGAATTGTTTTGCTTGTTTCTGAAATGAACCAGTAAACTTCTTTTTAAAGAGAGGATCCTATTTTCAAACATCACATCGTCTTAGTCATATCACCACGACCACATTCAAACTATGGTCAAGCCTCCACTGTTGTCTTCTTAATTCTTGCAAAACTTTCAAACCCCCTTCCTCTCTCTCTCTCTCTCTCTCTCTCTCTCTCTTACTCTTACATACACACTAAAAGATGCCATTTTAAATTTCACTGTAATTTCTGAATAAGATATTTCAAATTACCGAATTATTCACCCAGGTTGAATACGTTTGTTTTCCATGTTGTTTCAGATATTGGAAGCAAACAAGATGTTCTCAAAAGACACTACTGACAGATTCATTTCCATGGTGAATGTAATCATATTTGCCTGTCACTGTGAAAATCGCCTCATGCAAAATTTAAATCAACAGACAGTGCATCTTGGAAACTAAACATGGAGGCGTCCATCAAGGTGGTTGTTCAGTTTATAAACATTTTGATGTCATGGTTGCCTTTCAGAATCTGCTGTAATCTTTGAAGCAACTTTCATATATTTGGAAAAATAAATATCACCCCCGCTAGAGATCAGTGAACAAATAACATATCATCTCTGCCAGACAGTATTAATTCCCCATCAGTTAACTCAGTGAAAAGCAGTATTGAGTCAAAACCACACGTATGTCCACCCATTTGGCTTGGTCTGTTCCAACAGCTTTAGTCCACAAAAATCATGTTTACAGTGTATCTGTGATTTCAGGGGCCTTCAAATGTTCAATTTTTTGTTAAAATGCACCAAATGGGACATATTGTGCTTCACTAGTTTAATGAACTTGACCTGACGGGAAAATATGAACTTGGCAGGTACAGGGTTAATCTTACCATGAGGAACTGAAGGTTGTGGTGGGTCTTCAGGGGGTGGTAGTGGTTTCAAAGCTGGTTGTGTTGCAGGTCTGCAAAGCAGACAGTGATATCCTTGATCAGCAGCCCTCTCAATCTCATCTTCATTTTGAAATCCATCACACTCTGAATGTAACCACCTGACAAGACAATCAGATCACATGATCATTAAAACTGCACTCTCTCTCTCACATGGATTCTACATAGTTGCCTGGTGAAAGTTGGTTTCCAGTCTATGCCAGCAGTTCTAGCATGATGGCTGTCGTACATCGTAGGGTACAGACAACAGTACTATCTGTAAAGTTTAAATTCATATGAATTTTCGTAACATGGCAAATGCCTTGAAAATTACATGCATTTGATAAAAACACATAACAAGCATGTATGGTGTCTGAGAATGTTTAAAAGAATGGAGTCAAGAATGTACGAGTCTATAGTGCATTTATAAGTGTGTAGTGCATTTATAAGTGTGTACTTATACCCAAGTTGGTATAACTAGTCTTTCAACTTTCTAAAATTGACGCTTGAGCATCAAGAAAACACAAAATTGGTACTTATAGCTACAAACAGACATCTTATTGCTACACTCATGTTGTTTTCACAGTTCAGTAGCCATCACTTGAAAGGGTAAAAGAAATATTGCAGAAGTTTCCTTATCACTTACTTTCCATATCTCACTCTTACGACTTCCATTGAAACACTGTTCCCATGAAAGTATACCCCTCTGAATCTATTTGATTCACCACTGTCCAAAGGTTGGTTTCTTTTGACTTATGAAAATTTGACATATTATGCATGTTGGTATGGAGCTGACTGAAGAAATTTCATGAAATCCTTGAACTAAGAAATCTTATAAGTTTGAGGGCATGCTGCCCCTAATAATGATAAATGTGAGATATATGGACTCTGATATACATACAGAGTTGATTTGTTTGACACTCACCTGTAGCACTGTACACAATGAATAATGAGGTCACCTTCTTGTAATCTTTGTGACAGACACAGCATGTGATAAGACTTGCACAGGGACCGCACTGTGTGTAGTTATTTTGCCAGCTGCAGTTGAAACCTGGTGAGGTAGCACCACAATGCGTGCAGCAAACACACCTATCAAAGCAAGTAAATAACATCCGCCTTGTGTTAGAATTACATTTCTAGCAAAGTTCTCGAATGGCAACAAACAAACAAACAATGCACGATGACAACATTCTTCCAGAACCCCATTTAAGATATAGCTGTCAGTTACACAATTTGTCAGGACATACACGTCATTCTGCTATGATAAACACTGCCACACTTGTTAACTATCACTCTTATTACATTTTACCATCATCAAAGACTATCACATTCTAGATTGTTTTGACAAGAAAAATACAAATTATATGGATAAACCAACAAATTAAAGGGGAAATTTACCCTGAAAATTAATTTTGGAATATTAAACTGATATGATCATTGAAAAGCTTTCAAGTCGATTTTATTCACTTTCACTCACTGGCTAACAAACAGCGGTGTACTAAAATACGGAAGTGACGTCGTAAACTTGGTCATTGAAGCAGTCGACGTATGCAACTGTAAGCTTTTCCACTTACAGTATATAGGCTACAGAATATAGGGCCAAGCACTCAGTGTCGATGTTTAAGTCTAAGTCGAGCAGAAATCAATAAAGTTTTCTGCAAATACAACTTTGAGAAGGGCTGCTTTTAGCGAAAGTTGCAAGTCCAACTACTGAACTACATGCATAAAGAAAACTGTCCGGGGCATATCCAGCCCCAAGTGCGACGCTTGTACATATGGGACTGTACATACGCTCGGGCACTAGAAACGGAACACTGTAGACAGGACCGCTGGTTCTAGACTAATCATGGCTACATCAGGGTGTTCTGTAACACATTAAAAATGCTTGCACTTTTAGAATTAATGTCGATCTCTTTAGAGCATTGGCATTACTTCGGTGTCGGCATGATTTCACAGCGATAGGGTTGACAATGACAGGCATAATTGATCGCCGAGAGTAATTTGAACTTCGTCATTGGAGCTAGAATAGTCAGTCGCTGTAACTTTCTGACGATGTCAGTCTTGGATCATCGATTGCTCATTCAGGTTTCAAGTTATTACCGATTATCTTCGCCATTGCGATTTTCAGTCGAGCGCTGAGGTTTGCGTACCACGTACGTGTACTCTACTTGGCGTAGAAGAGCATATACAACGCAAGATCCGAGGTACATGAATATTCCACATTGATAAAGGGTCATTAGCATAGAATTTTAATACCGAAACAATGCTCATTAATGTAATCTGCATATTTGAATATCATTATACCTCGCATCTTGCACTAATAGGAAGAGCATGGTTATAAGTGACCTCGCTTTGAACCCGCTGTGAGTAGCAAGTTTGATACGTCACTTCCGGTTTCTGTGCGTTCAGCTTGCGGCCACTGCGCTTATACGCGCAAGTGAAAGTGAATGAAACCAACGCTATTTACCTTAAAATTCCCAATTGAGGCCGCACCTCTAATTGAAGCCGCACCCTGACTTTGAAACATTGTCTTGGCTCATTGTTTGCCCATTTGGGGTTTTTGAATTGTACCATAATAGAAGCCGCACCCCTTCTCTGAGCCCGAAACAATGCATGCTGAAATTCACACCAGTTGGCTTGCGTCGCGTCATTGACTTGTGCTAATGATTGACAGGTGTCTTTCTTACAGAAAAAATACCCAATAAAAAGTTCCTTTTTAACACTTCTACCATTGTGCATTTTGTCATTGATAGTAACAAAAGTACAAACAATGCCCCATGTATCGGCACGTTTGTGTGAATGTTTGAACACGGCAGTGTTTGTCAGTGTGGTAAACACCGCCATACCTGATGCAACAATTTTGAAGCAACGGTGTTTGTGTACAAGTTAAAATAGTGGACAGATTGAGATATCATGTTTCAAATACGTAGTTTTCATTCAATACCCACGTACCCTTACCGATGCCTGACGTACAATTTACAACAACACCACCTGCATCATATTGACACGATGAACTGCCTATACTGTACTGTGGCTGCTGAATGACTATGATGGGTGCATATAAGCTTGTACACGTTCCGTTTTTGATCATGAGAAAATAAAATTTGACCACAAAACAGTTCACAAAAACATGCCAGTAAAGTTACCAAAGGTCATTCACTTGCCTTTATTGCACTATCCGAGTATGAGCCACCGGTTCGGCAACACAAGACAGCTGTAAATCAAGGGGACCCATTTGCCATGGACGCTTAATTTATGCTAATTTTATGCACGATTTTTTTCAACATCATTTGATCTTCTATTGCTTTCAAAATCGACTTACACGTCCAAAGAAATTGATTGTACAATCTCTGAATACAGAAGTGACATTTTGTGAAATTTCAGCGTCAAAAAAACCCCCTAAACTTGAAACAAAGACATCATGCATGACGCTAGCTGGCCAACATGGCCGACCTTAGTGAGACTATTCTATTTAGGGGACAGGGGTCAGCAGGGTCAGAGAATCAAGAAAGTACTGGAAAAACGTGCCATCTTCCTTACGATGCTGTCAAGGGAACTCCAGTTTCCCATTGTTTTGACATCTTTTAATAGTTTCCTTATTATCTAAAAGGAATTTTACCAAGTTTAACAACCAAATACACTCTCCTAACGTTTCTATATTGGAGTTACACTAGGGTAGGGGCTTTTTTTTATGCGGGTAATTTATTCACGCAGAATTCATTGGTACTAATTTGCATAACAATAGCGATTGCCCCTGCAGTGCTTGGTGAGCATTGAGACAAATATCGAAATACAGGAAATGTACGTAATTGAAGCCGCACCGGGACTTCAGTGCATGATCCTAGGGGTCCCTCAAAAATGTTTCTAATACAAGCCGCGGCTTCAATTGGGAATTTACGGTAGTTTATTTTTCACTAAATAACGACTTGATTACCTAAGAAAGTCTGGGTAAATTTCCCCTTTAAACATGGGATATTATAGAAACAAACGGGCGACGCGCTGACCATTAACGTTTATTTGTGGGCAAGGGCGAGAGGAAAGCCAAAAATTAACGGGCGAGGCTTGCCGAGCCCGTTAATTCGGCTTTCCTCGAGCCCGCGCCCACAAATAAACGTTAATGGTCAGAGCGGAGTCTGTTATTTCCATTATATTATCAGCGAACCCAAGAAAACCGTCAAAATTTCCGAAAATTTCACGAGCGAACGACAACAGGGCTTCAGAACTAGTGCAATATGCGACGCACCGTCACGTACGCTGTAAAAATTTGCAAATCCGGAGATTTTTTCAGAAAAAAGTATCTCAACTTGACCTACAAGTGCTCCATATTATTTTGTGATTGATTATGATTTACGTTTCAGCTGTAAAGTTACCATACTTCGAGTTGTTAATCTTATTATTCATATTCACGGGCATGTAATAAACCATTACTGTGTATTTGTGGTCAGTCACGTGGTTCAGCTCGACCAATCAGAATGCCAGGGGCAGGAATGGTAATATAATTAACCATCATGTTCCTGACTGCTTCAAAGAACAAAATATTAAAGGTTAAATAATGTAGGGAGTGTCACACTCATCACCTAGGCTCTTCCTTCAATCAAGACAAGAACTGCTCTGCAATGGTAATAACTCTAACTAAGGGATATGATTATAATTCCACAGCTTTCAATAAAACAGGTCCTACAAGCCACTGAAACAGAGTGCATCATCATCCCACATCAAATTAAGAATTAACAATATTCAATATTCACGCAGATTTCCCCCGAGATATATTCGATAAAGATACAACTCATACCATTTACATTTCCATCCACCTTTGGGGACATTTTCTAAAGGTGGGTTCAGGCAGTATGTGTGGTAGCTGATGTCACAGTCATCACAGAGCAAGAGACGTCCCTCATCGCTGGCTTTGCCACAACCTTCACATACTGTGCAGTCTAAACATCGCCATCCTTTGGATAAAACTACTTTTGTTATCTGAAACAGGCAGTGAGAGAGGAGATTTGTGAGAAAAGATGGCAGAATGTATCACTATCTGTAGCTTTGTATAAATGCTTATGACACTTTGCCTATTGCCACAACAGCTCAACAAGCAACCATACACACACACACACACACACACACACATACATACACTCACACACACACCTCATATCAAACACAATATACATGTGAACTCTGGCCAATGCATTTGAACTCTAGGTTGCTTGAAAAAGCACTAAAGTGAAAATAACGCGGTAACTTGAAAATAAAATACAAGAAAGAACAATTATGTGGGACAGCTGACTGTAGTTTACCTTTTCATGAAATACTTGATCTCTACGCATACAGTATCTTCAAACCAAATGATGTATGGTGTTGGAGGGTTTACAAAAACAGACATCAATTTTTCACTTACCTTGATATTAACACAGTATGGATGATAGCACTGTCCACACTGAGAGCAGGTTAGAAGCCTTCCTTCGGCACCACGTCCAAAACTACCACAACTTACACACATATCCTGGGAAAAAAACCCAAAATATACAATAGTTATGTTCCTGAGATCTTCAATGTCATGATATAAGCTTTACATGATAATGGCAAGGATGATTAACGTGGCAGAAATAAATCTAGTACAACATTTCTTGCTGATTTACAAAAAAGCTCAGACATTGTCCAGTGAGTAAATACATTTCAGTCCATCAAGATGTCTTATATGGGACAAGGAGAGTGGTTTTTGGCGAGGCTTTTGACCACTTTCTGAGAGTAAAACAAAGTTCACATTCTGCTAAAATTTTAGCAATTTTTGTATTCAGAAAGCAATGTCAATGGCTGTTGGCAGGGATGCTTGAAATAGATGAAATGAGTGTAGCAGTCAATGATATAACATTCCTGGTCCTCCGTAATGCAATAAATGGAATGCAGTTTACATGTTAGGAATAAAGTAAATCCCAAACTGCAGACTCAGTGATAACTACCATTCTACTTCCTTTCACAGTATTGATTAACAGACGTCTGGGTAATGACTGTATGACATACACATAGTTCTCTATTCTAGTAAACTATCCCTGTACTTGCTGAATTACACCGCAAGGTCCAAAAACCAATTAACCCTGAACAGGAAGCATGCATGACTGCTCTGTGATAAACAGACTTCATTCACAAATGTGAAGAAAGTCTCTAACATGCTGACCATGGTTTTATGAATTGCTTTATGGTACTGCAAATATCTCAACTCTGGATATATGTAAATCTCATTCTGATATGAAGCCTATTTTGCAATCTTGGCTGTATGGATCCATTCTGATTTGTAGCACAGTCTGCAATTTGGCTGTACACATCTCATTTTAATGAGTAACAAGTTGTGCAACATTGGCTGTATGCAATCATCCTGATACTGGGGTGAGAGTATGGTGCAAGGACCAACATAAATCCACAGGTCTTGCAATTTTGTCTGCTGGTTCTGTTTTCATTTTTAGTTCAGTTTTATTATTTTTGTCCATTATCTACTAGTCAATCAGACCATAAAAGACAAAATAAACTAGATGGCTGGCAAAAATTGGCTGTAAGCATCCACTGTGATATGCAGCAAAATCCTACATGTAATTCAGCAAGATAGTGATTCTTTTTTTCAATTTTTGATATATACAACCATGTAATTGTGACATACCTGAGTAAGAGTAAATCTATCTTTGACAGAGAACAACACCACTGTTGTATGCATGCCTGTATCTTCCTCGTCTTTCTTTTCATTGCCACTGTCTTGTGCCGTAGTTGTTGTCTGAAAGCAGAAAAATAATCTATCAAAATCGCAGCAAGACTACAAGGAAACCATGATCCTATTTTGAAATCTCAAGACATCTGACTGTAACCCTTTCCTGTAGCATTCATCTGTCTACATCGGGTCAAGTAGGTTCAAACCAGTAAAGTGCATTATGTGCCATTGCCACCACAACACAATTACAATTTAGGGGCTGTTGATAATGAAAGCCAGTGCAGAACCAATGTAATTCCTTTGTTTTAATTCAGACTTCTTCCCTTGCCCTATAAATGAAAGTATTTACACAAAATGGAAAAATGAATGACGCCAGTATGAAGCCTTAACTTTCACGTACACATGCCCTTACACATCATGGATATTGAACACATCCACACACAAAATTAATGAAATTAATCAAACTTAAATCACAATGGCTTCACTTTTCAAGGTAAGAGAACATGGTGACATCATCTAGCATAGCAGTTCTCACTTCAAATATAGGGTTTTTTTTGCCAGATCTGTTCTTTTGTCTCTGTATTTGTTGTTTTCATATCTTGTTGAATGCTAATATCGTTAAGTATCAATTTTCATCAGGGATTAAATTCAAACAAACTGTTTCATATATAATTTATTTATCTTGCAACTCATTTTTGGTCACTCCACTCCAGGCCCTATGCCCTGCATTTCTACAAATTTTACTTGAGTAAAGCCTTACGCAATTTTGATACACATAAACTGAAACAAGTATAGGATAAAGCCCGAGTAGGAGGGCTCTTCTGGTATATAAAGTCCAACCCATCGATAAAATGTCAAGGCCGCAGGCCGAGACATTTTATCGTAGGGTTGGACTTTATATACCAGAAGAGCCCGAGTAGGAGGTTTTATCCGACTTAAAAACTATCGCCCCTAACTGATATATTTTCGTTTTCAATGTGTTTACGTCAACCGTCCCCTTTGTCAATGTAACATGTTTAGGATATGAATTAAAACTTTTATTTGTGAAATAGCCTTCCAATGTTATGGAACATTCTATAAATGCCCTAGGCCACATTATATAAATGCCCTAGGGCACAGCAGAATTTGTATTGCAGCTGGTTTCCGCTGTGTTACCGAATATGAATATTAAAACGTACCAGATGTCTACAGAATATGACATGTTCACTTTTGATTGGACAGTACTTTACTACGGCGCTGTCATTCGTTTCTGGAATTTGGTGACCAAGGCTTTAAGAGTAAATAAAACACCCTGAATTGAGCACTCTGATTGGTCAATTAACAGTAGATAGTTTTTAAGGTCTTTTACATCCCCTAAATGAGGGAATTAAGTATGTCGTGCATCAATTTTAATAAATCTGAGGCCCTTAAATAAAGTAGAAATGAAACATGATTATTATCAGAGACTTGTCTGGTACAGTCCTACATTACGATAGTGGTTATTATTGAGCAACACTGACTGCATGTGTCACAGAGACCTTCTAGTGTCAGTTACTAAAAATTCATCTGGATCTCAAACAACATTTTATATAATCAAGGCCTATCAAGAAAATTGATATAACAAAGTTGAGAATGTAAATGACTGACAAGATAATTTGTTTTCACAGAAATCCTGTCATTATCAAGACAAAGTTGGACTGAGAACACAGACATACTGGTAGACAGCCCTGAAAGAAGGCACATCATAATATAGCCTAGTCTTTCTGATGTAAGATGATTAATGAAATGGTCTCCTGGTATGTTTGCACACAGTCCCTCCACACCCAGTTTGATCAATAACTAAAAAGAACAAAGAGATTCAAATCATCTGATATTATCAGCAATGCATAAGGATGCTATCATATTTATAGCAGCCAGTATGCTGACAGTTTGGTAACATACAGTCTAAAACAACCTAGAGTTCATGGGTCTGGATAGCACCACTAGTCTATTCAGATCACATCACATACCAAAACGTGAGTTTGAGTGTGTGGTGTACGGCCTTTTTGTAAACTGTTATTGGTCAAACATGACAACTTAAAAATGTTGGAATGTTAGTCAGAGAAACCTCATCAAAGGAAGTTATGATTTCCCCAAAGCATTTTGATGGGAAATCCATCACATGGAAATTGATGAATTGTCTGATTTATCACAGTTAGCTGGTGACTGCACAACATTCAACCTCTCATATAAATTATATTACAAGTAGGCAATAAATCACTGCTTACAATAATCACCCTGTATTTCACTCTTCTGCATTCACATGGAAGAAGAGTGCCTACCTGTTGAATTGGCTGTACATTACTTGGTTTCATTTTTGGTTTGGGTCCTCTCTTCCCTGGGGGACCCGGATGACGTCTCCTCTTGCCAATATGAACACCCCTCCCCTGAAAGAAAGAAAAGGAACAATGTGAAAACCATTGCTGCATTTTCAAGAATCCTATCAGACAGTGTTTTTGCTTAAAGGAATAGTCCACCCAAATATCAACCTGCCTTTAAAAGTTGAAGAAGATTATTTTTGTAACATTTATGATGAAAAGATGAAAAATGTGCTGTTTATTCTCCTAGAAATTAATGTTTTATTAACTGATGTGTATGACGCCATTTTCGCGATATGGAAGCGCCACCTATCGGAATTCCTCAGAGAGGCTTCACCTTTGATGACGTAAAGTTTTCGTGTTTGGTTGAGGAAGTTAGGGGGTATCGCTAGGGGGTCTGATCTACCGTACGTTTGTATTGAGCTGCTGCCCCATGGATACACTTTGCCTCCAACTTTATAACTTTGAACCGGAATTCAGCGATACCGAACTCCAGGATTTCGAACTTGGTGCTTTCGACGAAAAGACGGACACATCGATAAATTCAGAAGTAAAAGAAGGGCACGTGGCTCCACCAATTACCGAAGGAAGCTGTACAAGTATGGCTCTTTTGGTAGCTCACTGTTACGTGGCCATGTTTGGAGCTGAACCACGGTCCCTCAACCGTGGCTGAACACATCTTCGATATCGCCTGGTGACGAAACGAACTCTAACTTACCCACAATGGTTGTACTTTTGGGTAGAACATTTTGATCAGCATTGCAAGCTAGCTGTTATCACTTGAAAAATACGATGTTTGATTTCAAACTCCCAAAGAGAACTGTATGTGACGACATTGCTCCGCATGTTTAGCCATTGCAACGCTGGTTTTAAAATACGGTTAACTCTTTTTATAACAAAGAATGATTAGCGAAAATTGCCAATTCAAAGTGCTAGTTTTTCAGTTACATATAGAAAAAGAATGAACGAATGAGAAAAAAATTCCAAGCACCGTTCTCCGTGGGGGAGGGAGGAGAGACAAAGCGGACGACCGGAAACGGCTCAGCTGTCCGACTCTAAATGGTATGTCCCTCATCTAACAAGCAACATTTATACATACACACTTTCATATTCTCCGGGGCACTAAATTAAACTTCAAACACACTTTCATGTTTTAGGAGTACTAAATGAAATTTCAATTTATCCTTTCAACGTACAGTCATAAAACACACTAAAATTTTCCTGTTCTCACAACTCACATTGAACTTTACACGTAAGTTACCGGTAATTCGAAACCGCCATGGGAAGAGATCGCGAATCCTAGTAGCCGTTGCTGTTGTCAACTTGGTGCAATCTTGGAAAAAAATAATTGAGAATGGTCAAAATCTGAAAGTACGACTTCACGAGCAGTCATTGGGAAAACTTTTGGGAAAAATTCAATACTTTACAGCAACGTCCAGGCGACAGGTCGTGGAGAGAAACGGCCGAAAAAATAAACCGGAAAGGCCACGACCTCGCAGCCGGTCTTGGAGAAAAATTTCGGCAAAAATTCAACACTAAAGTTACAGCCACGACCTCGCGACTGGTCGTAGAGAAAAATTACAGAAAAAAGGGAATGAAATAAACTACCCTTCGACAGATCGGGAGCGGGATGATGGCAAAATTAAAAAGTCATGTACTATTATATAGCAATATGGAGAGAAACAGCTCTGAGAAAACAAATCTGAATCACGGTTACTCTATGATGCTCCAAGAGCAATGGTGTCTGAATAGCCTGACTGAGAAACGTTAAATATTTTCGATCACACATATTGAGTATCTGATTCCGTTTTTTCACTTTGGAACTTAAAGTTTTCAGGCTTTAGCTCAATGATGTTATTCTATGTGCTTGCTGAGGTTGAGTGGCGTCTTTGAATTACGATACGATGCACTCAAATCTTTGCGTAGTTGCATGGAAATTTCTAGAAACCCCACAACAGAGAGCCTCGTTTTCACTACAATCCAACATGGTCGTACGACCGGTCGTGCAGCGTGCTTATATGAAACGTTGGTTCATTTTGGACCATTTATTGAAATCCATGTGATAATATATTTGGGGAAAATCCTTTGTAATTCCGCACTGGCAATGCAGTAACAAACTTCACTTACTGCTTCTTGTTTTTATTTACAATTTAGTGGCAAAATTGCTCATTATTTTTTTCGACGCCACAAAAATATGACTTGCTGCCGTGGTATCGTAGAAAAATTCAACTTACAGCATGGATGCCCGATAATAAAGTTTACTTTGACGTGCCTATTTTTTCTAAAAGGAAGAAAAGACTTATGTCTGAAATTTTTCCGACATCAATGAAAGTTGTCATCTACGCATCTACTTCTTTCTCGAACTCTTTTGCACCAATTCTTGGTTCCAGATAATTCATTTCAACATATGGATCGTTTCCGTTGACTTGATGCGTGGATGCTATAGTTGCGTTGATGTGGTTAAACATGCCCAAGCAAAAATACAACTTTCTGATTTCAACTGATCACGCAAACTTTATTATGTTTTAAATACCAATGCGATGTCATAAAGATAACAAGAATAATAAGTAAACTTTTTGTAAGAAAGATGATCTCAACAAACTCTCCGGCGGTTCAGAAAAATCATAAATATTTAAACAAGCGACCTAGCGGCCGATATAGCTCCGCTGTGTTTATGTAGAGAATAACTATTTTTGAGACATGTTGATGAAGAAGGGTGGAAATCTTTGATAGCTCGATGCAGTGGCCAGAAAAAAGTGGCTAAAATAAGCTGCAAAAATACGCAATGAAGATTTCATCATACTTTGAATGTATCACATAGGATCATTTCTAAGAACATGTCAACCAAAGCTATCTGATGAGTAGTTTTTGAGAATAAATTTTTTGACCAAAAATGGCAACAATTGCCTCCAAAAGTAAAAATTGCAGATTTCATCATAATTTCAAAAGATCAAATTTAGTTCATCTATAGAAACCTGTATACCAAATTTCAAAGCTGTTAGACAAGTACTTTTTGAGAAACGCATTTTTTGACCAAAAATAGGAAAAATTGCCCCAAAAATTCAAAATTGCAGATTTCATCATTATTTCAATAAATATCATTTAGTTCATCTATGGAAACCTGTATACCAAATTTCAAAGCTATCAGATGAGTAGTTTTGAATATACACATTTTTTGACCAAAAATGGCAAAAATTGCCCCAAAAATACAAAATTACAGATTTCATCAGAAATTCAATATATATTACTTAGCTCATCTGTAGAAACCTGTATACCAAATTTCAAAGCTATCAGACCAGTACTTTTTGAGAAACACATGTTTTGACCAAAAATGGCACAAATTGCCCCAAAATTACAAAATTGCAGATTTCATCATAATTTCAATAATTATAATTTAGTTCATCTGTAGGAACCTGTACACCAAATTTCAAAGCTATCGGATGAATATTTTTGGAAATACACATTTTTTGACCAAAACTGGTAAAAATTGCCCCAAAATTACAAATTGTAGATTTCATCATAATTTCAATAACTATCATTTAGTTAATCTGTAGGAACTGTATACCAAATTTCAAAGCTATCAGATGAGTAGTTTTGGAAATACACATTTTTTGACCAAAAATGGCAAAAATTGCCCCAAAAATACAAAATTACAGATTTCATCAGAAATTCAATACATATTACTTAGTTCATCGATAGAAACCTGTATACCAAATTTCAAAACTATCAGACCAGTACTTTTTGAGAAATAAATTTTTTGACCAAATATGGCAAAAATTGCCTTAAAAATGCAAATTTGCATATTTCTGCACAATTTGAACAAATCTGAAATAGATCATCCCTGGGACCTATGTACCAAATATCAAAGCTATCTGACTGGCAGTTTTGAAGAAGAAGATTTTTAAAGATTTTTTTACCAGAAATGACAAAAATTGCCTTTAAAATACAAATATGCAAATTTCGCCATGATTTGAACAAATCTGACTGAAGGCACCCTAAGCAAACTGCATATCAAATTTCAAAGCAATCGGACAAGCGGTTTCAGAGAAGAAGATTTTTTTACCAAAAACACCAAAAAATGCCTCAAAATTACAAATATGCAAATTTCACCACGATTTGAACAAACTGAAGTGAGGTCACCTTAAGTGAACTGCATATAAAATTTCAAAGCAATTGGACTTGCAGTTTCAGAGGAGAAGGCAACTGTTGACGGACGACGATGGACGACGGACGACGGAGACGACGGACGACGACGGAAAATCAACCTATTTGATAAGCTCCGCGTCGCTGACAGCGGAGCTAACCATGAACCTCTTTCTTTTATGGAGAGTCTCTCCCACAATCGCCCTTGTATGTCCTCTTTTCACCAATGCATTTGCTTTCCAGTGTAAGTTGTGGTACAGCATCATCTTGAAGTCTTTCCTAATCCAAATTTGATTGTGGGTCGTCAAACTGCTGACGAAGTCCTTCTCTTGGAAACGGCCTTTGCATACGTAAAACATGCACTGCACTTATAATTTTGAAAACTTACGTCAGTGGCAATCTTTACCGCAACAATTTCTAGAGGCGGTGTTTTCACTTCGGGTTCGAATCATTCAGAATGCCTTATCGAAATCTCGCTCACGATTATTGGTACATCCGTAATACTTACAGGCAGGCATAAGCTATTTATGAGACTCCCTAGATCAGACCCCCTAGCCAATGCACCAAAACACGAAAACTTTACGTCATCATCCGGGCATTTCTCCCGACATGCTTTGCGAGGAAGTAGACAATATGGTCGCGCACAGTCGGCTAAAAAGGTCTCCATATTGCCTGATTTTGATATTTATTTCATAGATAACTTCAAAAAATCGCTGTTTCTGTGCAAAAACTAATGATAAATGCTTTTATGACATACATAGAAACCTGTATAAGGCAGATTACATTTGGGTGGACTATTCCTTTAAGTGGGGGAAAATCAGTAAATGAGTTGGGAACTCTGCTAAAATTTCTGCTGTCCCCCAATCTGATTGCATTGATATAGCTGGGGATACCCTGGTAGAGTGCCTGGAGAGCCTTCATTGTATATTTACCAATTTACTGCACTTAACAAAAACACTATAAGATTTGACTTTACTACAGACTTTCAAGAGTAACAGGTCAAATTATGGTAGAATGAACAATAACACTCATCCACTAGGCAAGAAGTCTTCCAATATGGTATAGACCTTTTCCCTGTGGATTGCTGTGGATGTATTGAACATCCAATACATAAACAGAAACACACTGACTTTGTGTTATATGACAGTTTGTTATACAAAAATGACACACATTTGCAGTGCCAAAGAATGCCCCATGTATTTTGTATCGATCGGTGACAAAAAAGTAGGTCTGCAGGGTCTTGCCATAGAGTTCTACAAGAAACATACCCTGCATATACCCTATGGATAAAAAAGGTCTATGAGTAACGTATGCTTTGTATACCCTACCATGCACTGCATCATGGCACTGGTAAAAGAACTGCTTATCTTTGTCCCAACCCTCATTACTTCACTGCAGTACAGTTTTTGTACACATGATAAATTACAGCTTCTATGACATCCATGAAATTCTATCCCACCTATTCTAGCTACGGTTAAACTTTACAGTGTAGCATTTGCCAATGATTACAGTGAATAACTCCAGCCTTACTAATGACAGTACTTGAACATATTCCCATGTGCACATGGCCTGTCTGCAATAGGGCAACTTTGAAATGCTTGTGCACAAAAACAGCAACCAATAACAACTTAAGGTTTCTGTACTACTGAGGTATCAAAAAACATAGGGCCAAAGTCCCTGAAGCTACTATAGACATGGATACAAATTAAGTATTTCCTGACTGTATGAAATTATCTCACTTAGGTCATCCTGGGGACTTGTAAACCAAATATTAAAGCTGTCTAACCAGCGGTTTTGAAAGAACAAGCAACTCAACAGTTGACAGAGCTCTGCTGTGTTATGTAGAGAATAACCTTTTGTGACACATGTATTGATGAAGAAGGTGGATATCTTTGATTATTGTAAGTGAGTTATGTTGAATAAGTTGAGACTGTACATACTCAGAGAAAGCACACTGAAGAGACAAATGTTTGAAACTTAAGAAGTTCAAGGTCATCAAAAGCATATAAGGAATCATGTAACTTTCATTGCACTGTTTACACAGATTGCATAATTGCTATAAATAGCACATGAGGAATCTTACAGCCCAGCTTTACCATAAAAACCCTATCACTTTGACCATTCTTTTAATTGACCACTCTTTTTTTTCTTCAAAAGTAATTTATTTTATCCTTACCAAGTCAATCATAAATGGAAATTAGAACTTTCTCTATCTCTGTCTTTATTGACTATTTTGAGCAATTTCTTTTAGATAACATACAGGGCACAATAAATGACGGTTCAGAATATGTCAAAGTTGGGATTCAGGAAAGTTGCCTTTACATGTTTTAATCCTCCAAGATGGTAAGCATTTCACTATGAACTGTCAAAAAAGTTGAACTTTCTGATAATTCTACACTAAATTATTTAGGCTTTGATGATTTCCTAATTAATTCAATTATTTAAAATCATATTAATTATTTTTTTCTGGCTGAATTGATAGGGTTTATACAGTACAAGAATTACATACAATGTAAGTCAAATTTTGACCAAAAATGACAAAAAAATTCCTTAAAAATACACATTTGCATATTTCATCACAATTTGAACAAATCTAAGTTGGGTTACCCCTAGGGACCTGTATACCAAATAACAAAGCTGTCTGACCAGCGGTTATGAAGGAGAAGATTTTTTACCAAAAACACCTTTTTTGGCATTAATTTGCCTATTTTCAACAATATCAAAAAATTAAAAAAAATAGTTTCTCAAAATCATATTTTTTCATCTACACAACAAATATCAAATCAGTAAGTACTGCGGTTCTCAAGATATTTGAGTGGACGGACGCCTCACAAACGGACATACATACATACATACATACATACATACATACATACATACATACATACAGACTGACGACGGACGCCGGACGGATACCCATCCCAATAGCTTCTATAGACTATAGTCTATAGTAGCTAAAAATTCAAATTTCAGTCTCATAATGTTAATGCCTACACATTTATTCAAACTGAAAATAACAGCAGACCTAGGGGGCCTCCTATCAATCATTTCTCTGACTACACCTAATGTTGACATTCAAAGCATCGACTTACCCTTGGTCTTCCAGCACCTATCCTCTTGATGATGGCAGGTTTTCCAATACCAGGGCCTTTAGGCTGCTCAATGTTGCCGGTACATTTGATGGAGCACTTCTCACACCTAACATTTCCCTTTGCTAAAGGTTTGAAACAAAGAAACAGTATGTAAACATCATAAACAGACATGACTAGCTATTAAATAATTCATGACATAAAATAGTGATAAAAGTGATAAAAAGAGATCATTTCCATATCACGTGACTGCTATAAATGCAATTTTGTTATTTACGATGTTTACAACATTGGTATCTGATCAAAGTGTCAACACTGACAAGACCTTTTCTGATGACTTTAGGGCGCACTATGTGAACTCCAAGTGACAAGCCATTCATATGTCACACCTACTGCACTGATAACCATGGCTACATAACCTCCTGTTAATGATTGACTGAGATGTCAAGGAGTAGAGTAAACAAACAAACTGGTAATTTATGTTTGGATCAAAGAAACAAGGTCACTGGATTGAGGACAGCACATGGTGTTCTGTGGTCACAATGCTGAGTCAGTGTGGAGAAAATGGATCGCACGTTACAACCTTGAACTTGAAAAACTTCCTGTCATCACGTGAAATAGGCTACAATGTACTGGTAATGTTTTTGTCACTTTTATCCCTTCATGAATTGCACAGTGTCACGGCTCATTATATGCACATTAAAAAATCCACTTGATTGGAAATTTAACAAGTGACATGGCTGAATGAAGCTGAAAAGATGACATGGCTGAATGGACAAAGACCACTATGTTGATTTCACTACTTACATTAGGGCAAGAGGAATACACTACACACTAATTACCTAATAACAGTGACAATTCAAACCAGCCATCCTCAGCTAATAAGGTAGATAACTCACACTTTGGTGAGTCTCTGAAGTCAGGGAAGAAAGTGTTGTACAGTCTTTGGAGGTTTTGGCTCTGTGGTAAACTGATTTTTGAAGGTAAAATGTAAGCTTTATGCAGAGATACTTGGTACAAATAAGCAGACTTTTTATGACATTTTTTGACCAAAGAATTAAAGTCGCGTAAGTAAATTCAGTATTATACCATGTGCACTGAATAAGGTACACTGAAAATCCTACATGACAAAAATCATTTTTATCAAAGTCATTTTATTCTTGGTAACTTCAAGTTACTGTCAGTAATAGATTTAACTTTTATTGTTCATTATATTTTAAGCATATTGCAATTGAGCAATATTTTAGCGTGTTATGTTTAACCTATAGTTTAGCTGAGCATGTTATGTTTAACCTATAGTTTAGCTGAGCATGTTATGTTTGACCTATAGTTTAGCTGAGCTGTTATGTTTAACCTATAGTTTAGTTATGTTTAAGTGATGTTACAGTACATACATTTTATCATTTTTGTTTTGACAATTTCAATCGTTTTCCAACAGCCTTACATAATCTTCCAAATGCATGAATGACAGTTTAAAATGGCATATGCTATTGGAATTTTTTGAAACTTAACTGATCAAACTGTAATGAACAGTGCATTGTTCACAGCACTGTCAAGATAACATACACACATGGTGCAAACGAGCACAATGTTCTCAACTTACCGGTGCAAACGTAGATTTTTCCACTGGCTGAAGATCAACATCTGCACTGTTGATACTGTCCTCATTGATCAAGGTGTCCTGGGAGCTCTGATGGCTTTCTGTTTCCATGCTGTCTTCCAGGGTAACCGAAGGCACCACAGCAGTCTCCTTCACAGGGTCAATCCTGACTCCAGGCGGGATGTAATCAGGGTCGTCGTCCTGCTGCTGGGTGTCCGATATGACGTCCGTCTCTGTGAAGTTACTGTCAGTGTCGATTGCAGCCGCTGCAAATGCTGAACTGTTGTCCATGTGCTCCATGGGTTGTTCCCCATCACTGTACTGTTCCTGTGGGTGACATTGCAATATGCGGTCATTTCTTAGACCACAGTAACACACTGGGCCTCCCTCTCACATGGCATGCTATCCATGGTTGCTTGCACATGCACTCACTAACTCAGCACAGTGCTGACCTTTGACCCAAGCCATGTTGTGGATTAATCATTAACAAGAAATGAGGCAATTATTGTTTACGAGGTTTGGTAATATGTTAAGAAAGACTTAGACACACAACCATGTTTGTTCTACTTGTGTTAATCTATCCAATAGCAGAAAATAAGTAACAAAGTTACAAGTAGGGCTTTCTGATTCTCCAGTCTGGAATAACATTAAAAATAGTAACATGACAAAGTTGGTGATAGCATGATGAATGACACAATCAACTGGCATCAAAACTTTGGATAGAATGAAAGAAGTATGATTCAACTGGTGAGAGTGATTTTTGGAAATAGACCCTGCCAGACTTCCCAAATTTTTCCATGAATTGTGACTTGAGGATGTTACCGAAAATGTCAACTTGAAAAACATTTTTCCCTTGTGCTTTCATAACGAAGTTGCGCTACACCAGCAAGTCTGACAGATTCAGTCTGCTTCTTTGGGAAATGTAAGATGTTGTCAAAAATGTGAAATTTAAGGTAAGAAATTCATTTCCAATTGAAAATTCGTACCGAGATCAAAAACAGAAATGAAAAGTGGGAAATTTAATAGTATAATTCACACCGATAACTGTACAATGATGCAGTTTGACTAAATACTGAATAAGAATTCAAAATGAGTGTTGAGAAAACATTTCATTCTGTCATTTACATAGTTCCCACAGTTCCCACAAATAAGAGCAAAACACCAACCTGTCCTGGGTCTTTTGATCGACAGTCTAGACAATTATAGACGGCATTCATTCCCTCAGCTTTCATTTGTTGGTATGTTGTCATATCAACACTGTCATCACAACCTGCATGAATCCACCTGCAAAGACAAATTAAATTCCACACAATTCAGAATAGCAGCATCTGATGTGTATGTAAAGCATTACTTTTTACAAACTCTAAACTGGAGGCTGAGCTACTTTTGCAGCTTTGTAATATTTCTTGCATTGGTTTAAAAATTTACATATAAAATTATGGTTTCAATTGAGAACAAGACAGATAACATCTCTGTAACTACAGCCAATGCAATGCATCAAACCAATAACTCTAGAGCAATCTCTTTGCCGAGTAAAAATACAAAATAGAGCTGACTCAATGACATTCAAGAAATTCCTGAAAGTCTACTGTCTTTAACCCTCTTGTCAGACTTCTTTTATCATCTGAAACAAACCGAATCCCTGAAACTAAAAAGATGCCTTTATCTGATGAAAGTTTCAGCTGGGGTTAGAATACTCATTCAAAGTTTAGCAGTGACCAAAATGGTATCAACTTTAATCATGTATTTCTGTAACGTAGCTTCATTTGTGTTTATATCCTTCATCTCACATGCATACATGCCAAGAACATAGCAAATCCAAAAGTACCCACAAATATGTTGGTAATCCACAAAGTCAGACCAGTGGATTTAATTACCCCTGTTCATGTAATATTGCACGTTATATTGGTGACATGAACAGCAACCAACTATGTTCACTGTCTTGAAAACATCAAGTCTGGGCGTTCATTCACTGATTTTATCTGAAAGATCAGGGCTTTCTTTTTCCATGGAGTATTTCAAAATTTTTGAAACAAGATTGCTGATCCTTTTCCTAATGCTGGATCAAAACTGCCAGTTACTCTGCTCTTGACAACAAAGACTCATAAATTCATTATATCGCCATAGCAAAAATGGACAGTAGTACAATGCTTTAAAGTGATGTATAATATTTTAGAAAACAGTTGCCTTAGTAATTATTGATGATGATCTGTTAGAGCATTGGTATTTAAAGAGATAGTGCAAAGCATGATTAATTCCTTGGATGACAACATCAGAAACATAAATAACACAGGATAAGGACACCAGACTGTGAATGCCAGGCATGGCTGTTACCTCTCATTGAAGCAGTACGCGCATTTCGGCCAGTTTTACAAAAAACTCAAATTATAACAATAATTTTCTGGTCCACTGGATGTTCAGACTCATTTTATACATCACAGAAGCCAGAGGAGTCAGTCAAGTTTTCAGTCTTGTTTTTTTTGAAAATTGAATATTTTCTCCAACGGATTAACACTGGGTGATTTCAAACATCGACATATTTTAGATAATTTCTTTACTTCAAACTTGCCACAGTGACCAATGATTTTATTTTTGATAATCAGAGAGAAAGGTTTAAATGAAAGTAGATTTCGTCACTCTACCCAGTTTTTCAGTGTATTGGTCTGACATGAGAAAAATTATGAATGGAGTTTAAATAACCAACACAGGTGGTAGAATGGTTCACAGTATCTTTATAAAATAACAGGCCTTTCATAAGAACACATACTTTTTACACTGATCACACTGGACCATGGTGTTTGCTGTGGTGTGCTGTCTGTATGCCTTGCCACATATGGGACAGCACAGTCCTTTGTTTCTCTGTTGGTAACAACTGTCACAGACACTGTAATTCAGGTGCCATCTGGAGCTAGGCCCCACTGCCTGGAGTCCTGGAACCACAGTCTGTGCAAACACGGCAATTCTGTCAAGTAACAGAATAGAAAACACAACTATACCATCATTTTAGCAACAATTGTACATAAAACATAACGCAAACCTATAACATGAAAGGACAAATATACACAAAACTGTTATAGCTATAATTAATCAGAATGCAATAAATATGGAACATATTTATTTAGTATTTGGTGGTCCTAGGACCAGTTGAAATTCAAGTTCTATGATCCACAGTCTAGTTTGCTAGAAACACATAGTCTTCTCCATACATGTGCATTAGTATTAACTGCTCTGTCGGACAGACAGAACAGCATTTTCACCACGCTGAGCTAACTTTAAGTAAAACCACCAGATCTGATCAGCTCTGAAGTGAATTCCCTGATACCATTACTTAACTTGTCAAGCAGTTTGATAATTGGAATCACACTGAACTAGTCGAACAGTTTGAAACTTGGAATCAAACCACATCACACCAGCAGCCTGTGCAATAAACTGGTGAATGTCAAACAACCTGATTTCATTGCCTGCCCTAGGAAATGTTCAAGGATAGACTCTCTTTTTCAGACAGAGACAGATCAATTATACAACACCAGCATCAAGAAGAAAGACTTGCTTACCTTACACTTCCATCCATTCTTTGGAATGGTTTGCATGACAGGCCGTAAACAAAAGGTATGGTAGCCTTTATCACACGTATCACAGACCAGCATCTTGTTGTCATCTCCAGGTTGCCTAGAACGGAAGTCAAGTCAAGACATATTTAGAAACCAAGAAACCAATGCTATGCTGTGTACAGTAATTGTTAGCATTACCACTCTAAGAAAGACAATGCAGCTATGCACTGAATAGCTTTGGGAACGTTTGCATTTTTTATGCATGAGACATAGAGGGCAGACTAACTTCCTGTGGGATTAATAGACCCATGGATGTCCCTTCTATTGTTCTCTGAATGGACAGCTAAAGCTCTTCCTGTTTCCAGACACAACAGTAAATACTACAAGTGGGATCTATCTTGGTGGTTCGAGATAACAGACTGTGTGTGTCTGGTGTAACTTTAACCCTTGATACAGCATAACAATGCATTCATATTGGTACAGAGAAAGATTCTCCTACAAAGTCACACAGAAAGGTAGCTATCTGAATTTGAATTTTGAGGAAATTTATTTCTTGACAACAACAACAACTCAGTCATTGATTTCACAGGTTTCATTAGTCCTATTCCTGCCAGACAGTATCACTTCCCCTTCAGCTAGGTCAGTACAAAGTGGTAGTGAGCCAAAACCATATGTATTTTCATACACTTGGCTATGTACTGGTATGTTATGGCAGCTTTAGTTTGTTGAAATCATGTTTGCAGTATTTCTGTTTTCAGGGGCCTTCAAATGTTAATTTATTTTTAAAATGCAACATATGGGACACGTCATGTTTCACTTGTCTTTGCTAACTTGATGGTGAACAAACTTGACAGGATAAGGGTTAAAGGTCTGTCTGAAATACTGTAACATCAAGAGTTAATTTCCAGAATACTGTTTTTAACAAAACAACACATGAGCAAGGGTGAACACTTTTTATTTGACAGGTTTCTCTCAGATCTCTTGGCTGGAGGGCAGAACACAAGTATTTTACAACATAGGGATTCATTTCCGGCAATATAAAATTGGTAAAAAGAAGTCTCTACAATATTATCACTCACTCCATATGCTGTATGAGTTTCCTCTATGACAATGCAACTCCATGCCCCATGGCAAAAGAGATACCCATACTTCCCTCACATTGTCAACACCACCCCTGCCTTTTTAATAACAGCTGAAACTGAACTCATCTCACAAGACCACACAAAAGTAATCTAAAGATTTTTGTCTTTCTTGTTTCGAGGGTGGGGGAGGGGGCATGCCAATTTACATATGTGTTTAACTTACCTAC
Source organism: Ptychodera flava (assembly GCF_041260155.1). Lineage (NCBI taxonomy): Eukaryota > Metazoa > Hemichordata > Enteropneusta > Ptychoderidae > Ptychodera > Ptychodera flava. The sequence goes on along the minus strand of NC_091945.1, from coordinate 3,345,000 downwards.
AGGTCTGACAGATTTTACACTCAGGGCACTGCCAGCCAGCCCTGACCACTGGATTGACATCCACTGCCGGATCCAAACAACTCCCATGATAGTGTTGGCCACAGCTTGTACAAAATAACTGTTCCATCATATCTCCAGGGCTGTCACACACTACACAGTTGGCTTCCTCCTCAGCTATTTCATAAATGATCAGATTTGGTTAAGTATCATTTTTAGGATTTCAAGAAACAGCGCATAAAATTTCACACCACATCATAACAAACATGCCATGTTGCACCAAAGCCATTAATTTGACTACTGTAAATTCAACTACAGACATGCTTTTGGAGACTGCACATGGTCTGTTCAAATACAATCAAGTTTGTGAAGGAATTTTGTAACATATTCCTAATCTAAATGAATATACACTATTACATGTCAATGAGAATTTCATTCATTTTTCATCTTGGCAGTAAATCTACCAATGATAATTTAAATTCAATCTTGACATCCTACGGCCTTAAAAATTTGCAAAACTGTGCTGTTTTTTGGTATGAAATCTCTTGTGTTATTACCACACATGTAACTTTGTCTTCCATAATGTGTATCAATGGTCATTGTAGACTAAAACTATCATTGAACTGTAAGCACTGAACAAATCATACTATATTTCCTCCATATTGCAATGTTTCTCTAAACAAACTGCAAAACTCTCACACTGGATTGAATGACATGGCTCTGATAACTACAGAACATTTGCTTACCTATTGCCTCGGCCTGATCAAGATGGTCTGGGCAAAACAAGGACATGTCTTTGATTTCCTGAAGTGGAAAAACAATCAAAACATTAACAGCTTTGTCAAACTCTGACAAGAGATGCAGTGCTAACAGTGTGAATGTCTTGCAATGAGTGGAAACAAAAGACACAAACAGATTACATAAACAATCAACAGCAAATATCCAAGATGAAACACTGATGGCTGCAACAAATGCAAAACATTTTTTTCAGCATCTGCAAAAGACACGATAATCTTTTCAAATGCTGATTTGATATGCATATTATAAGTCATTTTTTTCATTAATATTTGTATGTGAGAAGTTAAAAGGATTTTCAGACTCGCAGCAGATTCAATTCTATTATTTTTGATATTATCAACTAAGAGACAATGCAATATGACTTAACGATAACAATGGATATGAGTTACGTCCTTCGACATGTTTCTCAGTTGAAAGACTTAACATCTACTCTTGTAATTCTGAAATGTTCAAGTCTTTGTTCAGTTGGTTTGAAATACCTGCTGATGAAAGCAAATCTGGTCATATAAGATACATCTTGCAGGAAATCATCATTTTCCATGCTTAGCTCACCTGGAATGCTCCGCTGCTGGCAGCACATGGATAGTGATACATCTTATTACACTTGACCATCCTACAGACGATGGTTGCACCATGCTTCTTACAATAGCTACATACTTGTGATATCCCTGAGAGGACTGCCTTATCCACATTAATGAGTTGCATGTTTTCATTCTGGCATACACCTTCAGACCACGCAGCACAGCAGTGATGTGCTGTTGTATGACCTGCAGAAAGACACGTACATGACAACTGTAACAACTTTTACAAATAATGCTGATCACACTCGAAGTCTGTCACAAAACATAGCGCCATGCTAAAAACACTTCAAGCTGCAAATGTTAAAGAAATTCAGACAAAATTTGTCTTTACGCAGCTACCTCTATTATCACAGCTAGTGGTTAGATCCTTTGATATTGGATTTTCACCAACACATTTTTCACTTCATTTTACACTTTGTAACATATATCACTCCCAAACTATAAGCTTCCTGCCAATGCATAGCCATATACTTCTTTAGTTACTGCCTACATGTACTATATATAGCATGGAGGTAGACTGTTTTCATGGTTACCAGCAGTGTGGAAAGAAAAGATCAGCATTTAACACCTAGGGGAACATGAACCACGCATGGAGGTAAAGCTGATGTAGACTTCCATCATGCAGTGGTTGTCATGAACTTTTAGCAACAGATATTTGGTGACCGGCCAATGTTAGAGAAATCTTCCTTTTTAGGAAAGCACAGCACAACAGCACACATTCTGACAAGTAGCTTTTGAAAGAGAAAGACTGTGTGTTCAGCTCCGAGTCTGAAGACATAAAGCCACACTGAAATTCAGGTACTGGGATTCAATAACATTGTCCTATTCCCCAAAGTAGAATGCAATTCAACCTTTATCCCTCAAAGTTACTATCTGGTCAAGTTGGTTTAAACTGATGATGCAAAACATGTCCCATATCTTGCCCCTGAAAACACAGATACTGTAAATGTGAGTTTTACAAATGATACCCTGTCAAGTAGGTGAAAATATGTGTAGGTTTTGGCTGAATGGAACCTTTCACTGGCATGGTAGATGAGGAAGTGACAGGTCTGGTTGGATAAGGGTTGATCAAATGAATGTTTCTCCCATTATTCCTTGTCACAAAACAACCAAGTGAATGCTGGGTGTATCCTCTCAATGCCCTGCTTCAACTCTACTGCTTATTATACAAAATACACTAACAAATAATCAACTAACGATGAGTCATTCTTAAACAATGGGTTGGACTTGACCCTGGGTATGACAAGGCTAATTGGATATGCAAGAATTCTATCCATCATACAACAATGGAAGCTCTTCAACCTGGCCTTGACAATAACTGTCATTTCCTGCATGGATGTGTTAATTGCAGGCAATCATTACTGCATATGTTTAATGCTGCAGATGAAAGGTACTAGTTGTTAAGGTGATAAAGGCTATCCATGGATACAGCTATAACAGGGACCATCACACATGTTTTGTATCTTATCCATCAGTCAGTCATTCACAATACATCATAACTTTTGTTTGATGAACATTTGGTAATAGATGAATTTATGTGCACAATGAAACAGATGATTATTTCAAATTTTCCTTGAGCGATTACAAAAGAGGTTAGTTTGTGTTCACTGTCATCAAAATGAGCAACAGGAGCATGTCTTGCTGTAGATAAGGCAGGCCACATGTTACATACTATATATACATACATATATGTCTTACATAAATTATGGCCAAAACAAGGGACTTCATGCCCCAGGGCAGGTGACCATTTGCCCGACATCAGGTGAGAAAATGGTCTCTTGCCTAAAGACTATATAATCCCTTTATCAGCTATACTATTTTTATGACATGCTTCTCTCAGTTTTTGTTCAAAATTTTTGATTTATTTACAAATGACAAATCATATGCTCTATTTCCATGATAGACGGAAACATGTAAAAAATAGAATATTTTCATTCTGGACCGGAACAGTGATAATTTTAATCACTCTCATGTTGTTTATTGATATTTGATGCTCAACTTTCTGAAAACCTGTGTAATTTGATCATTTTAAATCTGATGGTGTCAAGTTGAAAACAGTTCAGGGTCACTTTCAGTCGAATGATAAATATTCAGCCATTACTTCATCAACGCGTTACCATTAAATCTACGGGATGTGTGACTTTGGATATATAAGGCATGTACTGAGAAGCGACTGTGTTCCAGTCACTTTCAGTCAAATGATAAATATTCAGCCATTACTTCATCAACACGTTACCATTGAATCTACGGGGTGTGTGACTTTGGATATATAAGGCATGTTATGAGAAGCGACTGTGTTCCATTTTGACAAAATGTTAATCATCCCAAGTTTACAACAGTTTAGAGATTAACATGTAACAACACATGGATGCATACCCTTATCTTCTGAAATTTAGAGACTATGGACATTGAAAACTGGCAGGCTAATCAAGGCTATCATCTGAATAAAATCACCTTTGACAACCAATTTAAAATACAAAGCCACAATGTGTTTGTTTACAAACAGAAACAGCTTTTAATCACACATGAAACAAAATACTCCATTTTCACATATATGCACATAATTTATTCTTGAAACATAATTATTTCCTTGTATCCCTCTTAATCTTACTTACTCATTCCTTCATTCATTTTTTTGCAAGTATAGGCCTTCAGAAACATAAATTGAAAAATACCTGATTTCAGAAAGTTTTGTTTAAAGTTTGGATCGATAATAAAAATAATCAAACTTCGTACCACAGTCAATTCATACAATTTTCTGATACAGTTTCTGTATATGTATGTAGAGATACATACCTGTTTGCTCAAAGACAACACTAAGGTCTGGTTCTTCTGGATGACCCACTGTACTGAGTTCATCTACAATCAGCGGTGGTTTACCATTCTCCCCTATCACAACACTGTGAGGATTTGACCTCCTTGGAGATTTACTTCTTTCCCTGCTAGTAAATGGCATAAATCACAGTTTCCAGGTCAGTATTCTACAACAGCATAAAGCTTACTGGATACGCTTGAACTCAAAGTACATCAAAGGTTACAGACATAAAACAACTCACAGAAGTTTATCTTAATACATAAATATGGCATTACTTTGTTTTTCCTCAACACTGAAACTATTCCTATCACAAACTCATATGCAGATTGCCTGATTGCTCAGATGTTTCTGTATCCCGACTGAAAGAGAAACTAGAAAATATTAATACCTTGTTGTTTTAGGCGGACCTCTTTTCCTTCTCCATGTCCAATGTTTTGGACTTCTCTCATTGGGGTGTGGTTCAAGACTATCTTCTACATGCTTCCGTTGTTTTGGTACTGCTTTTTTGAAAGGATTAAAACCAGGCGAGGGGTCAAATCGGAGAAGGTCACCCTGACCCAGTAAACTTTTCTCGCCACAGCAACACAACGCACAAAACTTGTCTGACCCTTCACTCCTACAAAGGAAATACAAAAAAGGTCATCATTTTTTCTAAAAGAAATATCAATACCCCTCTTAGGTCTTCATAAGATAAGAAGAGCACGGTGCCAATGAAAGCCATACAATTCTTCTGGAATAAATATAATGCTGCTGATCCCTACTGATGTTGTGTGTAAAATTGACTTTGACCCAAATATTTCTGTATTGTGAAAAGTACAGTTCACCCTTTTGTAACTTGATACGCATAGTATATTTTAATTTTTTAACTTGGCCGTTTCTTTGAACTTCTGTTTTCTGTCAGTGATTGCTCCAAAAACATTACAAATTCAAGTTTAAAACCACTGGCAAAAATCTGATATGTCACGAATAATAATCTATTTCAGACTACTCATCGAGATTGAGCAGGTGACATATCAATCAAATACAACTTGAAAGAGTTTGTTGGAACTGATGAACATTTCAATGAATTCAGACAGGCAAACGTGAACTTTGACCTCCTTTGACAGAATAGGATGACCTGACACAACTTGAAGGGTACTACTAACCTTGAGTGAAAGGAATAGTCCTCATTGGAGATTGCATCATTGCTAAGACCACTAAACTGTCCCATGTCACCAAACGTTCTGCTATCGTCATCTTGAAATGACAAAGTGTCTATACTACGTGAACCTATGACCTGTCCGTCATCAAACTGACTTTTAATTTCTGTACTCTGTAGTTCAACACTCCCTGAAAGGGCTTCTGGGATTGGGATTCAAGGGACACTTGTCCTTCAGCCTTCACCTCTGTCACCATGGCAACATGACTGTCATCGTCAGCTCCTCCTGGGTATCGCTCTTTAAGCATGGGATGTAGTCTGTGTGAGTTACAGAAGTGATGCATGAGATTGTGATTTTACTATGACATTGAGCAAGATATGTCATCAGCCATTATTCTAGACTGTGAAGACACAAAAGGCGGGGCAAGAGAGATACACTACTAACATCATAGATTGTGTGCTGTTTACTATTCCTGCACTCTGTGAATATTACTTTCAACTGAAAATTATTTTGCACGAAGCTAGGGGGCCTGCACGAAGCTAGGGGGCCTGCACGAAGCTAGGGGGCCTGCCAGGCCATAAATAATGCACCATGATCTTGAATCCTGTCATCTACAGTTGGTGACATTTGAGTCAGCTTGGTAAGACGGCACACCTTACGAATTCACAAAGGTTCCCTCCCTTACAAAAGGTACAGAGAATAGGAAAGCTGACAATGACACTTGTACATGTGGATTCTCACAGTGGACAATTCAACACTGTATGTTAATCAAAACATGCTGTAAGGGCGTCTTCAATCAAAGACCTTGAATTGCAAGGTTAAGGTCACCTCATGTTTTATTTTGGCTGGATAAGACACCAGCGTTAGCTGATCTGTTTAAACCCTTTTCCTGCCAGACAGTAATAACTGTATTACTTCCCCATCAGCCAAGTCAGTAAAAAGCGGTATTGAGCCAAAACATGACGTATTTTCACCCGCTTGGCTTGGTATGTTATAGCATCTTTTGTCCAAAAAAAATTAGTTTACAGTATTATGTTTTCAACAGCCTTCAAATGTACAGTATTATGTTAAAATAAATCATATGGAATACGTTGTGTTTCATTAATTTTAATCATCTTGTCCTGGTGGTGAAATATGGACTTGGCAGGAAAAGGGTTAAACTGGCTCATTGGCAATGAAGAAATCTACCTAACTATACCCTTTTATTTATTGTCAATTCAAGGTAATAGCTAGGTTGACCTGTTTGACCTTCAACAATTACCATTCTTCTCCAGTTAACATTAATTACTGTCCCATGATCCTTATCTTATTGAACAAGATTTGCCTGTGAAATTATTCCCCCAGTTCAACATTAAATATTCATTTGCACCAACTGGGGCTCAATTTTGATGATTTTCACTGAAACAATAACAGTATTGACAAGCTATTTAGAGCTGAGAAATGGAAACTATACCTATAACTTTCTTTGAAGAATTTATACCCAACTTATGAAGTACTAATAACTAATAGGAAGGTATTACCTACTGTACTTTCAGGTGACTCCTAATACTCTTTAGTTTTTATAAAATGCCATGGTTACAATACACTAACTCAAACCTAAGTGTTGGTTGAAAATCAAATGTTTGACTTTGTAAATTTCATTTTGGCAATAAGTCTACAACAGCTCATTTGATACTACAGGCAGTACATACTGGTACTTTCAGAGTTTTGACATAATGTAACATTTCATCATTTACTTACAATTTCTTTCTAGGGATTGGTGAAGAGCCATCTTTGCGTGGTCGTCCCCTTCCTCTCCTGACAGTGCCTGTCCCAGTGGCAGGGCCTTGGACTGACGGTTCTCCCATGCCAACCTCAGCTACATACTGCAAACAATACACATCAGTTTCTTCAATATTTCCTACACACAATACTGGTATTCATCTCAACTCAATATTTAGTTTTGAAGATTTTTGTTTGTGAGAGAGACCTCACATTCTCATATGGGTGGGAAGGACTGATTTACCTTCAAATCAACATTGTAAGGATTTGCCCTTTTGCTATCACACTATCCTTGAATGAATGTGAAGATAAAAGCAAACAAATCCTTATCAATGATGGACTGCAATACTTCAAGACTTTGAGAGAGAGAGCGCTGCATCAAGTACAAAATGGTCTGTGAAGACAGCACATTCAATTCATGTGAATACTTGGAGTTCTCATGCTGTGACATGCTGTGCATTACCTTCATCAAATCAGAAGCATTACATCAAGTAACTGATACATGATTGGAGAAATGAAATTAATTTCACATGGATTTACTTGACAGTATATTACAATAGAATCTTCACTGAAATCACTAAATCACTGTAAGTCTCATTTACGACATTAATGTGGCATATACTTAGATGTGATTTTGTTGAATAAGCTACAAACAAATATTTGGTCTCCATTTTTTCTGTAAATCTGCTAAAATGTTAGATTAAAATCAACATAAATTTAACGGCACAATCAGCCTATATCTGAATCGCTTGTCTATCGTATACATGTACTGGTGCACTACAACACACAACATTTGTAAACCTCATCAAAACATTTCCTCATATTGACAACGCCTATCACAATTTATATCTATTGGCTAATAATAAAATGTTGTGTTTTAGAATCAGTATCTGTGGACCAATCACAAAGCAGCAAATTGCTCCATGCTACACGTATGTCTTGTATCGATGTTCATAACCAATGCAAGACTATAGCTAACACTTCTTTCTGGTTCAGTCATTCACAATTCATCCAAAAATCAAAGTACCCAGGCAAGCACAGTGGTTATGATGCAACGACACATATTTTGATAAACACCATCACTGCCAGGTACATCAGTAGAAATTTGTTTCTGTAAGTCTTTGAGGGCGTACATGTAGCATGAGAAATTCATGTTTCCAACTTATTTCAAGGATCAACACATAGTCATGTCATTTGAAATACAGTATCTGGGAAAACTAATGCATTCGTATCCCTAGTATTATTTCACAAAATTGACAAAATTGTGAAAGATTAGGAGAGGAAAGGAAATCAAAAATTAAACTACTACGGACTGTAGTACAGCACACATTTAATTTCACACAAGTACACAGCAGTAAGATTATACTTACATCAGGGTCTTGCTTGGCTCGTGGAAATTTCTTTTTGCGACCTACCAATAAAATAAAGTAAAATTTTAATTGTTAAGTATATACATAAAGCTGACTGAGGCCTTGTAATGCAATAAATAGCCAGTCATAGGCTGGTAGTAGGATTTAAAGCAGACAGACTGTTGTAATGATACAGTAAAGGGGTCATGGCCAGTGTTCACATGTTTTCCACTTCTTGGAAAAATAGAGGGGCAGTAATTTACATAACAATCATAATTTGCATATAATTTTTGAAATGAAAATTTATTCCTTGAATTGTCATTAACATATGAACAGATTGCATGAAAAAAACAACCCTCACAATATCCATGATATGAACCCTGATAGCAAATTTTTTTTTCTAATGCTGTGGAATTGTAATCAACATTTCCTTAACATAGACTACCTATTTCTCATACACTGTGATAATAAACACAATAAATACATCACAAAAAATGCACTACTGTGGTCCAGAACATCGTTCACATCCTACTTTGCAATCACTTTGAAAACAGAACCAAAATTATGTGGTAAAATTGAAAATTTCTGTATTTCTTAATTTTCTATACAGCATGTTCTTGCATTACACCACCAGTTCCTTTGTACATCAAATTCAAAGCAGGAATTTTCACAAAGTCATTGCTATTCTTTTACTACTAGTATCATACCAATCAAAATAGGTTTTTCTTTCTCATTGTACTATGTGCGATACACTACAGTAGTAAATAGCCCACGAAAACAAATTATTGAATTAACAATTTTTGAGGCCCTGTAAATTGAGAGTGAACCAGTTCTACTTTCCAGTTGATATGATATATACATATTTGAAATTCATTCAGATCTGGCAAATTATATCTATTTCTCACACAAATTTGGTAGAAACAAATTCTATAATGTGTTTGACAGTATTGTGGTAAATCTCACACATCTCTGTTCAATATATCTTTCCAACCTCCATAGTAGAATCCTCAAGCATGCACCATTCATGTGCAAAGTACAATGTTCACTGGGATATTTCAAATCCTGTATTGCCATAACATCCTTGCTTTGAATCAAAGTTGCATGCTCACTTTGGCAGGATAAAATTATTTAAAAAATTTTATGATTATAGTAAGCAGTTTAAACAAAGGAGTAACATGAGGACATGTGTGATGCTCAATGGAAAGAATTTATCTAATTTATCAAATCAGAGGAAAAGTAAGGTAAAGTAAAGAGACATGCACACAAATATTAACATGAATTTTCCTTTATTTTATTCACATGGTCATCCTTAACCATATTTTACTACGGTTTCACAAAATTATCTCTGAGACCTTGTGTGAAGTCACATGATTAAACCTGAATTAAAGCACTTGAGATTAAAGGGACAAAGTCGGCCAAATTCTACAATTTCTCGATGACTAAAACACCAGTCAAATCAATAAGCGACCAAGGTGACCATAGACTGCTTCAAGGATAATGTAAAACCACCTTCTTGCTCTTTATGGCAAGGTTCAATGTTTGTCAGGACGTCAGTGCCATTTGAACGAACTGCCATGTTAGAACTCCTGCACATAACAAATATTACTATGCATACTACTTTACGTCAACGTAGAGCTAGCGCATGAGCGGCTGTAGAGCTAGTGCGCGAGTGGCCTGTGACCTGCACACTAACTTCAGCACAATTTTGGATATCGAGGCGCACACGCATAAACAAATGCACGTCCTACAAACTTCTAAAAATAATGAAACTTAGCAGGGCATTTGCTTGTAAGTTTGATTTCACTATCTAATGACATGGACTGTGAAACAGAAATTAAACCATAGACCCACTGGGTCTATGATAAAACTAAAAAGGTTGAAGATTTCTGTGGTGATAGTGAATCAGGTACAGTGTAATACATTTTCTTTGCATATTGTCACGAGCAAATCTTGATTTACCTAATCTTCATCGACTTTGAAGATTTTTAGGGCATTTTTTTGCAATTCCATTGGGTTTTTCAAACAGGATATGATCACTTGTTGGACTTGGAAACATCACACCCAGACTGAACGGCGCACGGTGTAGCTTCATTGACATCATCGTGATACCACGTACTGTCAATTGATACTGCTCACGATTGTTACTGTAGTTACCTCTCAACACACAAGATCTATTCTAATGTTATTGAACGCAGGATTTCTCTGTGCATCGTGTACTTTTATAATTACTTGTATCAGTTCAATAGCATTTCAACCAAACGTCAGCACATTGCAATGACAGTGACTTGAGATGGCAGCAGTCACCCTTGTCTTCTGGTCACTCGTATGGCACTCTTTGCTGACTAACGATTACAGGAAATCTGCCATGATCAGTGATTGCCGTGAAAACCTGAAATTCATGTCATGAACACGAACATATTATTTATCTGTACAAGTCTGCATTCGTAAGGTTGAAAACATAAGACGGTAATTCCCTGAGACATGCACACTACTGGCACTACAGAATATTTTCGTTCAGCTGAAGCCCGGTTGAAACATAGACCTTGGAGTGAAACACATTTCTCAGGGCAAAGTTCTTTATCTTAACGTTGTTCTTTAGAACAAATAAGAAAATGTTAGTATAGGAGTAATGTCTCTGGAGTGACACAGAATCGTACGACGTATTCACGTCATTCTCATTACTGACAAGAGGACCGGGGAAGTCAGTGAGGAACTTTGCAACCTGATGATGCGTTTCCAGCTCCAAGGCGCACTGTATCATTTTAACGGTCGCTGTTCACGAATATATTCATCTGACCAGCACTCTTACGGACCCATGCATGCTTTCATACCAATGCAGTGACTTGCAGTCAACAATGTGTACTGGACAATGGAGATGAGACTGACTGACATCTAATCTGAGTAGTCGCTTCGACTTGGGATTTTCTTGGGTGGACACAGCATGCAGTTACTGCCGTGTACACTATAATGTTCGCGTCAGTCGCAAAAGTATTGCTTCAATGCCGCGATCACCTCAATACTAACGTGACTGTCAACTGAAGTTTATTCCTTCATTTTACTCTGTTTTGATATTTCTATGCCAACAGGCTTTGGGCAATAGGATATAGAGGTACAAACAAGCAAAAACAATTCCGCCATATCGTCGACGCCATGACTGTTGCATCTTGTAGACAGCTGAAATGCCCATTACAAAAATATGCTCTTTTGCAGCAAAGAACAGGATATCGGAGAACAAGATTGGTTGTCAAGGTGTGCATGCAAAGCTGACCATCAAAATGTAACTACAGAAAATGGCATCAGCAGTAGAGAATCCCAAAACTGCAGCACTGTGTTCTCCATCTAGAGCCATATGATTATATACATGACCTGTCACTTTTGTCACACACAGATGCTTACAGCGGTAAGCAGTCAAATTAATGGTACACACCTATTATTTTTTCTGCCGATGTCTTTGTATCGTGTCCAAAACAAGGATGGAAGATAAGCATGGTCACCCATTCATTTAGTATCTTTCAACATGTCAAATTATATAAATAGTGACTGGCATCAAACAAAATTAATGAAAAACTTGCAGAAAATGGCCAACTTTGTCCCTTTAACTTTTAAGCCTGCTGTTAGGTAATGTTGCAAACACATGGGCAGCAATATCAATTTATTCAAAAACAATAAACAAAGGCAAAATTTAAAATTTTGACATTTGAAAAGCATGTCCTGATCTAGGTTTGAGTACAGCCCTACTTCTGTCCATTGCATAAATTAATGCAGAGAGAAGCTACAAAGTACACTGTTACATTCATAATTTATTCAGATATATTTGCATCAACTAAAATCCTATAAATTTTCTAGATATTACAGCAGCCATTGTTCTACTGCCTAAGAATATGATGTGAATGAAAAAGAGGTGCATGTTAGATTTAAAATGTTTACGATTTCACTATCTGAATATTGCAAGTACATACCTAATGTAGTTCAGATAAAAACAATAAAAATACTAAAGGAACCTTCAGCAATAAACAGTGTAATCAAGAAATTCCAGACAGGAAATGAACTGGGAAATGACATTATAAACAAAACTGTACTGTACTAGGTGCTGTGGATGTGCCCTTACATGTACCTCTCTACATGAATATCAAACCATAGACACATAATATCCATATGTCAGACCTTTCATTACAATAAGTTACGACACAATAATAAATATGATGCACTGCCCATCTTCCATGTTTGAATTTGCAACACAGGTAACCCCTGAGATCTAATCATTGGCCATGACATATTTTAAGAGGGACAAAACCTGAACAAACAATCATACCAAACATTAACTTGAAAACGACAGACTTCAATGGATTCACAACTGAGACACTCCATATTCATAATATAAGCTGCAGGCAAGATGCAAGACTGCAGACTAACAGACAGTAGTAGACAGCTGCTGGCCTTCCAGCCAGACAGAAGATACACATACAGAGGCAGCAAGCTGAACCTCTTTACGAAAAAGTCGTATTACGCTGACTGTAAATGAATCACATGACAATTTCTTTAAATTTGTAAATTGAAAGAAATAAGGCCAGAATGCTGATGCTACTTCAATTGTCTTAAATTAATATTTACTTTTGAAATTCTGAACACTGCATTCAAGACAATTTGGTATTAACAATGATTCTGGATGATAAATGAGGTTTAACACACAAAGCTAAAGACTTGCTGCTTTGGCATTGTAAGCGATTGTCAATTTTTCAGCCATTTTCAAACCACATGTACATCATTTACACATATCACTGATACAAATACTTTTATATTTCAAACATTTCACCATCTATAATGAAGTAAAGAACCCAGTAACCAGAACATGGACTTTATTTGTGTACAACCTACATGTACACATTATACATATAAGCACTTACAGAATTTGCAAGGTATATTGGCTCAATTGGCGGTTACAAGATCTAAGAATAGAATTCAACTTCATTGGTGTACCTGTATATGGTGCTTTTGTAGGCCTACATGTATAATAAATGATAGACAGATACATGTACATATTTACCTTGAGAGTATTATGATTTATGGAAAAACTGTGCCAGATGCACGCCAGACTTTAAAACTACAAGGGCCACATTTTTGATGGGGGAGAAACTGCTGAACAAACCATAAATGTACTTGTGTAAGTTTTGAAGCCTTTATACCGGAATGCTGTAAGTAACTTAGTAAGCACTGAAGTCTAATTCAGTCATGCACTGCATTTTTATTAGAGTCACACCATCACACAAAAGACAGCAATGAACATGATTACAAATTCTGCTTAATGAACAAATTGGAAAGGTATTGCACCAGAAAGCAAGAGCAATATGATTTCATGACAAAACTGAGAAAAATAGTTCCACTTGTGAAAGCATAGAAGCCCTGGCTATGACTTCAATTACAACACTACCTGCCAAAGCAATCTTGTGATTAGTCATGGCAAAAGGAGAGAATTTGGGGACAGTGAATATTGAATGGCATCAAAGAGCTTTCACTTGAATTACAACTACGCCAGACAACAAATTCACCGGCATAGATTCATGTATTTTCATTTGAACAGGAAAAGTTCTGCACATCTGATCGTTTAAATGATTAAATAAACTGCAATAGCTGAAAAAATCAATTAAATCTTTATCATAGGTGAACGCTTAAAAAATCAATTGAATTATGTATCCAACAGAACAATTTTGGGACATTGGATTTTTTGGTTTTATTTCAGAGAAGAAACAATCGCTGGATCCGGATAGGTTCAGAAGATTTGATGTTATAGATAACGACTGTGAGATACTATTGAATTGCTCTTTTCACACACACAGTGCAGTACTGTCATTCAGATTACTGTACCAAGTGTTCATCCTCAGCTAACACAGATACAAATCTGTTTTGTTCACCATGCCTTTCTGTGTAGAAAATTGGAACTGCTATCCCACACAATGAAGAGGACACAATATTCACCTTTCCATTACCCTATCTTTTAGATTAGATATTGGATGGCCACTCATTTCCTCTGCAACTGTGACAGCCAACTCTGTGTAGATAGGATTCTTCCACAGTTCAACAGAAATATTAGTTACAAACTAAACTTATGACAAGATTATCGCTTGAATATGTATATGGACAGCAGGGGTTTCATTAAGAGCCGCAGCCGGCGAATTGACCGGTTACTCTCACGATTTCGCCGGCTACTTTTTCGGAAAATTTGAACTCTTTCATCGCTAAAATATTTTTTACCTTCTGAAATGATACAGACAAGTTTCTCAAGCAGTGTGTAATCAAACTTTCCAACGGCTTTTATGTGACACAAACTTTAGAAGACGAGCGACTACTACGATCGCCTTGTACAGTTGTACTACGATGTAGCTCGGTCTTGCGTATACTGCCTCAATAAAAATCGGAATTGCAACGGACGATTCTATTGGCTAACTGAATTGCCGTTTCCTATGTGGTTACCTATATATACGCCAATGAAAACGTGCGTACTACACCAGTCGGCCGTCGTTAACTCAATTCAAAATGGTCGATGAACAAATGACGACGGAAACGATCTCATGGTCAAGCTTCGCTGTACCATCTTCGGTTTTGAAGTGGACCAAGAAACAAGAGGAGGATTATTACGTGGATTTAAACTGTTTTCGAAGGCAAAGACCAGATTTTTTCTCACGAAAAAAATGCCCGATTACAGTTCGAATTTTAGTAAGCCGACGTGCGTTGCACCGCGGCAGGCGAAATGTGAAGGTATATGCGGGATGAATGATATGCACTGCTTTTCGGTCTATCGACGCAAATAAGAACACGTCGCCCAGAGTGGTTAAAATGCGATCAGACCTCTGAATTCACTTCAAAAACGATCCTCGGGTTAAATCTAAATGTGAGCTTCTGAACGTACAAATTTTCATATCCTGTATCAAGGTTCTTACTTTGCATACCCATATAGTCAAATAACCTTGAGGGTCTTTGATTCTATTTGCGAAATATGGTAATTATTGTCATTTTGTCATTATTGTTAAATAAATTGTCCTTTTTACCTTCCCAGTGTTATAAAAGTTCTTCATCTTAAGATTTCCATACCAAACATCAGGGCAACTTCTTAATTTTATGCATAGAAAAGTTCCTCATTTACTGTGGCTTAAAATTTGAATGTTTCATCCAGGATGGCATCAACAGGAAGGATTTTCCCCCTTTACCAGAAAATTTCGGGGGGATTCAGTTCATGTGTTCTACTTGTAACTCTTTCAGATGTGACTGGCATCATTTCATTTTGGGAGTGGTCCCGCTGGACAAATTAATTGGGGTGCCAACATTTCAACAGAGGGGGAATCCCCTATCCCCTGTCTAGATGTAACACTGTATAATATCATCTACAGAAGTACAGGGATAGAAATACTTTTTTATTTCTTGTGGCAAAAGTTTGCCACCGGATATAAAATCAGGTGGCAATTATGAAAAATCTGGTGGCAGTTTAACACACCATGTGATCGGTATAATACAACATTTTGTCATTGCCACATACTCATTCTAATTTATAAATTCTTGAAAATATGGTGAGTACACGTCACAAAAAGTCAACTCATACTGCAGGCCTCAAAATTTTTTTTTTCAAACTTACTAACCGTTGGACACGTGAATTTCATTTTTACTTGCCCGAGAGGAAAAATTACTTGCCCTAAATTTCTAATAACTGTACCAGTAATTTGTAACAGAGGGCAAGAGTTTGGCCATATGAAATGAATTCAAAGAGTGAAAAAACAGATTCAAACATGAACTATATCTTGTTAAAATGAAGGAATATTACCAAATCTGAAATGTCGCAGAAGATATGTGAGAATACTTTAGTCCTTTCTATAGATTTGGCCAATTAGAAAACATCTTTGAATTTGGAATTTTTCCACAACCAAATCCAAATTAAAATCTTTGCATAAGATTAATAAGATTGTGTGATTTACAATGTGCATGGCTAGCTGCTGCACTTTATTATCAAGCTGAGATCACAAACAACTGCTCTGCTAGTGTTTATCTGCCAATGCATACGCACATGTACTGGTACATCTGCAACCCTTTTACCTGTTTACATGTTTGCTCACCGAGCACAGCAGGCCTTCAAAGTTTTATTTCGATAAATGTTCGTCAAGAGAGCAGATTCAAGTTTCGTTTTCGTTACTATTCAGTGCAGATTTGTTTTCTCTAAGTGAGAGCCGATCCCTAACAACCAAGGTCACGTAATTTGAAACTGTCTGCAACTCACGCAATACGTAGCTGCAATATGTGGCCTCCTTGCAAGCTTGGTCGACTGAGCCCGTTTCGACTATGATGTGAATTGTACTTTTTCAACTGGGGGTTGATTTACGTTGAACAGTAAGCATTGCCGAGATCCATGGCTTCGAATAAGTTTACATCCATTTACCAAGCACATGGTGCAATTACACTATCGCGTGAAGCCGATCGACTGTCATACGACTCAAACACTTGCACAAAGAGAACGGCTACCACTGTCAAGAGCACACCCTTTTACGGCACACATACAAAACAGTGAGTTCACCTCCGTGTCGTCGGAGAGAACATGTCGCAAAACTCTATTTTTACGACTTTTTGTGTTTTACAACAGCAAGAACGATCATTTTGCGATGTCGGGCGGATTTTCAAGGGTTTTCAGAAAAAAAAACTTCTGAGAGTTGAAGGACTTACAATGATTGTAGGCGTGCACAGACCTAATGAAATACGTTTTCAAGCTTGAATTGTCCAGAGCTTAGTTAATTCAACCGCTGGTGCACTTGCCCGCCGGACGGGAAGCATATTGATTTTACTTGCCCGAACGCAAAATTCACTAGCCACGGGCGTCGGGCGATAGGAATTTTTGAGCCCTGTGCTGGCTAATGAATTGCAAGTATTTATTATTATTTAATTCATGCAGGCTGCAGTTTGGCTTTGTTTTCAAAATGTCACAACATGCTTTTATCTTGTGCCGTATGACTGCATATGCGGCTATCACAGAGGGCAACAACATGTCAAGTGTACAAAAGCTGCTGTCATCGATATGGAGATTAGCCAATCACAAGTTTGGATTCACGCTATGTTTTCATTCATGCCAAAATGTCGCAATTAGTTTGGTTTTTTTTGCTAATGAGTTTTCCGCCGTCAGACAACGCGTGTTCATTCAGTGTTCCTTCATTCCAGCCGTAGGATCGATGATATGATGACCCAAAATTTAGTGGCAGAAAAATACCACCAGAAAAAAATTTTGGTGGCAGATTGACAGTTTTTGGTGGCAAATGCCACCATTGCCACCGATTATTTCGAACACTGCAATATTAAATTTATATCATTAATAATAGTGAATTATTATAGTTTACCTCCTTAAAGCATAGAGGTTCATTTTTAATTATGAATTATCATATTTGAGCCTCAAATATCCCAGGAAAATGGCTTTATGATATGAACACAAATTGCCCTGGAACACTGCTGACAATTCTCCTGAAAATACTAGAAATTCAAGTGACTGTGAGCTGTAAAAAGTGAATTTTAACTCATTTTTCACGGTTTCCCGCCTTTGGCCGGGAGGGGATGACCCTCCCCCCCACGACGACCGCTTTGTGGTCATGGCAGCTGCAAGCCGCCTACTTTTTCATTCTGGCCCCCTACTTCAAAACTTAATGAAACCCCTGGACAGTAAATTTGCCTAAAATTACCAAAGTAGTAATTAAACTTATTGCACATAAAAATTCTGACAAAACACAAATGGAAATTCAACATATCAAAACAAAGGAATGTTTATAATTATAAGAGTTGAAGTCCACTTAAACAAAACGTTCCACATCGAATTGCGATTAGTAAAAATACAGAGTCTGACCTTGTTGATCATGACAACAGAAAATTACTTTTTTTGGACAATAGCCCTCGCCTATAAAGCCTGACAGGTTTCTGGTGAATTGGTCATGGGAAGACATTGATCAAACAAAGACATTTGAGAGCTATTGTTTCTCTTGATCAACATACAAAACACCCTTTTTGGTGTGATATTTCTGGAAAACAACACTGAGAGAGCAACATGGAATCCAAAATCTACCTCTCATTAGTGACGGAAAGAACACATCATTTCAGTTTCAGATATTTTTTGGCTACTGAACATGATTCCATGTACACATGATAGAAATTTTAAATATGGTGTCATCCTGTGACACAAAGGTCAAAGCCAATAACACAACACACCAGCACATCTCATGCTGCCAACATAACAATACAAAATCCTCTGTATATGTCTGTAACTTGACAGCAACATTGATGAACAAGAATCGATTCTATACCTTAAATGAAACATTTCTATTAAAACTTCCGTGTGATATCGAAGAGATATTTTTTTTGGCTTCTTGTTTGGTCGTGTCTCATACCGATGATATGATGTCGGAACAGCTACACACACTGCCATATTTTCTTTGCTTTACTCATCTCCCGAACACAGTAATGGGCCTTCATGACATATTATTTTTATTGTCATATTTTTGTTAAAATGAAATGAAAAATCACGAATTGTTTGCAAAATTTTCTCTATTTTTTAATAATTGTTTCGTCGAATGAATTGAAATTCCAACAAAGAAATAGAAAAGCAGGGGCTCATGGGTAATACTATATTTAACCACAAAATGCCGAGGTATTCCCTACAAAATTTTCTTTTCGCCAACGGACGAACAACTTGCCACTTAAAGAAAAAGACGCTTTGATGCAAATTATTACCAGGCAGACTATGTTGTATGTTATTCAACGTTCAGAGATCGGCATTTTCAATCGGAGCTCAAGTATGCGACGGTACAGAATATGGCTGCTCTCGATCGCTCTTGGGTTATGAGCGTGATCAGAATGGTAGCTTTGCCACGCGTACCGCGGGCGAAGCGCATAAAACAAACACTGTGCACAACCCAAGGACAGTACGATCACACGAAAACGACACCAAATGAAAGCGAATAAGATGCTAACTCAAATATATCTCGAGTTCAGCACACATCATGGACTCCAACTACGATGCTTTCAGTATCTCACAGGGGTGTCATTTCTTACTTCTACCACCGTGTTGCTAAAACAGTTTTCACACACGCTATTTTTAAACAGCCGACCGGCGGGCGGTCTGGCCGTTGTGAATACTAACTTCATGCACTAGAAAATTTAAACTTACCTGACATCCTACTCTAAATTTCCAGGATTCGATTATATTTCCGTACGATGCAGAAGCATAGTAGAAAACCGCCGTGTTGCCGAAAGCCACTAAAAATGAAACGATCCAGCTAAAAAGATGGATACTCGGTTCGAATATGGCTCCCAAAATGTGGAAATCAACTCTACAATACGCTGCCGCGAAACACACGATAGGTTGATACGTCGACAGGCTCCTCTCTTCATACATAAAATACAACTACGCTGACCCGCACAGACTTGACACCAGCACTGCAGCGATTTTACGACGATCCCTGGCTTCCCAAATACTGCATCGACACAACAAGAAAGAGGCTATAATCAAGAGCTAATTAGCAGGTCTCCACACAGCCCGCTCCGACGAATCTTCCTCTGGTAATATATTCAACGGCAGGGATTGAAATTTTCCGCAAAATTCACTCATATAAGAAGATATTACTCTCACTCGGTCAAACAAATCATATGCTCAATAATTTCTCGTCTGTCGGGTAAATTTAGATATAGAAACTAACCATCGAACCAATATCCAACAACGACACGGCCGCCATCTTGAAAAGCCTAACTTCGCCTTGACCTCCCGCGAGTAAACACCCTGGAAAAAATAGTCCCGTATCCCCTCTTATTTTGGAAGGCATTGTTTTAGTATAAAGGAAACACCTTTAATATTCTCACATTTTAGTATGTTCTACAGTTATATGTAGGGGTACAGATATTTTGTTCGGCAAATTGAACGGAAACGCAACGTTCCCTCTCATCGATGATAAGGGCGTTTCCACTTGCGGATGAATCCATCTTTTAAACCCCCGCGATAGTAAATTTGCATATCCACAATAGCTCCAAGGCCATTACACCGAGAGGTCACAGAGACTATTTAGGTTACTAGAAATCCGTTCCCTGACCAAAACAGAGTTCCAGAAATGTAATCACTGGTACGATTTATGGATTATCTGTTTTGAGTTTAAAAATTGAAATCAGATTCTGACTTTTGATTCTCATATACTGTGACATTTCCACCAAAAAAAAGTGATGGACGTATATTGAACAGCAGGTAAAATCCGGAAATGTTGAAGATGGACAAAAGAACTTCCGTTTGACTTTAATCGTATTGAATGTTGGCTTCTTTTGCTTAAAAGACAGCTCAGTGGTGACACATTTTCTCGAATTTTTCGGGAAATTTGTAATGGTTGGACATTTTCTTCAGCAACGCTGAGACATGCCTCCTGTGTTGTACTTCTGCCGGGTGGCGAATTCCCCTGTAACGCTTGTTTTGCTATTAATGCAACCGAGTTAGGGTGCCCTACTAAAGGAAAATATATGTTACACCTTGTCGGCGCGTCGCACCCAAGCGTTTGATCCGAACACACCTTGTTGCAGCGTTTAGTTTCAAGACAGAACCGCGCGTTTGACTTTACTACGGACAACGTAATGAACAGAGTTGATGGTGGTAACTACTCAAACAGAGCACTTTTTGGGGAACATGCTCATTCGAACACGGAAAATAAAAATTGCAACAGCGGACAAGTTTTTACTCGTCCCCAGCGCAGTTGTTTTGTTTGGTTTTTGGTGCGGCCATGATGGACAGTTCACACAGTGTGTGAAATAACGAGTTGTTTGAAGAAAGCCATTCCACTCCAAGAACTGCGCCCTCGCGGGACTATGAACACGACTTACCTGTTACTTGTGTTCTGTGAATATCAGCACATTGAATAAAATTGTGATGTCGTACGCGTTCTTACGCTTTACCCTGGACCTCGAGAAAAAAGGCCAATAACAGAAACTAAGTGGGCGTGTACTTCAACACAAATTAATGGGAACCCCATTCATTAATTACACCCACTTATGGAGGTACGGTACCTCCGTGCCTGCACTTTGAGAACCTATAAGAGTTAGTCTGAAGCCATACGCAATGCTAGGAAGGGAAAACAGGCTGCCATTTGTTATTTCACAAATCAAATAAGTCCTCGGTGTGCAGGAAGTAGACCCACCATATATTAAACAGGCCTACATGATCGCAGTGCTAGGCTTAGCTCTAGAAATAGAATTGCACGACGCCGACTCTGATTTCAGCATGGAGCAACCAAAGTAGCTTATGGTTTCAGTGTTTGTGGCAACACTCCACACACCATTATTACTCGAGGTAAGGGTAATACCAGTCATCGTGCAGGTTGTATCCCAGAATCTTATGTGTGTATTGTTGCCTTGCTTCCAACGAATTCTTTCATTTGTATTGTATCGCGTAGCCCAGCTTATTCGTGACGCATGCTGTCCTCAATTTAAAATCTGGCCTGTGTTCACAGCAGTGCTGTCACTGGGCGTTGGTCGTGGTGTGGTGGCAGGCCGTATAACGCCGGGAACACACAGCACGGTACGCAGGGCTGGGCACAGACTAGACGTAGGCCATACGTGAAGGGCAAGGCCGCAGATATACAATGGTTTTGCCATTATAAAGGTAGAAGCGGTTCGGGGGAAAACTGCCTATGTCGAAAGGTATACACATATGTACCGCTAGCCTAGACTTATTCGTCGCCTTCGGGGACGATCGAAGGCCGAAAGCGACGAAGAGGGTCTAGGCTAATGTGCCGCTGTCTGACCTCCGTTTTCGGTTGGATCAGCGCATAGTCCGTTTGTATAAGCGGGAACACGAGCTCTTATAATATATCATATAGTGTGTATGTCATAAAACACGATTGGAACTAATTTGGGAGATTAGGATAAATGTTGGTTTAATCAGCAGATCCAAGCTCATCTATTTTTCTTTTCTCTTTCTTTATTTTTGGCAATAGGGCACCTAAGGGAGCCTTCAGTAATTACAGGGGGTGGGCCGTGGGAATTCGGGGGACGGTCACTTTTTAGAAAACTGTCCAAAGGGAGGGTCATTTTTTATAAGCTTACCTTGGGAGAGGGTCACTTTTAACAGAAGATGATTTTACAGCTAAACCTGAACGTAACAGAATGTCATCACTGATAACTAAACTATGCCAATATTTTAACATGCATTTGACTATGACAATTTTGATATAGGATATCTACCAAGTTCATATTTCGAAACTCCCAGTAAATATCTGTAAAAAGAAAAGCTAACATCATTTAAGAAAATTACTTCTTATCATTAACTTCATTCCCCCAAATTTCACGTCTATAGGTCAAAATAGGGACAATCAAATGATCAAAAAGATCGATATCTAAAGTAACTTTCACAGAAAAATTCCCATTATAAGAAATAAGCTTACCTTTATGAACACTAAACAGAGCCTTAGTAGCTTTCACCTTAGGACTTTGAAAATTTGCTTAAAATTTGCCATTGGGAGTTACAACAAACCAAGATAACAATACTCTTTCACAACATCAAGGCAAGTCCATCATAGGTAAGTAATGTACCTTTCAGTAAGTTGTTACTTTTGTTAAAAACCATGACTTTTGTCTTCTTTGTACTAATAGAAAGCTTCCACTTCAAACAATAACAGTGCAATTTATCAAGACAACTTTGCAACCTACTGGAGTTCCTGAAATCAACAGCAGATCATCAGCATGTGAAAGACAGTTGATGCGAAATGAATCTAATATAATTGGGCTGTCCTCACTGGAGCCAAAAGTACCTGGGAGGTCATTTATGTAAATGTTAAATAACGTAGGGCTCAGATTACACCCCTGTTTAACTCCCACTTTTGATTCAAACATGTCAGTGAGGCTATTGTTAGATTTAACACAATAGTTGACATCTTCATACATAGACTTAATCAACACCATTGATACCATAATTCCTAAGTTTCAAAAGCAAGCCTGGTCTCAAAACTTTATAATGCTTTATGAAGATCAATAAAACAAAAAAGATACTTGTTTCTCTGGTTGCAATCAGCTTTGTTCATATACGAAGAATAAATATACTTATCAACAGCAGATCTCAAAACAAAAATATTATCAGAAGTAGATCTCTTGGCTCTGAAACCAGACTGAAATGGAGTGTAAATTCCCTTATCGTTCAAGCCTACTATTGAGAACAGATATGAAAAATTTTGCCAGACAACTGTTAAGTGAGATTCCTCGATAATTTGATGGATCATTTTTGTCACCTGACTTGAAAACAGGAACTAAAAAGCCGATTTCCAAGAATTGAGAAACTTACCGGATCTAAGAATGGTATTAAATAAAGAGCAAAGTGGAGTACGCAAACTTTGTCCACCAAATTTCGACATTTCATTCAAGATACCATCTGCACCTGGGGACTTTTTTGATTTCAACTTACAGAAAAAGGACAATTGAGAACAGAACACACATTATCATAATTGTTCTTTACCATCAATGTAGATCAGAAAGTACTTGTTCAGAAATGTTATCAGAAACATGACCACCATCAGCTAAATTTCTAAAATGATTAAACCATTCCCCTTGAGAAATTGAACGTCACTTCTGTCAGTAACACTATCGCCTATGATTTCTTTCTATAACTTCCAATAATTCTGTGTACTTTCAGAATGAGAATTCTCTAACTGTTCAAGCAAATTCTTTTGTAAATATATTTCTTTTGCTTGATAAGCTTTTTATAATGCTTTTTTAATGTAAAGCATCTACCTCTAATGAAAGGATCACAAGGGAAACGACTTAAAATTTACAAACCTCGCTTAACTCTGTGCGTACTGAATAACAAGAATTATCAAACCAAGGTTGCTTTTTCTTCGTTTTTGATTTCGACTTTTTGGAACTAGGTCTTGGTGTAAATTTTTTCAAAGAACAATCAGAGACTTTGTGGATAATAGCGCCAAAGCTAGCAACAGACTCATCGCATGAGAAAGTAGTACCGGTACAGATAGTACTAAAATTACTGAGCTCAGCTTGAATGGGTGAAATCTGCAAAGATTCTAAAAATTGTTGTTTTGCATCATCATTCCAAATATATCTGCTTGGACATCGATTACAAACAGTGCTATCAACTGCTGAAAAGGAACAAGTATCTAAAGCAATAGAAATACCAATCGGACAATGATCAGAAAAACGTGTGTAATCATATACTCTAAAATATTGAATACCATCAAGAAGATTTTTAGCAACAATACAACAATTAATCTACTGTACTTCATCCATTATTTTATCTCAAGTGGGTTAACCATTTAATCACCAACAGTTAACCATTCAAAGTTAATATATTGTTCTTAATACACAGTACAGAAAGTTGTCCACCAAAATAGTTAATACAAGATTTCCCATTATCCATGGAAATCCTTTCCTGAATACCGTCAGGTACCTAATCCATAGGGCAAACGTTTACATCCTCCTGTTTAATAAAATCTTGCAGCTTTCCAGTTCTGGCATTAAAGTCATTAAGCTTGTAGTAGGCATAACAGAATTAATTTACACGTGATTTACGCAATAATGCCTGTCCATGACCCTAAGGCGAAAGGAAGCGTTTCACAACACATGTACGAGGCAAAACAGATTACATTATGGATTGCAATTGAAGTGTGCTTGAATCCATCATGGGATCATGAGGGTACATTATTGCTAATATTTTTTTTTCATTTTTTACTATGCCAAACAGGGAATTTGTAGATTAGAAAACAGCAGGGGCAACGAGACTGCATAATTGGACAAATTATCTGTAATAATCTGGGAAAGACGTCACAAAAGGATATGAAGTATATTGGAGATATAGGAGAGTTTCGAATAGGATGCGAATCAAGATTTTATGAAGAGTTGGACAGTTGAATTCTGTTGAAGGTGGGATATGTAGTAGTTCCATTGGACCCACGTCTGGTTTAGGAATGTGTAATTATTATTTATGAAGGGTTTGTACATGTCACGGTCAATATTATGGACGAACGGTATGAGTGAAAACGAGCAATATTTACAAACATGAACTCTACAATTTTTTCTTTAACTTTGCAGGGGGATGCAAATATCTACATTTCTTGTCATAATCTGTTGTCTATGTTTTCTACCGAATGATGGCTAAAGGGCAATGCAGCCTGAGTACGGGATACGTCCAGTAATTTCTTGAACTGATGAACGAAAGGAACTGGTACGTGTAGCTAGCTTTACTTAGAGCCAGCCAGTGGTAGAACTAGCATATGTTCCTCAGTCGCCGATGATGATGAGTCCAAATATATTTTTATTTTTCTTCATTTTTAAATATTTAATCATCATCATCATCATCATCATCATCATCATCATCATCATCATCATCGGAGACTGAGGAGCCTATGGAACTAGATGAATCTCTGGCTCTATGGCGGTACGTGAATTTAAACAGATGCAGCGGGTCACCTACACACGATCAGGTCATGCACGTATAACAAGACTTTGTTAACAAATTTGTGATTGACAGTCACTCAGTGTGTACGATCGAAAAGTTTCTGCTGCACTAAGTCCATTGCAATTACTATAATCGCTTTTGACATGACTTCAAACTTCTTTTGTCTGGTCCGTCGTCTGGTTATAAATGTTCACAAACTTCATTTCTTCCTTGAAATTTGAAAGTGATATCATAAAAAATGGCAACTGTACGCTCACAATTTCTTTCGGAAATTGTAATGTCAGCAGACGTGATCGCATTCTTTTCACCCAAAGTAGGTTGGCGATATGCAAACGACTATCGCTGCCCAGCAACAAAGGCAATGCAGCATTTGTTCTGCATCGAGTTCATTGACTTAGCATCGAAG
Organism: Ptychodera flava; assembly: GCF_041260155.1. Classification (NCBI taxonomy): domain Eukaryota; kingdom Metazoa; phylum Hemichordata; class Enteropneusta; family Ptychoderidae; genus Ptychodera; species Ptychodera flava. The sequence continues at coordinate 3,318,711 of NC_091945.1, read as the reverse complement.
GTGACACAGAAACCTAAAGCACAATGTGCTGTTGGGTCTGCGTGATAAGAGAATATTACGGCTGTATTAACGTGTTTGTAATGGTTTAAAATTCTATTTTTTGACCTGTGATTCTCTAAAGAGATGCCGATTATAAACACATTTGATAAATTTGAACAATTAAAAGACCATATTCTCCTACAGTAGTTCCAATCGTGTGCATAATATATTGATATCTCAATCCTATCGGGATTAAAATTACAATAAAGGTCTCATTGAAATAAAGAAACACCATAAAACGTGGTCCAGTCCTGCTATGCCCTACATCGTACTGTAATGGTTTCAAAGGAGGGGAGGGGCTATGGCGCTGGATGCACAGGAGAAACGATCCTCGAATGATCGCTGCTTCTGTTTCTGCCAATTTTTAAATTGCAGTATACTGTTGTTTGGAAACAGTACAACCAGGCTGTAATAGCCCCATCGGTTGCCGTGTGCCGGTTGTTTCATTGCCTACTGAATATTTTTGTTGTAACAGAAAAGTATTTCCCATAGAAATCTCTCTCTCTCTCTCTCTCTCTCTCTCTCTCTCTCTCTCTCTCTCTCTCTCTCTCTCTCTCTCTCTGACCTTTGCCATAGTACAGTCAGAGCCAGGACAAAAACGGCCAGTGTAAAACCAGATCTATGAATTCCGTACGATCTATAAATTCGGTACAAGGCCAAGAGGTCAGTTGACCGTACGTACATCCGAGCTCATACAAACAGAACTGTGAAGACACTGACTGGAGGGATAGATAGTCATCCTAGCGACAAGTTCTTTGAATGACGAGGCCCAAGATTTCACTTTACATTTTCTTCATGAACTGTATTTTGACCCTAAGACTGTAGAGAGTGTATCTCTCCGTTCCGGTGCATTTATAGCTGTTCCGGCACCCAGAGCATTTTTTGTCACGTAAAGTGAACCCACGTCTATGTGTCCTGGCACCTATCCAGATGTTGCTCGTATCATGCGTAAACTCTAGTAGTGCACGTGGTGGAATGACTGCTTGATTTTGTTCACAACCGTCGATCGCCACAAGATTTAATATGACGTGCAATATACACGGGATGGAGTGGAATCTTACAATTGGTGGAAAAGAGTAGTGTTACTCTCTTTGAAAAGTAAGCTTACCTCTGGGGCCCAGTTGACAGCGGCCGTCCAACGTAGTTTAGCCACAGATAGTTCCATATTTTCTCTAAAATACCGAAATATATTGTCGTAAATGATGTTATTTCTTAACACTTTCACTAAAAACTTTTAAAAAGGTGTGTTACATTAAATAGTGATTTGTCTATATTTTGATTCAAGACAAAATAAGAGGACTGCTGACTCAGCGTTTTTAACGGTTGAGTGCACCGTAGACTATCCGTCGTACGAGGGCGCTCCCACGTTTCCTCGTCAGGACAGCCTTTCTACGTTTTACCGAAAGAAATAATTACTGAAGCAAATAGTAAATTATGGAGCTTTATTTGGAGAGGCAAACGAGAAGTTATAAAAAGGGGCATTTTCATTCAAAGATATGATGACTGTGGTAAAAAGCTGTCGACATTGAAGAAAAAATAATGCACTCCAATTAAAGTGGCTTACGAAATTATTTGAGAAAAATCCAGATAAAGGGACCCCTAAATGGGCAGCTTATCAAAGTATTTCATTGCAAATTTTGACAATAAACTGAAAAGTGGTTATCACTATCTTCATCTCAATTTTAAAGTCAACAACAATGGTGTATGGGAATATGTTGAATACCTGGAAGTCACTTAGACTTACAAGAGTAAATTTATCAACATCAAAACGGAATCTTCTTAATGAAGTTTTGTGGTATAATGACAATATTAAGAATGAAGAAAGTGTCCACTTTTATGAAAAATAGTTAAAGAATAGAATTTTAAGGCTTAAGGACATCTGGAATGATGGGAAATAATTGCAAAAATTAGAGGAGGTACAAATAGGCATGTGCAAGAGGAAATTAAGACAGTGGCCAATAAGAGTAAGTCATTTGAATTAAAAACTTTGAAAACAGTTGCTTCGTAAATTAAGTATACATACAAACATTTCGCTCTTTCAGCTCTAAGGCCCCAGAAAAAGATCGTTTCTGGTCATTTCAGAACCTGTCATGGCTTTTTGGGAGTTACATACTCATCAGTACAGCTATCCTTGATATCCCTGTTTGCATGTCCAAAAATGCTAAAAAGAAAACGGAATTATATTACCATGCGCTGTCCATTGCGTTTTTAATTGGTCGAGCTGAACCACGTGACTGCCCACAAATACACAGTAATGGTTTGTTTTCATGCCCGTGAATATGAATAATATCGTAAACATAGTAACTTTACGGCTAAAACGAAAATTGTGATTTGTACAAAGATCATAATCAACCACAAAATAAAATGGAGCATTTGTGGGCCAAGTTTAGACGCTTTTTTCAAAAAAATCTCCGGATTTGCAAAATTTTTGCAGCGCGCGCTACTCACTGACAGGTTCTGGGGCCCCGTTGTCGTTCGTACGGGAAATTTTCGTAAATTTTGACGGTTTTCGGGGTTCGTTGATAATATAATTGAAATAACAGACTCCGCGCTGACCATTAACGTTTATTTATGGGCGCGGGCGAGAGGAAAGCCAAATTAAGGGACCGAGCACAATTAACGGCGGGGGGGGGCAGAAGAGAAAATGGGGGCCACGAAAAAAAATGAGTGTTCTTGGGGTGGGCCATGAAAATTCCAGGGAAGGTAAGGGGTGGGCCATCAAAATTATTTACACCATGACAGACATAAAATATTTTTCAGCATTTTTGTTCCTTGTTGAAGCTAGAGTTCCTTGTTAAACTTCTTGTAGCACGATGAAATACCAAGTCTTAAACCTCACAATGCAGTCGTTATGTTTAAAATGAGCAATATTATTATTGAAAATTGACTTCATCTGGCAACAATAATAATGGTTGGTAATGATACAGAGGCTAGGTTCTCAACTGGTTATTTCATCATGCTATAGGAAGAACTAGAATACGTACACAGGAAACACAACACAATACTGAAAAGTAGCTTTAGGTGTTACAAGTAGTAAAGCTTGAACATATGTTATTTTGTTAGTTTATTATTTATATATTTATTTGTTTATTATTTATTTCAAGAATGCAAGAATGTTGTTTTCCCTAAAGCATATATTAAAAGTTATAAGGATTATATATATGTGTACAACTTTGTACCTATGTAATATTTCTTTTTTGAGGAGGGGGGCCACAAAATGTTGTTGCCGGTGATGGGGGGGGGGGGGCACTAAAAGTTTTGCTGGTGTTAGGGGGGCCTATAAAAAATATATGCACCACATATTTTCTCTTCCAGCCCCCTGCCATTAATTGTGCTCGTTCCCTAACGGGCTCGGCAATCCTCGCCCGTTAATTTTTGGCTTTCCTCTCGCCCTTGCCCATAAATAAACGTTAATGGTCAGCGCGTTCGTCCGTTATTTCTATAGTATTATGCAGCCAGTGATAAAAGACAATAACTGTTGCATCAATAGCGCCAAACCAGCATCGTTAGGAATAAAAAGAAAGAAAAAAAGGGGAAAAAAGAAAAAAGAAAACCGCGTCGCCTCATCACTTTTGCCGAATGTCAAGCACCAGAAATAATTCTCTCTTTTTTGGACTAAGTTTTTAATAGCCACATATAAGTGGGAAGGAGTACGCCCTCATGGAGATAGTACGCAATTTCTTTTGAAGAGGGCAACTTGACGAAGTGTACGTGAGACGTATACAACAGGCGTCCATTCGTATGTGAAAACATACAATGAGAGATTAGTTTCACATCTTCTCAAATTAAACGTTGCGATTGGATTTATGCTAGGCTTAAGGGTACTCATGCTATAACCGCAGACAACGTCATAAACCGAACTTACGCGTGAAATAATGTACCCTTCCCGGCCCATAATGGACGATAGCAAACTTTGCACGACATAATGTACGAGGCGAAGTATTTATCTTTATTCTGTACATTATGGAGTGCAAAGTTTGCTTGAGTCCATCATGGGCCGGGAAGGGGTATTATTTTATAGTTTTCGTGATGCCAGTGAATTTGTAGATCTGAAAACATCTGGGGCCACAATGCTGAATAATAGGATACGTTATCAGTAATAATCTGAGGGTATGACGTCACAAAATTCACAGGTATTGAAAAAGCTACATTATAATGTTAAGTTAAGATAGAATGCGCCTCGAGAAAATATGCGGAGCCTCAAATTTTTTGGACGGGGGATGGAGCTATTTTGAATTTCAAATACCGATAAATATTAGGTACCAAACTTTCCACGGTGACCCCTGATTTTTACCCTTGAATTGGTAAGAGAATGGTTTAAACTTTTCTCGGGGGAAGTTTGAGCAAAAGTTTATGTATTTCACTTTCGAGTCACATGGGCTACTTATGCGCATCGGGGAATAGATATACAGACTCTCAAACTTTTACATTTTGGTCTACCACCTGTGGGGCCTAACTTTGATGCTCATTGAGTAAATAAAGTTTTCACAGACTTGTCTTTGTGAAAATCAAAAATGTTATTTATTCGTAGAGTACACTATACATAGGGATAGCGGTCATTTGAATTTAGAGTGCCGGTAGTAGAAGTAGGGTTATTTGTTTATCTATTACCAAATTTTGCACGGTGAGCCCTGAATTTTATTATTGATTTCGAAATAGTTTTATGTTTCCGTTTTGAAAGTTTGAGGAAGATTGAAGTATTTTGATTTCGAGGCGCTAACTTTGTCCCGCACTTCTATCTATAAATTGCATGTACGACCATTACTTTCGAGAGACTGTTTTCACAATCATAGGACCTCCATAGAGGCTGACAGACTACGAGTCCCTCTCTGCCGCCATAAAAACATAAATTCTTCTCTCGGGTAGGGTAATAACACTCACTTTAAGTCGATAACAACGCTTTAAAGTCGTACGGTTTCGAAAGTTATGAGAGTTTGTAAACGCGAGTTCTGTCCGAAAAGCAGTCTATTTTGAAGCCCAGAACACGATATTATTGGCTTCAAAATGGCCGCAAAATGATTTCTCCATGATTATATCTAGAATCATCATGCATGGTCATAGCACTGCCACGGTAGACTCTTACTACTGTTAGGAGAGACTGTCGAGACAGTACCGTGACCTCGCATAAAGTTACTGCGCAGTGCTGCTGCAGTGATACTATACTGACCATATTACTGATGGTTTGTGTTACAACTGCGTGAATTTGGTATAAATACTGGTCATCATTTAGGATTCGAGTGCTGTAGGGTACTTTTGTAAGTATACAATAACGAAAATATATTGACTTTTTAATCGAGAATATTACAATCGTAAATTTATTAATAACAAGGTCTGTACTACAACTGCGCGAATTCGGCATGGAAAGTGATCATCATTCAAGATTCGCAGTAGAGTTCTGTTGTAAAAGTACAATAATGGCAGAAGTACTTTAATTTTATTTTTGTGACCATATTCATAATCATAAATTTATTAATTTTTTACACTCTTGCTATGACTGATAGCGCCTTATGGCCATGTGGTCCTGACAGGTCCAAAAGTGATTTTCGGTGGAAACTATAAATCCATGCTTTGGCCAATGAGGGCGCCCTTTACCAAGAATATCGGTCACTGCCCGTTATGAAATCAGAAAACACCCTGGTGTGGTCTGCACTCAAGACTCTTCTAAATATGTACAGGTGTTCTCGTTTTGTTTCTAGCACGAGAGCGGTCGATACAATCCTTTGAGGGAAGGCGATTACTAAAATAGGGTGACTGTCGAAAACTTTTGAAGGAAATTATTTGTATCATTGTAATGACTTCATTTCATTTATTGCTTTAGGTCAATTCATCATTCAATGGATTTCATTCATGATGAATAGCAATTAGGATAAATTACGAATATCAAGAGCAAAAGCTAAAAATATTGATTGTTTAATAAAGTCCCGTCATATAACGTATAGGCAATACCGATATTACGGTAAATATATTTCCCTCGGCGTTACAATATTTATTCGAATGCCTATGCGTTGATTTTTAACTTTTCTAATTTTGGCAAAGTCGTTGCTGTCAATTTTTTTGACAGAAGTAACAGTCTGTGTAAGAGACGATATCAAGGTGTAGCTTTATCGATCTTCAATGGAAGATAAACTAAGATAGCAATATCACAATAAAATCAATTGGACATAGGTATATAGCATGGGCTTTCGTATACATGCTATATTCAATTCGCTACCCAGTTGATTTCATTATACTACCTGTCTCTTGGACTGCCATCAATTATAAGATCATTCTATTGTAGTGTGTTTGCTTAGATGTCTACGAGTGGACTGAAACACTCGTCAAATCTATCGATAAATGATGCTGCTATAATGTCATGGAATAGCGGCCTCACTTTGACAACGCACCACTACTGCCACAATCTTCAATTCGCACACAAAATAACATTTGATATCTATTTACTCGTACTAGAGGGCCGGTCTCCCTTCTTTATGCAATACAGAAGTTAGCCACATTACAGGGCAGAAAAACCATATAATCGCAATGTTGGATAGATAGATATGAGGCTTCTGCAAAAACACCAATACATTCCACATGCTCCCCTTCATGGTCAGTTTTGAATTGCATGGTTTGACACGAAATTTCAGATGACGTCACCGTACTGTCACTGTCGATGCAACATTCACTGCCAAACTCACATGACAATGAAGTTAAACAATTTCATCGCTATTTGCATCTCTCAGCAGACGTGATTATTGCTCAGGATCTTCAATCACGTGACTGCGGCGACATCAAAGGGTCGCTAGGCGCCGGGATGTCTGGTTTGAGTATATCGCCTTTCTCACATAAGGCCAACAACTGAGTAAACAGACTCCGTAAAAACCACAAGTGCTCCACTGAACCGACAGAAGATTTGTCACGTTTTCATGTAATTTGTTGAAAACGAAGAAGGTAAAGTCATTATGTTAGTAAATAATCTCTCAACATCAACGAGGCACAAATCTCAAACTATCTGAAATGTATTTACAGACAATTTTTGTAATTTGTCACTAGGCAAAGATACGGTTTTAGTATCAGTGATTCTATTAAGGTAATAAGCGCCTCGTAATTGAAAGACTTAAAACTTTTGTCCAAGCTTTCCTCAAGGAAAATTGTAACTTTCTTTCGAAATCAAGAAACAACTCAGGGATCACCATGCAAAAATTAACAATAGAGAAACAAATTACCAGGGTACCGACATTTGAAATTAAAAATGGCTGCCATTCCTGTGTTAACTTTATGGGGTAAAATAAAATTTTGATTTTCACAAAATAAGCCGGTAAAAAGTTTATTTACTCCATGAGCTTAAAATCAACGCAGACAAGTGGTTAATCAAAAATGTATAATTGCGAATGTTTGTTAGTCGGTCACTCCATAGACCCTAGAGAAAAACTATAGGGTCTAAGGTCACTCCGAATATCTGTCCCCTTAAATAGAGGTTAGAAACTTACCGTAGTTTGTCTTTTCTATTCTGCTTCGTGACAAAGGGATAACTTAGGCCTGATATTCTAAAGTATAGAATTTGAATACATAATGATTTATGAATAAGGCTTTCTTGACGTGTGCTCACATTGTTATCGCACACAGTTATCAACTTTAGTAAGGTCAGTATGCCGAAAAAACAAGTAAGGGAACGAAGTAATGCTAACTTTTGATGATTTTTCTCAAATTTGTTTTTTTGTGTGTGTGTCGACCATAATTTATGATTCTACTCCGCAAAGCATGTTGATATATACAGTATTCAGATTGTCAACTCAGTCTGTACATGTGTAAAGTGCGCTGTTATTGTTGACAAGTCAATTCTGGTCTGGACTACAATTCAAATGTAAACAATCATGGTGCATTTTACACATAAAGCTGCAATGTTGACAAGCTAAATAGTGGGCGTTTCAACATTTTTGTGGGAGTAATATAAGAACTTGCAATGGACATACAAAATAAACATATTAAAATCATTAAAAGTTAAAGTTTCTGGTCCTTTAAGGTAGAGGACTACTGTAACTGATAAAGCAGCTGGTAAGAGTATGAGCACATATCTTTATAAGATACTCTCTGGCTTCCTTTGCTAAACGTAGTGACTTTCTTTCTCAGTTACTCTGTCTGTGTCTCTGTCTGTCTGTGTCTCTGTCTGTCCCTCTCTTCCCGTTCCTCACCTGCCTCTCCGGTTTGGCTATCACAAAGAGAAACAAAAACCACATGCGTAAATGCATCAATTCTTTATTTTTTCAAAGTTTTCCACCGGGCAGTGGATGGTCATATGGAGGGCGCCAATCACCATCGATGGAACACAAACAGGTTTCACGTTACCGGTAAACCACAACTGTTTCCCCCTGGACATTCCAGGCTAAAAGGAAACTATTCGATCAAGATGCGACTATGGTCTACAGATTGTTCCGACAAGACTTTGGTATTACATTCTACATTAGAACGTTCAGGAGCAAAGGATGACTTCCTTTCAATGTCGAGAGTCAAAGTCCATTGAAAAATTTGACGAAATCTGGTGTAGTTTCACTGCGTGATGTACCAGTCAAGTTGACCTTGGTAGCATTCCCATGTGCTTCGAAGTGAACTTGATCCAGGAAGACGATGTAGCGGATTTCCTGAGACATTGACCGATAAAATATTTTGCACGTTCATGGTTTACAAGATTTTTTGGTCAAAACAACCATGAATGACGTAGGACGTGCCCAAGATTAGAATGGTTCAATTATGCAAACGTTTTAACGATGGCTTGCAATACGGTAAAACAATCCCGATAACGTTCGTAGTTTATTCTTACCTTTACAATAACTTGCAATCATATAATTAGAAAGTGGAAGCACACTTAACTTGACAGAAAATAAAATGAAGGCATTGTGGCGTATCAAATATTGCTTCCTTCCCTGGAGTCAGAACGTACCAGCTTTGATATGCCTTTATTCCATCGTATGTATGTTCTTACGGTAAATTTGTCATTGTATATACCCTCATATCATTGTGCCGTTGGTGTCACTTTCACCACTCCTCCTGCAATCCCTTGGTGGAAAGAGGTTCACAAAAAGCGTTTGTTACGTTTTGGGGAACGAGATTTGCTTTACATCTGATTCCTCAAAGTTAAACTTTCAATATCAGTGATCATGAAACATGTAAACACAGAAAAGATTCCATTCAGTCCGGACATTAATCGGGTGTGAACTAAATCATAGCGACAACAAAGTTGGAGCATTGGAGACGTCAGCTGTTCAGTGGTTTGGGCCAGTGGGTTGTGGTGATATTCCACCTTATTACCTGAAGAATCTTGCAATTCAAGTTTATTTGTAACAGAACGAACACAGACATGCACACATTCCGGCAAACTTTTCCTCACATAAATCACAAGAAAGTCGTAAACTTCACCGGTGGCTTCACTTGGAAACACGTTTACCGGACGGTAAAACGCAGAATGTGGCTGTGTCAAACACTTCCAAATCCACATTTCAGAAGTTCCTGCCAAAGAATAAGAATTGGGGTGAAATTTAAATTGGTTTGTCGCTAGAATAAACAATAGTGAGCCAAGTTTTGACTTTAGAAGTGCGTTAGATCCATGCGGATTTCCGAGGATGTCGGCAAATTGGAATATCCTGTTTTGTTAAGCCCGCTATGGAATGTCCTGTTAAAGATAAATCACTATATGGTGTGTGCGTCTTGGACTCAACTTTGTAAGTTTAGCAAATGAAAGTTTCTGGTATACGGTACGAGCTCCTGGATGAAATTGTTGTGGCCGTGTCGTGTAAGTTTAGTTCGTAACCTCATTTTTGGGAATTCAAAAAATGTGGTTGACTTTCAGCATTTCTGTCAATGTGAGACTACTTAAGGCAACATACAAAACTATAATGACACACTGACATGTAACAGATTGCAGACAAAGTACTTGTACCTGATATTAATACCTGTACTAACGATTAAACTTTGCAGTATTTTTTTCCTTTTTATTCAATTTAACTCCCTTGACAAGGCAGTGTTAAATTAAAAGTAAGTTTACCCATTGTGAAAATGGCAAGATCCGCACAAAAGTGAGGATTTCAGTTGTACAATTAGTGAATTTTTATCATTGTGTACCTTTTCAATTAGACTTTTTTGTTTATCCGATGATACCCTACTAAATACCTTGATTCTAGTTTAAACTTGGCGTGGACTATGGGCAGCACATGTCCGTGTAATTGTTATAACAAACTCACGAATTTTATGCGTCCCAACTTTTAATCAACACGTTGAATGATTCTTTTCACTCTAGCATGACGATTCCATCTCATCTAGGCATATAGCTTACTGCTGTAGGAAGGTAGATGTCCATTGCTGACATATTTGTGGATTTCCTAAATCTCAATACTGTGAATTCCTTCTGCTGGCCACAAAGACAATCAGTAATTACATATATCACTGATGGCAAGCTTTCGGTATAATTCGTCACTTTCTTTCACAATAAACTAATCAAACTTTTCTGTCTTTCATTTTCCACAGCTATTCATGGATCAATATTGTTTACGGATGTTGTGGATAGACGCTTTTCCTTGGAAGTAACATATCCATCCGTGAGCCTTGCATCGCGTTAAAGTTGTCATCTCTGTCATCGTCGTCATCATCGTTATCGTCGTCATCATCATTGTCTTTGTCATCGACATCGTCATAATTGCCACTACCAACACAACAACCACCACCACCATCCATCCCATCATCATCATCATCATCATCATCATCATCATCATCATCATCATCATTTATCGACAGTATCACTTCTATCAGAAGCAAAAAAGGACTTGAACGCAATATAAACCCCTCCTATACAGGTCATGACGTAGTTCAGCAGCTGTAATGAAAACAGTTCAAACTTTAGAGATCAAAGTTATCCGACCCTTTCATGCTGGACATTTCATGCTGAACGACTTTTAACTCTTACTCATAGTCTTCTGTAGTCAAATATTGAGACTTCGCGGCGAATACTCACGGTAATCTGTATGACTATAGCTCCAAACACTGTTCCTGTAATGCTGCGATATACCAAAGAAACATGCTCCAACTCAAAGAAGCGTGGTTAAACAATATTGAGTGTTAAAAGGTTGGTTGCGTTTCGTAAATATACAACACATCACGGTGTGACAGTCGTAAAAAAGAACTAAATTCAATTGTTTCTTTCTGCTTAGCAGATTGCACAACTTGAACTTTAAAAGAAAATTGATCCCATTATGATAGAAAAAAGTTTCTCCAACGTGACAGAAAACCCGGGTTTTCATCCTCTTCATTGTACTGTTACTGTAGCGCCAAGAAAGAAGTGTTCAAATTTCAGGCGAACAGCGACAGTTAAGTGACTGATTGGCCACGTGTGGAATTTTCAGTGTCTGTATTAAGGTATAATCTCTTAACCATTTGAAGGAACACTTATCTACGGGTAAATGCTCCACATTTGGTACGTGATGGTAACTCGCATGGCAGAATGTATCAAGCTAATATTTTTCCTGAACCGAGAACGATAAATCAGCCATTTACTGCCAAAAACAAAGTGTTTTTGACAAGTAAATCATATGAGTGACACCAGCAATTGCACATTTTTCTTGGGTTGACCCTCGACCGTGGACATTCCCCCCGAATGGAACGTCGTTCCCGCAGCAGACACTAAACCCGTAACATATTTATAGACACAATCGCGCGTCTAGTGAACTCATAATTCTGCGTTTAACCTGAAAGCCGAAACTTCGACATGGAACAGCATTATTAAAGACATATTTTGCGGTAGCATCAGATTTATCACCTTCCTTCTATAAATAAAACTCTACTAAGAGAGTAAATGTACGCCAAGAAGGGTCAGCAGAGCTGAGGTAAAGATTTCGACAAGACTAGGAACGTCGGCAGAACTTTTCTGTTATGTCTTGAATGATCCTTGCGTGAATTTGGAGTAAAGCGGTAAAGATGGAAGATGAAACAGATAACACTCTTTACAGTTGAAAGGCTACAGCGGCATGGTGACTCGGTATTTGTTTGCTTTTTATCGAAACCAGAAATGCTGATACAGCGATTTGTTGTTAGGTCCAGTATTGCCAACAAGTTTAAGCATTATTCCGAATAAACCTCTGGCAGTGACTGGCAGTGGTTACCCTTCACACAATAAACATGGAACACGGCAGTGGTGCAGATGTCAAAGAGGTTTATTGGGATGCAGTTACAAATAACCGTTCCCCAGTCGAATAATCGGCATACTGCGAAGCTGCCGGGGAAACCCGATCCTTTAAAGTATACTGCCGAGGCAAGGGGTTTCTTACCACGGGGGTGATTTCAAACACACGCAAAATCACATCGCCTCACTTTGACGGCGTTTTCTTTGCCATAGCAAATCAATTTTCTGGGCACCAGTAAGCGATCCTTGCCTGAGAACAAGGGACGAATCGACATAAACAAACGGAGTCAAAAGTTAACGAAGTTGCATGGATCTGGTTCTGATCTGATGTGGAAAGCCGTTGTTTTCATTATTGGGTTTTACTGTTGTGAGCACGTTGGTAAACGACTCGTGCATGACATCTCCTGGGTGAAATTGGTTATAATTCTATCTGAGTAACTGATCTTTGTCGACTGAACGAAAGTTATTTTTATGGACAGGATCCAAAATAACAGCGCCACGACGCGATATTGTTCAGAAAGCTGACTCAAACACTCACAAAAAGATGAGCCAAAAATTCATATTCGTAACTAGCACTGACCCTGGTCAATGTTTACATGCAGAAACGATACAACGACCATGTATCGTGATCAACTTTAGCTACTTATCATACTTAAGAAATGAAAAGCTGTTATTTAGGAGAATTAGCAATGGTTGATTCTTCGAAATCGTGTGTGTGACATGGAAGGATCTTCTTGACTTATTGGTACTTTGCAAAAATTGTACAGAATGAGATGCTATTGTTGAAAAATGAATCCTAGTCTAGACTGGAATTCACTACAATCACACTCAGACAGACTGGTTGACAAAGTTGAATACTCGGTATTTCAACATGATGTCAGGAGAAGAACAAGCTAGCTGTATTTTACCAAGTGAACAAAAATAATGGACAAGACATCAAAAGTTACCGTTGATGGAGCTGTAGAGTTCACTAGTGTCGTTGTAAATCTAACGGTCTGTCATAATGCAGAATGTCTTGAGTTTTGCTGTGGTTGTATAATATTGCAGCAGATATCTATGTCCCACAAAACATGGCAGGACTATTGACCATTAGTAATCGCGAAATTCATATGAATGAATGCCGTTAGCACCTGGAAATGAGATCAGTGTCAGTGAAATGCTTTTCAAAACAGAAACAAAGACAACAACATATGACCATCATCAACAACACGACGATACTGCGATATCTAGGAGCATTTTTTTAGAAAATTTAACAACGTCCACCAAGCACACATGTGTCCTTCGAAAAGAGACCATATATTCCAAGAAAGTACGGATTATGTAGTTCATGGTATTTCCTTTGAAAAATTCCTAACAACTTATAATCTGAACATGGAAAACTCAAAAAAAGCATGGAATATGGGTGACTATAAACGACTGGAATTTTAGTGTTTCAACAACAACAACCATCACACTGAAATACAAGACTTTATATTAGACAAAAGTATAAGCGTTTCTCCATGAAAATTTATTTCATCATGGTATTAAATATCTGTAGACAAGTATTTTGCGAAAATTAATCCGGTGAGTGAAACACAAGGAAAAGATGCGTCACAAATCTCAAATCTCTGTGACATGTTGGCCGGCAGATTTTGATGATGTTATGTGCTGAGGCACAAAAATCATTATCACCGTCGAGGAGGTGACGACATCAATCTTGCACACATTTCACAACAGCAGCTCGGTTTTCGGCCATCGGATCAGGTCTGAAATGAAGGAAACACCACGCAACTGACGTTCAGTGTTATCTTTGACCTTTGACACTCACAAACACAGCGGGGATGTGGATGAGAAATGAGGAAATGAGAAAATTAAATCACCATAATTGACAGATAAAACGGTATATATCGTCAAACATTCCATCAAACATGGAATCGATAACGGTGACCGTGTGTGATCATTTAATAAGAGTCATCTGTTGTACTGATAAGATTTATTTTCATCTCTTCACAACTCTGTCATCTTTAACATTTACTGGTAAAGTTCTCTTGCCCTGATGACATTTGATAAAGTTCTATATTTTTATCTCATGACAGGAAATTTCCCGATTAACCCCTGTGCTTTATCGTGGTCAATGCATAGAGAGAAATCAAGCTTTCACCACTGTCATGAATAAACTGTGATCAGACTCGCACTTGGAGATGACTGGTTAGAGGGGTAAAATAACAGTTGTTGTGATTTTTTCAAATGTATTCACGAAAATTTACAAACCCGTGTTCTGATAAGTCTCTAATAAATCTCTAGCCACCGTTATGACATTGAAACATGCACACTTTTCTGTATAGGCATTTCAAATTGTTTACGCCTGAAACAGGGTGAACCAAAATAAAGATGTTTTTATGTACGTGGACATCAGTGGCAACGCTGTCAATGAGCTCCAAACAATTATATTTCTGCTAAAATATCACTCCTGCAGATATGACATGTGTGGAATAACGGAAATTTATAAGTCTCTTGGTTTGGTGTGTTGTAATTCGAAGCGGATATGGTGGAAAACGGTAATTATAGAGATTGACACCAAGTGATACAAATTTAAAGTATCGTAGCTGTTAGGCTTATTTAGTTGAGCTTTGAAAATATTTTCCCCTAAAACTAAGTGGAAAACGAAGAAGCTATTTTATTTTTTGTTATAAGAGCTTCCATGAAGGATTGAGTATGATGCAGGATTCTTGAGAAAAACTACAGCGACACTTTTATAGAGAATAGATGATTGGATGTCCTCGTATCAGTGTGAAGTTTTAAGTCGAGTGAGATGTATTGGATCTATATTTGCTTACAGTATGTTAAAGCTGCAATAAGGACAACTTTGATGTATTTTTCACTGTGTTTGTTCTGTTACTTGTCAAAGTCAAGAAACTATGATGTAGAAATGTCGACTGTTTTACTTGTCAGCCTTTATGTGTGTTTAATATTAATATGTCCCAGTGTTATTGCTGACAAGTGACTATGATTCATATGCAGACGATGGCATTGCAACTTGTATACAATGGCGTTGTATTATGAAGACCAATACCGAGTATTTCAACGTACTCTGGAGAGGAAGAAAAGAAAATGTAAGCTTGCTTGCTTGCTTTCCCGGACAAAAACAATGGAAATATTAATGAAGTTGACTGTTATTGTACCCTCCGCTAAAACAACGATAACAACAAATACAGTGAAGGTATAAATGGGCGTGCAATTCGTATGTCAGCAGTGCAGTTTCCAGCATGTTTGCATGTCAGCTTCGAGGCTTTCCTAGAAAACGTCTTTTCTATCGTACGACTATCAAAAACGAGAAGTGCTTCGTAACTCATATTACTTTTCATTTACTATACAGATTCCATTACAATAGCTTTTATCACATGTACCATTTGATTGTGCTTACATTGCCGAAAGAGACATGAATGACCGTTTTCTCTGCCACTGCTCTCTAAATTAATTTTACTGAAATAAACATTATTCTGTAAAACAACGAAAGATAGTCTGACTCGCGCTAATTTTATTGTTGTCATCGTTTTCGTAACAAGTGGGTACCTTTGCAGAAGTAAAATGTTAGTTATGATGATTTTGAAACAAATCGTGAAAGTTTGGTTTCAATCTTAAAGTATTCTTTCGACGCCTATTCGAACTGGTTGGGGCTAAGTTTGATTACACAAAACCAAAGTAAACACGCTTGCGGAATGTTTTCCCGTTTCCATGTGAAAACAAACTACGACACACCGTCACTCATTGTAAGCAATTAATTAACAATATTAACATTTAATTAACATTGTTGGGAATTCCGTTAATCAGAATTGCACGCTTATGTTGTGCAACTGCTGATTATCACCACCAGGATCGCTGCTTCCTTACAAGTTTCATTGACGGCGAGGACGTGCGTTTGCAGCGAAATTTGCTGCAAAATGTGTGTTCGTGGCTATCTCGAATGTCACACACACGAAATTAATTGAATCCGTATTGCGCCGGGGTTGAAGCCTGGCATTGGGCACATTCGCTCATCTGTCGTAAATTCCCGGCATGTCAAAACGCTGTCTTTGGAGAGACAGAAAAACTGTCGAAAACTCTCAACTATCTGTAAGACCATAGAGTGAGACAAAACTTCCAGATATTTGCGTCCGATCGACTGGAGACACGTACGGGTACTGATGCTCAACTCATCATCAGCTCGTGCACGCTTGCAGTAAAATACGGTAGAACAAGAAATGAGTGACAAGAACTGCCATTTTCTCATAATTATACAATGCGTATAACTTCATAAAAATAATACTGTGTTAGTGTGTTTATTGATTGGTCAACACCGCCATGTTACAGTATTCGATAACATCAAGTTTCATGGTAAAAGTTTGCAGTTAAAGCCTTTCATTGACAACGTTGTTGCGGTACACTCGGCAACTTGTCGGCGTAAATTTACTGTTATTTCGAAACAAAACCGACCTCTAACCCAACAAAAACGAGAGACCCTGCCGATTCCTGCGAGACTCTTCAAACAGTTATTCTGTCGGGTGTGGTAACCTTTACTCCGATGATTTAACCTTACAAACAGATCGATATACACGACAATCATCCTTGCTACGACATTTTCCAGGGATTTCCGATTCTCGGCAACTGTCGTTATGCGGAGTTGTCCTTCTGGTCAGTCTTTGCTGCTACGACACGTCTTGGGAAATGTATCACTCAGAATAGGTAGAACATTAAGTTTTACATGTTTCCTCAAAGTTTGAAAATCAGGGTAACTATGATCTATGTCATTCTATCATTAAGCAAGGTAATGACACGTTTATTTGCCGTAGGGGTGTTTGACAGTTGCGAACAGGTGGTACCTGCAAAATCCATTGACTCATCCTACTTCGAAAGACTAGAAGTAGCGCCGTGTCCGGGGATTTTATACACGGTAGAATAATGAGGCTTCTTTCAAAGGTAAAAACAGCTTCACACCTGTTTGGACTCGTTCAGTACAGAATGTGAGTCAAGGTTCCAAGTCGGACATTAGTCAGGTATCCCAGGAAGATATCATCAGAATAGTACGTGCCAACGAAGGGAGAGACATGCCTACTAGACATTCATACTAAACATACATACTTGAAAATGACAGGTATAATGATTTCCAACAGCAAATTATTGATAGTTTAACATCTGAAGAAACTAAGAATCAGGCTAATCAGCAGCTGGATAAGTCAATAACAACTAATGAAGTGTTATCAGCAATTAGAAATTTAAAAAGTAAAAAAGCAGCAGGGATTGATGGGTTTTGTATAGAGTTGTTAAAACATGGTTCCCCCTTTCTCTGTAAACCCTTAGCTAAATTATTTAATGCAGTTCTAGATACATCCAACTTTCCAGACATCTGGAATACAAGCATTATGACACACTTATTTAAAAAAGGAGATAAATATGACCCGAAAAATTATAGGGGCATTTCTGTCGGAAGTTGTGTAGGAAAAGTCTTTTCTTACATTCTAAATGAAAGGCTAAATAGTTTTTTAGATGACAATCATATTATACATAATAATCAAGCTGGTTTTCGCAAAACCATCGCACAATAGATCACATATTACCCTGAAGACAATAATACATAAATATATTAACAATAAGCAGAACATTTATGTTTGTTTTGTTGACTTTGCTAAGGCTTTCGACTCGGTATGGAGAGTTGGTCTTTTCCATAAACTTCTCAAAAATAACATTAATGGCAAATTATACAGACTTATAAAACACATGTACACCAACACAAAAATACACATCAAAACAAATAATTTTATCTCGCCCAGCCTGAAAGTTGAAAAAGGAGTAAAACAGGGCTGTGTTCTAAGTCCTAGTCTGTTCAATTTATATGTCAATGACTTGAAAACAAATCTAGACAAAGTAAATACTCAACCACCAGTGTTGAATAATACCCCAGTTAACTCATTATTTTACGCTGATGACCTAGTCTTAATCTCTACTTCAAAAGAAGGTCTACAAAGGGAGTTAAATACACTACACACATTTTGCTCCAATTGGAAACTTGATGTTAATTTACAGAAAACCCAAGCAATTAATTTTAGTAAATCTCCTTTGGTAGATAAACACTTATTTAACTATGGTAGTACATGCATCAAATCTGTTAAGAGCTATACATACTTAGGACTGACAATTAAATCAAACGGTAGTTTTAGTGACACAATTACAAATTTGGCTGATAAAGCAGCAAAATCTTTGTATAGTTTAAAAAGGATTTTATTGCACAACAAAAAGATAAAATTTTCCCTACATCTATTCAATGTTTTCATTAAACCTGTTTTACTGTATGGATCAGAGATTTGGGGACAAGATTTCATGGATTACAAGAAGTGGGATAAATCAGCAATTGAAAAAACTCACCTCAAATTTTGTAAGAACATTTTACAGTGTAATAGACAAGCTTGTAATGCCGCTGTGAGGGGTGAACTAGGACAGTTTCCACTTCTACTTGAGATCAAACTTAATATTGTTAAACACTGGCTTCATATCGTACAACTGCCACATTGTAATCTTGCTAAAGAAGCTTTTCTGGAGCAAATGGTAAACAACACTAACAATAGATCATGGTTTAACTGTTTAAGTGCTTTAATTAAAGACAATGGAATGGACTTTCTCCTTGATAAAGCTCCATCACTTAAACACCACAAAGTTATAACTGGTTTAATGAAAACAAATTTAACAAACAATTATGAAGTCTTTTGGAAAAAGTTGATCACTGATGAAAATAGTAAACTAAGAATGTATGCCAAAATAAAACGTAATTTTAGATTAGAAACCTACTTAACACAGTTGCAAGGTGAGAAAAGAAATTGCTCACCAAACTTCGCATTAGCAATCATGATCTAGCAATTGAAAAAGGGAGACACACTGTTCCAAAAACCCCAATTACTGAAAGATACTGCAATCAGTGTAACACCAACAGTATTGAAGATGAAACACACTTTTTATTAGTCTGTCAGAAATACAAAGTCCAAGAAAGTACTTTTCAGTAAAATCAATTTCCCAAACGACGATACTGAAAATCAGCTTATTTCTCTACTAACAAAACAAGAGTTATCTTTTAATGAACAACTTGTGATTATATTTTTACTTTATATAAACAAAGAAATACCTAGTTATATTTATTATTAGCTACTATTATTATACTGTAATACTTTATCTTTATTGAAGAAAATTTTAACTTATTTTTGTATCACACTTTTATTGCCACAAATGTGATGTAAATCCTATATTTACAAGCAAGCAATAAAAATATTATTATTATTATTACATACATGCATGCATGCATGCTTGCGTACATACATACATACATACAGACAGACAGACAGACAGACAGACAGGCAGACGACAGTCGGACTGACTTACGGACAGACATCTATTATAGCTAAGAAGGATTAAAAGAGAACAACATACACGAGAAGGCAAAACCAGAGTAAACAAAATATCCCGTTTAAAAGATTTTTATATATTTCTTATGATCCTGGTGGCGCAGTTTCGAATAGTTAATGATTATTTGGCCTTTGTGGAATTATTTTTTCACTGTTTTTCTGGAAATCACGAAATTAAATGCAGTATAATGAGGACGATTCAATATGAAGTCACAATTGTTTTCGTCTGTTGTTTAGTAGTTCATGTATTATGGATTGCTTAGTTTATAACTTGAACTTGATCTCCTTGGCTTTACATTCACTGACTTCATGTCAGAGGTTAAACAATTTGTTTAAACATTCAGGGAATTTTATTGTCCTTGAAGAAAGATAACTCCATCAGCGACCAAGGCATTCTCACTGATTACTGTATGAAGCCTTGGTTATCAGATGATATTGTCAGCAAATTAAAACGCGGACGATGGCAATGATGATGATGATGATGATGATGATGATGATGATGGTGATGATGATGATGATGATGAAAGAAATAAAGTGAGGAGAGAGGTAGCCATGGAACTTAAGAAAACCAATTATATTACGTAAGGAAGATGACGAAGCCGAGAAAGGAGAAAATAAAAAAAACAGAGAAGGGGAGAAGAGGGGTATACAGAGAGACAGGGAGACGGGAAGACGGGGAGACAGACAGGCAGACAGACTGAACGGTAAGTTTTTTGGTGAAAGAAGCGAATAAATGGTGCACAGGTCGAAATGAAAGTGAAGTTTAGAAACGACCCGCCATCCCGCCATGCACCGCGACACATTTTGATAGTCAAATGTATCAGTGTCTGTTGTTGTTATAATATGCCTCGTCATAAAAAATTAATGGATATTGGTGGATGGTGCTAACGAGAGGTCTGGGCACACAAAACGTCTATGGCAAATTCCACACACTGGCTGGTAAATATGAAGGAGACAATGCCGTCGACTTCAGCCAGTCGTTGTGCTTTTTACGACGGAAGCACTGGGTTACAAGCATTGGTTACTTCCTGCACATAACACTGTTAACGACTTTATCAGACTGTGAGGTGTAAATGACCATAGGGATTACAAATTGACTGCTAAACACCACATTCGGAAAATAATCCTGCTTATCGTATTTCTTGGCAGCTATCGGAAAATAAAGATACGTTATGGATGATACACACATAATTAAGCTTCAACCGTACGTGACCGAGTATGAATACCCTAGAAGTTTGGAGATTTCTGGCATGTTTTTAGTCGCACAGGACAGACCAGTATTTGCCCGACGTGACCAAGAATTCCTTTCCGTCATTATGACACATATTGGGGCATGGTGTATATTTGACCCCTCAAAAGGTTAGAGGTCGCGCGACGAGAGCCACCATAGAGTATGGCCCCGGTAATTTGTAGCATATTTTAACGATGATTACTATTTAACGATGCTGATAGAGTTCACTTGTTGATGTCCTTTACGACATTTTGATTTTGGGAATGATCACTAAGATGTGAAATTCAATTCAAGCCATCCAAGTCTATTTTGTCTCCTCCCGTAAGCTTATATTGTAGTTTGTGTTATTTCTGTTTGTTTTGCGTTGGGTTTTTTCACACACTCCCATTTTGTGGTTACTTGGAAAGCATTTCTGAGAGAACTGTCGAAAACTTTTACATGGTAACCAAGTGTCAGCGATAAACACAGGTCAAGATAAGCTGGATATAGCAGTGGTATAGCATCGATCGTCATAATGGCTGTGTCATAATTATAAGGACATATAACTAAATGAGCAGTTGAATAAGTAGAAATCTGTCTTGTAGTTTGTGGGTTAAATTTGCACAAATAACGTCGACAATTGCAAAATTCTAGAATTCGGGCGTTCAAAACTGTTACATGGTCGAGAAAATATAACATCTGTTGACAATCTTTTCTTTCAAGAATTTGCGAGATACGACGATCACATACACAAACCAAACGAACTATTCTACAAATGGCGTACAATATAACATAAGCAGTTCAATCCCTTTACTCAGTAAACGGTGATTTTCATCAAAACTGTCACTGCGGTCGTTCTAAATTTGTGTGAGACGTCAAGGCTATTATCACACTGGGAGATCAGATACATATGATCTTGGGGTGACTGACTGCCCTATCGTCAACTTTACGACTCTAAAACCACCCTTACAATAAATTATCCCACAGGAAGCCATTTCCAGTTTATCAGATAACTTGACAAGAACAAAGTTACAGCTTCATCTTGTGTTATCTTGATTGTTCCTGAAGCCATCAACTGAGACCGAAATCGATCTTCCATATGAAACTTGCGAAGACACGTTTTGAAATCCCTAACCCTACTTACATTCAAAGATGTTGATCCTTTCTTCAGTAAGTCCGTCTGGATAAGTGGTACAGTGCTACGTGAAAACTGATGTTGTGAAGTACTGTAAACTGCAAGTATAAATGCAAGGGGGCTGATGGGAGTAAGGAGATATTTTGGATTGTTTGAAATAATTGTAAGTAAAGCGAACCCGGACGCACAAACCAGGTGAACTTCGTGCACATGCAGGATGAAGAGCATAGATATCAAAATAATGCAACAAAACAGAACGGTGAATTTCGACAGAATGATTGATGCGTACAGCATGCATATATACACACGAAGATTTTATGCCGCGTATCCCATGCTCGGTATGGTTTACGTGTCTTTCACGATGCTATTTACTATTGTTGACCAAATCTTAATACAAAACTCTACTGCTGAGAAGTAGTCCTTGGTTATCTCCATGCAATTTCTTGACTTGACAAATCGTGTGAACATAGAACGAAAAAAGAGAAACGAAAACGGCTACTGACCCTTGGCCGATGTGACACAGATCATGTTAATGTCTGTCATCAATAACAATGAGAAATGGAAAATTAGGAGACTTCTCTATATTTAGAGGGTCAGTAAACTCGACGAAAGCGAAGTAAAACTCCTACAATGAATAAGCTGGCTTTTTCGTCAGACGTTAGCCTAGCCAGAGACCATGTATTGGTACACCGATACTGGCATATTGATGACGAATAGTGTTTGTCCGACCACAGTACGACGGAAATCCACGTGTTAAATATAAAACGAGTACAGATTTGGCAATAAAAACAGCGTTCAAACCGGAAATAACTGCAGAAAAGGGCTGCGAGTGCTATGTGTAAAACTGGACCAAATATTTGAGACTGGTTTTCCAAATATTTATCCTGGTACACGTCCTTTGAAGAACTCACCTCTGGGTAAAGGGGTTTGACTTTAAATAAACTTTGTCGCCTTCAATGAAAAAAGATAGTTGTAATGTCGCCGCGGTTAAATTAACATAAGATGCGAAATGTATCGACCTGACAATTTTGAAGGTTGAAGAAACAAAATTTCTCAATATTACAGGACTTCCGAAGGAAAAAAAAAGATTGATGATATAACATAAGAGAAATGAAAAATATTTGACTTTGCGAGAATCTGAAACTTTGTGGGGATAGACAGTTCGAAAACTTGCGGCAAGTGATACAATCGTCAATCAGCGAATTGTCAAAATAAAAACATCGAGTGATGATTTGCACCAGGTGGTTTAAGTTTCATGGGGATATGGTTGTAGTGAATTCGCAATGGTCGTACAGCGGCAAAGTTAGGGCAGTGTAGGGGCTGATAGATTACGCTACACCGCTTTGTTGCAAAAGTCTAGATCTACGAATTAATACACGTACATAAATGAACTTTTACGGCAAATCTTTCGATAAGCATGAAATAAATGATGTGATATTATTTAGTCTTACCAGCGTAATCCAGATGTGAGATAGTACGGCCAGTACAACGCATTGGACAATGTTGAAGCGATTTTCGCGACAGAATGTTATTCCAGTGTGCGACTTGAAACTGTACACAGAAAAAGGGATTTGTTCTGGATAAAAATTGACACTTTTTTATTGAAATAACATCCCGCCCGTAAATTTCAAAGAAATACCAAATAAACTACAATATAATGCTGTACCGATTATTAGAATTGTCGTCATAGACAAGTAGGCACAAATACAGCGGCGATACAGGCGACTCTATACAGCCTCCCAACCGTACGATGTTGACTCTTTCATCCCATCAACTTTTCTATATATTACAAAACTTAAAAATTTAAAACATGTAAACAGTTCATAGTTCGCAGGAAAATCGTTGAAATATTCACAAATAATGCTAAAATGATCTTGTTGATAGAAAAAGTGCAAAATACTTCTGAGTAGAAAAAAGTTATAAAAGTATCTGTCAAATTTTCACTCATTATACTGGGTGAAATCTTCGGAACTTCGAGTCAGCTGATCAGAGAGGTAAGCCGAATATCACTGGCGCCGTATAAACCACAAGTACTCTCAATCCTTGGTGATAATCTTGACTTTGATTGTCCATCGAATCAGTGAGATCGTAAGACCGTCTTTTCTACAGATAAACAGATTTGTTGCCCCAATCATCTCAAGAACTTTCAATTCACGTTCAGATGGCAAACATCAAAAGCCGTGCGTCTGTCCGAACACTTTGACTCGGCCATGTCGTCTACATCCGTACATTCAAATTTGCGAAATCAGTTTGCTCGCGCGGTGAGCCAGGTGCCCTTATGACCGCCGAGGACACAGATGTGGAATTTTTGGATCTGGCGCTCGGTGATGGTACTGGAGATCGATCGAGTCCGAGCAACGAACCGGTGGGTTCCAGAAGGGAACTGGCGCCGCCATATTTGGCTTCAACTTCATGTAGTCTGCGGGCCGCCATTTCCTTATCCCTAGCTCCTTTTACTCTCTTCCACTTCATACGACGATTTTGAAACCAAACTTTCACCTAGAATAAATACAGAAATACCAAAAATAATAAAGCTTGCAAAAGTTGGAAAATTCTCCATGAAAAGTTTCTAGAATTTCAGAAAAATATCGCCAGTCTTACTTTAACTCAAATTTCCTAGACAGAAAATATTTCAAGCAAGTCTCGTGCCACATACATTTTCTACAACACAAAGTTGGGTTTTTAAATTTGTTTTTGTCAAAATTAATTACATTTTTCTGTGAATACATGCAGTAGCGGTCACATTCAAGCTTCGATACAGATGATCTATATTTGACATTGTCTTCTGTAGCGGTTTGAACCTGCAAATAACCCAGGATTTAAACAGAAGTGTCTTCAAATATACACGAAAAATCAACTCCAATGCGGACAAATTTGACCAAAGCTTGGAAAGCGGCAGCATCAAGTAAGTTCAAGAGTATCATTGCATAGACTGGTATGGGAGCATTTCTTGACGAAGAAAAACAGTAACTTTCGTTTGCCAACGACTTTGGTAAATTTTCAAGATCTCACAAGGTTGGTAAAATGAAAGGTTTTGTATTTTGTTATATAAAAACGAGAGAATACCATTGCAAATTTATAACTTCGATTGTCCAACTGCAGACAAAAATGATGTTGCATTATCTGTTGGGCAGACGTGGTGATTTTATGGAGCGAACTGTGAAACAAACATATGGTGTGTTACTCTCAAAGTACATGTGGCTGCGCGGCATATAGTTTGTATAGATACTAAAAACAGCTTTCTTGTTTTTGACCACAATCGCCCGTGTGAAATTTACTATATCTCATTATTCTTGTTTACATTTGTCACAGTGAATTGTCTGTTATTGTGAAAATCATGTTGTGAGACGCATGGTGAGCTTGATTGAAAAGTTTCACTGAATCATGGGACAATACGACGTACAGAACGAAGATGCGGATTTGACTACGCAATTAAAGACCGCAGAACAACGCAAAGGCAGTCAGTCATGTCTCTAAAACTAAAGTTGTGTTTGAAAATATAGATAAATGCACGTATTACACCCAAACGGACGTAAAAACACCACTTTGACATTTGAAAAATCTAAAAATATACTTTCGATGATTTTAGCTAGTACTTAATACAAATTTTTTAAGTAAAAAGGAACAAAAAAATTTTACGAGCAATGTGCGGCGTTGCGAGAACCAAATCCTGTAAAAAACTGGCATACTTTTCCGTTTCCTCAAGAAGTTGTCCACGGATGAAGTGGTAAATGGTTAAATTTACGCAGTACCATAGTCATCCTTGGTACATATTACTTTACACGATTTACGATCCAAAATTGTATGTTCAGTCTCATCTTATGGACATCGATAATCCGTCTTGACGGCCGTTACTGTCGTAAAAAATATGTTAAGTTATACGCATAAAATTATCGTACGAGTGTCGTTTGCTTTTGATGATCAGCCGAGTATGCCACGCCGACTACCACAGTCTGTGCGCCAGGCACCAATAGACATATGGACGGGTGGGAAATAAAATTCAAGACATTCCGTGTAAAATATTGGTGTTTTTTTCCAGACAAGTTTCAAAGAAGTATGCGTTTATGGAAAGAAGTCGAGTTTCCAAAGTATGCGACGCGTCAGGGGAACCACACTGAACACTTCTTAATATGGCAAATGCTGCCTATCTTGTATCCGAGGACGAATATAAGCATCTAGTATTTTTGAGAGTTTCCGGTCTCTTTCCTTTATTTTGTTTTATTTTGTTAGGGTGTTAACAGCCGCTACTTCAGTAATTTCATTTCGTTCACTGTTAAATTACAGAAACACGGAAAGGTGACAATCGTGTTGGTAATATTGCTTAGTCTGAAGCGATTGTGACTTGCGCGAACGGAATATTATCGGATTATTTTTTTACCGAAATGGTGCAGGAATCACGATAGTTTCAAGTTGGTAAACAATTTTTATCAACAGGAATGCACGGAGAGAGATATCGGCTAAATATCGCAAATGAATCGTTGAAAATAGTCCATCGAAAATAGCCTATTGGAAAGATCTTGAAAGTAAAATTTTCAATTGTTCATCGATATTTCAGAACTTTGCAGTCGTCCGTACATGATTCGACGTACCATGTTGTTAGCTTACAGATTTTGCAGGGAGTAAAAAAACGGTGTTTTTGAAGCGGACAAAACTCAGCTTGACTTGGGAAAGGAAATGATTCTTTAGCATTGCCTGTGTATGTGTCTCAAAGAATGGATGAAATCAGTCAAGTCGAAGGCAGGCATACAGAAGAAATTGCAAAAATCACGACTGGAGTGGCGGCTAATACAAATAGAAAATACGAGTTTTGGCCAGAGCTTTGCATTGCAAAAGTCATACTACAATGTTCAGATTGTTCATAAGAAATACCATCTTTATTAATTCTTTCCGATTTTCTCGATTCCTCATTTGATTGTTGACATCCAAAGAGAAAAACGAACAAAACTCGGCTATAACGCTCTAAAATCAGGATTAGAAGAGTAGTTACTCTCGAAGTGACAGGATTGAGTTTCTCCAGTTTATTTATTCGCACAATGCAAACAAGATCTATTTTAACTTCAAGTGGAAACCAGTAAGTCTTATTTATATTTCTACTTGGGACGCTTGCAGGCCTCTTCTGCGGGTCCACTACTTACTATTCTATCCTGGCCTGTGCTGTGCGTAGTCGCACACCTTCACAACGACCGCTGACGTCCAGTGGAGTTCATCACCAGACCCAGGCCTCGGTAAAGACGAAATTTCAGTGCGTTGAAAGTTCACCGTTTATGCATGCTGAAGCATCTGCGACTGTTTATACATTGCACATGCGTTTTGTTATCTGTCTCTTCACGAATAAAACGAAAACAGCAAGCGATAGGACCTAAACCGAGCACATGGTAGCCAGAGATCGGCAAAATTACAAATTTTAGAAATAACAGATACCTATATTTGAACGGCCATAGAACAACGCGTTGGATTTACATAGTACATAATGTACACCGCTTGTTGGATGTCCTAAAGTTTGTCTACATTGACAGGACAATTTTTGTGACAGAAGGAAAGGAAGTAATTTATGATGGTGTGGTAATGTCACTGATGACAGAGACCAGAATACGCACAAAGTGACAGATTGACTTCAGACAGACGAACAGACGCCACGACGAAAAAAAAAGGTTTTCCTAATGAATAACAGCTAAACATAAAATGGACGGCCCGCATCGCGTCCGGAGATGTAATATCATTGATTTTGAAAATTTTACTCCCCGGTTTTACGCAAAATAATAAACATGTTATTATTATTATTGCAAAGAAATGTGAAGAAATGGGAAAATTCTACGCAAACTTGCGAGACCGCCATTCGGCCCTCTTCTGTTCGATGGTATCAGACCGCCATTCAACCTTTTTCTGTTCGATAGTATCAGATCTAGCATGCGATCGGGTCAGCTTTCAAAATTACGCGCAATGTATTCGTATTTGAAGGCGGCAAAACAGACTTTGAGTGGATTTTAAACGGTTGAATTAGGTATTGATTAGTATACAGTCTATGTGCATGAGAAGCGAACTTGGCGTGCGGAAAAGCAGATTTGCCGCCCGATGTTTTCATTTCGCTTCAACGGGAAATAAGGTGTAACTTTGAGCGCATTGAACAGTGCATTTAACACGATTTGAACTAATTTAGGATATTGGATTTTCATACTTTAAAATTTCTCAAAAATGGTGGATGGGTGCTCTGTAGCCGATAGTTGCTATATTACAAATTACTCATAAAAAACAATTGTGTAACTTAAAAGGAAAAGTAGATGAACTTACATTTGCAGATTAAACAGACATTACTTCACCATTCAATTATCCCAAATTAGTTCCAATCGTGTTACTTTCATTTCTCTCAGCCAAATGTGTTTAAATTAAATCAAAGTATTGATCCAGCAAACACTACGTATAGTGTACAATGTGCGATGTTGTTATTGACAAATGAATTTTAGTACGGAGAAGAATTAGGTTGTCAACAATAGCACTGAACATAATACCAGGCTTTGCTGACAGCTTTGACACTTAGCATTTCGACGGTGATTTTTGGGTTAGAACAAAATGATGCATTTTAGCCACAGTTCAAAACTATCGGAAAGTACATCAAAAGTAAAAGCGGGTCTCTTAGGATTTTATTCAGTCCGTATACTATTTGAGAAGACAGAGAAGACCCACAATACCGCATACTGACAAACAGAATACAACACACATAGTCTCTTGTATCAACTGAAAATTCATACTCATAAGTGATAATTTTATATAGATTCACACAACAAAGCTCAACATAGAGCACTACTGAAATTCTTTTTACGTTCATAACATATTTGCTATCATTGATTGCATTCATGGTTAATTTCGAGAAGACATTTCATGGCACAGAAAGATACAACAAAACGGCTACTCTCTCCATTTAAGGCAGATTCTTATTCCAGGGATGTAATTCCGTCTATAATGGATTCAAGCCTATAGCTTATGCCAGTCGTTAATCTTAGAGGTTGATGACGAGTCGCTTACTGTGAATTCACTCATTCTTAAATTCTACCTTGCCATGTACATTTCTCAAAATCATGCGCGAGTTCACTCAATTTATCCGACCTGGCCTCGTTTTTCATACATCCTCCCGAGCGGAATCGATGTAAGGGGTAGTCGGTATACTAGATGGGTGGCAACCGAGATCAGAGAGAAACGAGAAGAAAATAAACAAGCATTTGTGGGAGTTGCCTGAGTTGCATGGAGAAACCCCCGCTGATAGCCTGAAAGTGTAAAACTAGACGAGTAACCCAACACTACAGGACAGATATTTGCATAAAATCGAGCCAGACGCCATGGCGCCGAAATCCGACATCTCTCTTACCTGTCTCTCTGTGAGATTTAAAGTGACCGCAATCTCGTATCGACGGAGCCTTGTTAGATAGTTGTGCACCGAGAATTCCTTCTCAAGCTCGCGTATCTGTTCCTTGGTGAAAGCGGTCCGTTCCTTTCTTGGTTTTCCATTCAGATCAAGTTTGTACCCGTCCTCGTTATTTTCATCGCCTTCAAGAAATATAGAAAGTAAACTTTATTGAGGAGTACACAAAGTCGAAAACGTGCAATAATGCCATTTTAACTTGCAAAACAAACGTTTCGGTCGTATTTACAGCTTTGGTGTTATGACTCGGATTGCATGATGGACACTTTGTTCACACATGGTTCCTGAGTTCTTCCACAGTCATGACTGGTTTGGCCTCAGGGTTGAATCGCACATTAGGTTTGTTGACAGTTACAGTTTTGCACTCCTCTGGTCGACGTTCAGCACAGTTAACAAGACGTTAAGTCATTGTCTTACAAATGTCACCAATCATGATTTGCCCTGAACTGGATGTTAATCGTCACAATGAACTTAATATCGTAATCAAGTATTTGCGAATTTTTTGATCGAGAAAAGTGCAGAAAATCACAAAGGCAGCACACCAACATTATTTCGACGATGGCGTGACTGTTGTTACAGCTTTTTGAATTTTCATAACACTTCGATTCATTACTATCGTTGGATTTCTGTCATAACGATATGTGATGAAATGATCCTATTGTACATCGAGTACATTTGTACTGTAAGACTGTCTGTCAGAAGGTTTTGTGTCTGAGGACGTCTTGTTAAGGGAAACATTGTCATTTAGCTGAAAAAACACCCCACTCGGCTCACTTGGTTGATCACTCCATCACCATTTCACATCGAAGGTACACTCGGGAAAACTCGGGAAATGAACTTCTCGAATTCAAACGAAATATACGAGTCATTGTTCTTGAATAAATTCGGTCATTGTTATTGAATAAATTCACATATACTGATTTCAAGCTAAAATTGAAACAGAAGGCGTAGGAATTGACACTAATGCCGATAAAATGGCTTAATGTTGGATTAAATGAAGCTTATCAGCGAATAAAGATGGCAGTGTCTATAATCCAGTAATAACGGAATCTCTAGCAGGATAATGATTGCACGGTTCCCTCTATGCACATGTTTGGCAGCAATTGCAGTATTGCTGTCTACCTATGCTACTGGAAAATTCTTTTCCAAGCATATACGCTAAATGTACACCTCACCAACATCAACAGACCTAGTGCAACTTTGCCGACAAGAGAAGTAATACAGTTATGAATTCTAGCGCAATAGTCAATATCGTGAAAATACCGACTGAACGAATAAATTTCATGAAATAAGGTGTCTTATTTGAATTGATATTTATAGTGACTAAATCTTTCAAATAAAAAGTGCACGTCACTGGATGAGTACAGAAAGTTGACATTAAAGAAACGGCAAGGATCAAAAATGTCTCTTCAATGTAGATCATCTACAGTAACAATTAATGGCTGAACCATGGGTGAAATCTGTACTTTGCTATTATATTCACCTTAAGATTTTCGAGTTGTTGTAGTTTGTAAACAAGGTGTCGCGATGTCAATAACGTTTTCCGCCGTGAAGAGACAGGTTTCAAGATGTTTCGTTCATTCTGATCAAGCTTTGTTGTCAGGCGTACATCAGACATGATGATCCAATGCGATATACAATCGAAAACTTCAATTTGTAAGTTCGAGTTATCCTCGAAAAATCAACATACATCTATCAAGAACATAGTTGCTATAACAACGACTTGCAATAGTGTTCCTTTGTGTATTACTGCCGTTGCACAGATTGTCTGGTTTACTTAGGATCGTTTTCACCAGTGGCAGACTTGAGTTCAAGTTTAACTTGCATCAGTTGCATGGATCCTGTGCATCTGCCGCTCATTGCAATGTGCTGCCTCAATGTTCAGATCCGACAATAACTTGTACGCTGTACTATCTAACAAGATAACTCGATCACACACAAAATGACTTTCGAAAAGCGTTATTTGCACCGTGTGATTCACAATTTACAGCCCGATTATCTGGCGGAAAGCCCTTTTGTCTCCCATACAAGCTTTATGCCTATAATTGAAACACATCTTTTCAAGTTTGCTCTGTTGACTACATATACGTGTCTTGTTTTTCGTTGTAGTTAGCCGTCATACTTTTTTACCATTGAGGTAGAGAGTGTAACTAGTCGATCATTAGTAAAACGAATCGGAACACCAGCGTCTCTTTACAGGAGCATTTATATTCTGTCAGTAACTTCTCCTAACTGATCTGTCAACTGAGAGATAAGAATTTTAATTTTTCACGCTTAAATCTACTCTGCTGTCTAGTTTTAATTGTTCTCATTCTATTCCTTACATGCATCCATATAAATATATATATATATATATATATATATATATATATATATATATATATATATATATATATATATATATATAATGTAAAGTACTGCACTAAGTAATAGAACACTGAACTAAAACTTAATCTTAATCTTACACTTCATGTATTACGCTCATCTTTCCATGGATGGACGGCAATGCTGTATTACAAGAGAACTGTATACATCATCGGA
This sequence comes from Ptychodera flava, assembly GCF_041260155.1. Classification (NCBI taxonomy): domain Eukaryota; kingdom Metazoa; phylum Hemichordata; class Enteropneusta; family Ptychoderidae; genus Ptychodera; species Ptychodera flava. The sequence goes on along the minus strand of NC_091945.1, from coordinate 3,286,824 downwards.
GGGACAGAGGTGACGAAATCCATGCGTGTTCGATTTGAGCAGTTTTCATTTTGTAATCACACGTATGAACGATGTAAAAAGAGTTCTGAAAGGTACGTGGTCGGTATGAAAGGTTGAAAATTGCGAGGATTCCAAGATTGTATTTTGTGAGTTATAAGGAGATCATTCACACACAGAGCTCAAGCAGAACTAGACATTTCACCGGTAAGAAAGTTATTACACATCACAGTAAGCATTCTGAGATGTCTCTATTGTTTTGAACGTTGATCCGTGTTTGTTTTGTGAAAATATTGATAAAGTTAAAAGAAAAAAGGCTTTTGTTGACTATTTACACTCAACACGATTGGAACTAATTTGGGATAATTGGATGGTGAAGTTATGTCTGTTTAATCTACAAATGTAAGCTCATCTACTTTTATTTTTAGGTTATACACTTGCTTTTATGAGTAATATTGCAACATTCAGCTGTAGGGCACCTAACACTTTTGAGAAATTTGAAAAATATGAAGATCCAATTATCCTAATCGTGTTACTTGCAATAGTACTATCTGTGATCTGAACGAACCACTAATTCTGAAGAAAATTGTTATAAAGTTGATATTAAGGAAAGACTTTCTGGGATCGGTGTTACTAGCAATAGACCCTAGGACAGACGGCATGCTTTGAAATGATTTCCCTTCTTCAACACTCGATCGATAACTCTATTTATTTTTCGTCGATAACTAGGTCCCATAAACTTTGACCTCGTTCAGTAATGAAAACAAAATTAGAAACGTTATACTCATAATTAGGGTGAGCCTGTCGGACTCACAATGATATGATGAATGATAAGTTGTCGGGCAAAGGTCAACCTTGGTTACGGTGGACAAAGAAGTCGATATGATCTAGCGTTTCAGCTCTCCCAGATGTTTCTCTCCACTGGGATTATATCTTTGAAATGTTTGGTAATTTTCACACAATGCATTTCAGTTTATTCCGTCTGTTAAGGTTTAAAAAATTTTCTTTTCCGGAGTCGGGTAAATACAACTTTGATGAAGTTCTTCCTCACAGCAAAATATTTACTTGTATAGTTCTGACCGTAACTCATCATTTTCTTTGCCGATTGTTCGCTCGAAAAGCATGTGTTATTAATGTGTTATTAATGACAAAATAGTCTAGCCAAGACACTACAAGCTAACCACAACAGTAAAACCTCTGTGATTCTAAAGCTACAATGCCTTTGATAAATTATTCACAATGTGTCATCGGAACCTAAATGCAGTACACGACGAGGGAGGATAGGTAACCTGTTTTCAAAGCAAGGACTTTCATCAAAGGAACGGAAATATTCTCTCTTTGAAGTTGCCATAAACAATAACAGTACCAAGTACAGCGGTGCTATATCCATACACCTTATATCAATCTGTTATCACTATCACTTTTCTCTCCTAAGTAAGTAAAACGGCTTTATTTGATGAGGTTAATTTGATGATGGTCCGAAAAAACATTTTAGAAAACTTCTTATCTTAAAATTACTCAATGGAGTTTCTGAAACCAATAAAAAGTGTTTACACCAAGTGGCGTAAAGTGCTTCAGAGTCAATAATATTTTCGCTTGGATCACCACATCTCAATTTAAGTTGTCGAGAGAACGCCGCAGCTTACAAGTAAACATGGCATCTCCCCCATGGGAAACATCAAGACTACAATTCGTTCCGTATGTAAGCTTGGCAGCCACTCCCTCCATTCTATGCGAATCGGACTCGCTTCCCGCCGTACCTGCTTTGATTAACCCGTGATATTAACTATGATATCAGTTAATACGTTCTCAGTGTGTTGGCGACATCCATGTGCAATTAATTTTAATTAAAATGAAAGGGTATCGTTGTCCTGCATGCGAGATCACACTGTGTGAGACGTGATTGTAATCGCCACACTTCATGTCGAATTTACACTGATACATCACAGCCACACACAGAAATGAACATGTGTGTACGATATATTTGGATCATATACTTCTCAGGGATAGGGTAACAAAGCGTTGCTGCTGATGAAATGTACACAGCTCGCCCAACCCATGCCGATTTCAATAAATATATCTGATACAGTCTAATATGCTTCGATATGACCAGTTCATCCTAAATAAATTTCGTCCAGATGTACACTAATATTCCTTATAAACTGGACTGTAAACTTTCCATACGTATATGCGGTACACAATATATTTTTCGTACGTGTGTGTACCTTACTAAGAAGACTTACAAGTAGTCAAATCTATCTTATCATCCTACACTCCCTAGGATCTTCACTCATTTAAAGAAGAACTGATACTTATTATATTTCAATTTTATCTTTATTAGATGCCTGAGAATGCGGACTTTAAGACGAAAACCAACATTTTATACAGTCAAATACAGAACAGGCGTCAGTTGCTTAAAACTTATAGTACAATGAAACCTCTTCGAGAGAGAAAAACACAAATGGTTGGGGGTTGAACTTTAGAGTTAAGTCTTTTCTTTATCAGTGAAACTCGGAAGAGACTAACATCTTCCACTATTGTGTTTACAGACTTTGATTTTATCAGGATACTTTCAACGGATATCGATCTGAATCACCATCACAACAAGCAGCAAGGGGCGGTAACCGATGCTGATCGAGTTTTTACCTTATCTTCCGAATTTATCTGATCATATTTTTATCAGGGTTTCATTTTTTAATAGGAAGCCCTGGGCCTATTGTGAATCACGTCTGGTCTAACCGAAGAGTCGCTTCCTCAGTATTCGACACAACATCACGAATACCAGGATAACACCTCTGGATTACATTATCTCGAGGAGGGGAAACTCGTCGGACGACGGCTACAAGCGGATGTGCCAACATAAGTTGGCGGCTTGATGTTAACCAGGCACGCGACAGTCTCTTCACCCTTCTGCAGTCGCCTTAATTTTAATGACCATGGTTTTTATAAGAAAACATATCATGGGTAGAACGACAAGTTAAACAGTACACAAAGATTTCCGTTTAATACTAGGATGATGACACCACATAATCTTGCTCATACCAGGATGTGTATCAGAAATTATTGACGAAGTGTGTCCGGGTTATTTTTTTGAACGGTGAATGCAACGGTGTCGAAAATTTAAAGAAGTGAGGATGTGTAGTGATATTGTAGCGAAATAGAAAATGAAGGTCGAGTGTAGAATGTACATTTAAAGACACTCGCTGATTGTGTCTCTAGGACAGCCGCCCAATGCCGATATTGCGTAGAGGGTTACATGTGAAAACAACAAAACAGATTTCAAGTCTTCACAATATGGTTTGGTGGGAACCATTCTTTGTGAGAACATAAGACTTTTGGATTGTGGTCTAAGAGTGGACGTGCTTACCCTTACAACTCATTGGAAGTGGTTCAGCTGTTCGTGAACACAACCTCGTCTCCAGGCTTTGAGCAACTCGGTTTTCTCTGTATTAAACAGCGAAACTCGGGTTGTTCCATTGTAAGGTCACACAGCTTCCAGTTTTTAAACTTTCTTTGTGTGATCTACACCTGTTCCTGTATATCATTAGATTTTAGTTAGGAAAGTTAGTCGGCCGATTCTAGAAAATTGTGTTTTATAAGCCGAACGTTGTCGTTCGTGTCGTGTCATTCCTTACGATAACAATATCCAGATCAGGGGTTACAGCAGAGCAGAATATTGCAATGAAATGCAGATCTGGCAACTCTAATGGAAAAAAACAAGTCTTGAAACATACCCGAATCTTAAAAATTTTCCCAAAATTTCTCCTTAAGAACGTAATTGCTTTATGCAAAATCTATTCAACATCGGACTCGTCATCTCAAGTTCAGGGGAGATCCTTCTCATTCGATTTTAAACTCTCCTACGCGCAAAGCGCGCGTAAAGAGCGCGTAAATTTCCCAATATACACGACTTTGGCCTCAGTGTGTTCACAAAATAAGATGGAATGATTTGTGCACTGTATTGAGAAAATGGATCATTGTCACTGATTCTCTCTTATGCTTGCTACCTTATCTCTGCTCCTGGTTTGTAATTCAATCAGACTTTATTGTTTTTCCCGCGAGCGGGAATCGGCGCAGTAAGAAGTGAAATTGGTTTGTCCAATTGACCGAGATTGGATTTAATTTGTACACGAGCACAATAATAAACAATGGTTGCTGTTGGTATTAGATTATTCTGAGCTTTACATCTTTAACGGTGTAAAAATGGGTGCTAAGCAATATTTTTTCAGGGAATGACCGCTGACATGTGTCGGCAAAGAGATCTATTTGCGATTCCTCTGCCAAAGTGAGGAGAAAACGAACCATTTTGTGACGTTGGAACTCTAAGCACGTGGGTTGTGGATAAAATCGCTTTCCGTTTCTCGATCTTTTTTCGTTTATGAGCAACAGAAACTCGTAAGTAATGAGAGACGTTAATTATAATGAGTTTAGCGTTAGCCTGTGATTAAGATAAAAAACTAGAAGACGGATAATGTACACGAGCATTGGCAATATCATCTCTTGGCATGGAGGTGCCTTAGAAGGGATCATAATCAAGTTACACTATGATTGTTTCATCAGCAAATCTGTCCCGAACGAGACATTTAATTCTATATCCAAATAATCTCTACAAGATATGTTTATTTCATTATGATTTGCCAATTATTGTTAAAACAGAGCGGCTGATGACTTATAACTTACAAGTTTTTTTTTCTCAGACGGTTTAACTATAATTTTTAAAGTTTAAATATTTAAACCAGTGCATAACTTTGGAGTTACTGGTATGAAAAAACAGAACCTACAGTACAGGTTAGCAAATTTGTCTGCAATACGGGGCAAAGTAAGAGGGGGGTCTCTGAAAAAATTGAGCAAAGCTACTGAAAAGTATTGTTAGGAAGTTCAGCGTACGCCCTCCCCACATTGGACAACTGACCGTTCTGCCACGGTGTAGAAATGGCTTATTTACAAGCAAAGTGACCACTGACCACCACATCTGTATGCCAGACAGCCGATGGACATGGCCATAGACAGGAAAGCGCAGCCGGTCCAGCATAAAGTGAACTGATTGATAGACGTGGATCGGCATTTAAAGGGGGAAAAAAGAATGTCCGGTAAAAATTCTGTTGCTAGCACTTTAGTGTCTCCTGAGAGATCGATGAGATAATGTTGGGAGCCAGTCATCGGCGACTTCATGGCTCTTCTCAATGTCTCGCGTTAATTTTTTCAGCCAGAATACCTGCTTCATTCATCAAAACTAATGAAGTTTGACATATATTCCGCCTTACAGAAAAACAGACCCCACTTTGGCCATAACAAAAGCAGTACTTACAGACAAATAGCAATAATACGGAAAGTTAAAATAGGTTTTATGACTTGGCAGCTCCGTTCATCATTGGAAGCTGCCATAGCCCGACATTGTAAACCAACCCTGTCCGACAGGTATTTAAAAATTACTACGGTGCCGTATCTTCCATAAACTGGAGAAATTAATAAATGTATGGTATTTACACCCATAAACTGTGCCCCTCAACCTCCTAAATCACTCGTTTAGAACCTCTTTAAACGCAGATTCGGTATTACCATCGATATTCTGACCACTCGTGTTCAAAAGATCAGCTATTGTATTACTCCACAAAGTATGTTGTGAAGTCCTAAAAGTAAAAGTAACAGTTTTGAGTAATATCATATCTTTCACCCGGATGTGTACCTAATAATTAACACGGAAATGTAGTTTCTTTTTGTGTTTTGTGTGGTTTAAAAGATGCACTATTGGGTTCATCATCTGAGGAACTCTCACAACAGCGAGTTAAGTAGTGAAGTAGTGGCTGTAAGGAGAACGGACTGGTGAAGGAATTTTGACAAACGTTTTATGTTTCGACTGCCCATGGATGCGGTCATACTGGAAGGAAAGCTGTACTGGGGTTATGAATGAAAGTCAAGCCGTCGTCGCCTGAGGTATTTACTAATTCGTCCTTACGCTCCACGTCCATAATTAGACCACCAAAAGTGCTTTATTTGATTAAGTCTTTAGCACCTTCTGAACAAAACTGATAAGTCACGAAAGTGGAAACCAAACCTATGCACAACAAGAGTCGGAGATTTTTTTGAACATGGGTTTACCTTCAGTGGCGCTGTTACTGGCCTTGTTGTTATTGCTCTGATTGCTCGTCTGCTGCGTCGATAGAGAGGCTCCTTTCGTGGATCGGCAGCAGTTGCTGTCCATACTGTTATTGGCGTTACTGCTGTTGCCCATGTTGACGGAGATAGCGATCGGTCTAGCCGGCGACTCGGCCACGCTCGCCACCGACGGCTGATGATAGTCCGAAATGGTGGCGTTACACGATGCGATGCTGCAGCTGGGGCTGTACAGAGATGCACTGGTCTGTGAGGAGAGAGTGTTTCTGGGCACGTTGTGTATGTTCCATTCTGGCTGATACTGTGAACGAGCCTGGGCTTGTGAGGTAGCATACAACGGCGACGAAATACTCTGGATATGATAACTTGGTATATTTCTCTACAAAATTAAAGTAAGAAAGCAAATGAAGTCGGCGATTCTGCCGTATGTGACGGGGGTTTTTGAATGCAGAAATTCATGCAGTTCAATGAAAGACCTTTCACTGAAAGCGAACACCATAAAATATCTATGAGTACCACTTAACAAATTTGTTGGATGTCGATATGGTACAAGGGAAGTCGATCGAACCTTGCAAAATACAATAACAAACCAATCCAAGATCCATTTACAAGGCGACTGAAGCTTGAGTTGGTAGTTGCGTTTCCCAATACTTCCTGAATAACTAACGTTTTCACAGTAGGTCTAGGAGACCCGACACATGTCTCAAGGCGATGTATGAAGAGTTATTCTCACCTGGTAGGGAACATGACGGGCCGATACATTTGACGTGATCGACGGTGGGAAATGCTGTAAGACAGGCGCACTGCCGACGCTGTATATCGAGTGCTCCATGATGTCGTCCAGGCGTTATTATCACTGACTCAAAAAAAGTTTGGTTTAAGAGATAAATAAAAAAAACCTACTGATGAGCTACAAATGTTTCTGAATGAACGAGGATTCCTCTGACGACAAGATAAGAAGGATTGCTGGCTCAAGCGATCTCGTTGTCTGACGTAGTGTACGATGGATGGCTGCGGTTGGTGGGTTCTATAGTCAAATGAACAGTGCGCCAACTTGTGATGTGTGGAAACTCTACCCGCCGCAGGCCAAGACGTCCAGACCACGTGATTTTATCAGAACCACATGTGAAACTGGCTTGATGCATCGTTAAATCATTTACTCCACTTGGACCTAGCATTACAGAGTCGACTCAAACTCCCATCAACGGAGTCGCCCTGTTGAAACGTCACGATGACTTGATGTCTACGGTAACCCCTCGTGACTTCCTTGCACCCCGGGTCTGGACAACGTAAGGGGGGGGGGATGTCTGGATCCGAATATCTGGATTAGTCATGGGAAAGGCTGTGCGTCCATTCCCCGGATTTCAGAGGTTGTTTACATGTGGTGGATGGCGATAATGGTTACCCATCAATCTAAATGATTTATAAGTCAATATTGTCACCTAATTACAACGGCCAGTGTTGTATTCGGTCCCGGTCTACGATCCTGTGCGTGTCCGCATCGCTGAAGTACGTGACACGGGCGTAAAGAGACATCCAGTGAAACATATGCTTCGGAGTTCTAAGACACTTGAATAAACAGCTTTAGTCATGTTCGTTGTCTAAGCATCTTTGATACATGGCACAGTCTCCGTGTACATCCCACGTACTCCGATGGTCAGCTTCGTGAGAAGAACATCCGTTGCCGGGGCAACGCACGAGTCGTAAACTTTAGGAGGCACGCATCACAGGGGTTGGGACCATACGTGCACTTGGGCGCCGTAGTTTTTACGACTCACGCGGAAATAATCTTCAACTTGAGCAACCGGAGTATATCGATTACAAGAACTCTACAACCCGTGATTAAAAAGAGGCAGGGCGTCGTCCTAAGCGGAGCTCGTGTTTCTGTTTATCTTTTATTGTCAATCATACATCAGTCATTAAGGGATGACACATACCCGAATAAATGTGACAGCAGCATAATTTAGTAGTGGATTTACCGGCCTGAGTTTATTTAAAATTGCGAGACTGTGTAAACGTTTCCGTGGCCGGGAGACCGTTGCCATTCAAGTGAGCAGTACAACTGACAACAAGGCTTCGTAATTTGTCTGACAGAAGCCAAATTGTTATTGGTCTTCCATTGTGACGAAATCAGAACTGAGAAATATGCGTGCAATGAAATTCCTGTTTTTAGCTTCACTTTGGAACTGTACATATCAAAATAAAACATGTGTTCATCATATATAAAATGTTTTGAATGTTTGGAGCAAAAATGTAAGTGAATAACAACTATATGTAATCGCATTCAGAATTTACAGAGGGTATAGCATTAAAACACGCAGCATTTTCTTGATCTCATATATACGTTGTTTCTTCTCATTTTCGAAAACAAACGTCAAGTAAAAATATACAGCGCATAATGTGAGTGTTTAAGCTCTGATTAATAATAATAATAATAATAATAATAATAATAATAATAATAATGATAAATAGTTACCTTCACATGTGAGAGTGCATTGTCTTTCGAAAACCTGAACTTGTTGCGACGATGACGTCGAACGTATAACAACACAGTATAAGTCACGTCAAAAGAGTGATCCTAGCGACAGCACATTAATGTTCGTTGATGTTTGTTAATGTAAGTTCCTCTATCATTTGTCATCTTATATGACGTGCATGAAAATGATGTGATGCCATATTTACCGATAATTGAGAACACGCACTTAGGTTGTGACAGTTCTCAAGTTTGTAACCATGGTTATTATTTTAGTGTTAAGTAATTTATGTTATTTTTTATCACGCTCGGCTTTGGCATCGAGCACTGTAATTTTGTAATTTGTAATTTCCCATGAGGACATCTGTATACTAGGAGATATATATATATATATATATATATATATATATAGAGAGAGAGAGAGAGAGAGAGAGAGAGAGAGAGAGAGAGAGAGAGAGAGAGAGAGAGAGAGAGAGAGAGAGAGAGAGAGAGAGAATGTGGCCCTTGAAGTAACCGAAGTATTTTGTTCACACACTCTTCAATAATACAGATCAAGATTGCTTCAAGTTCACCAAACTTCCGGTTACCAGCACAGCCTTGAGCAACGCCTTGAATTCTCCTTGAAATTAGTTTATTTACGTTGTTAGATTATTTTGTTTTGCCATGGTTACTCTTGTTCGATTTCAGTGAACGACATTTTTTGAGTTTCTATATAATTGTTTTTAGTCAAGTGGACTTGGAATTAAAATGCTGGTCAAGCAACGTTTCTATAATGAGTGAAGCCAATTGTCTGTCTTCTGTTACTCTTTGTTGTAATTTGATCATTATTACAAAGTTGAAATATTGTCTGAAGTATTATACTGTTGATAGTGATACGAAGCGACATACGCATGCACGATGAAATATTCGACACTTGAAATAGTCGCAAAATTTGTCCTACTAATTTCACATACCATATGACATAGCGCTTAATATATCCCGAAGAGTAATGTGATTTATACCACTGAAAGAATTCTCTCCATGCTTGCACAGGATGTCTTGTATGTGTCGTAATGGTTTTAAGAATTGAGATAAACCATCCCGGGAAAAGTGGTGCCGTGGATCCTGTGCGTAAAGCGAGCCATACCAGCCTCGTTCAGGAACGCGGGAGTGAATGGGGAAGACACACGCCTCTTGTAGTACGCTATTAAAATCAGACACACAGGGATCAATAATTTAGCAAAATAACAGCTGCTTAGCGGGACCTATTCTCGGTTTTCTTTCTTCACGTAGCTTGAAAGCATTTTTCTGTTTGTCGCTAAAAATAGCACCGATGTTTGGAAGCGTCAGATAGCTATCGTTCACACAGTTTGGCAGCTAGTACAGGAGTCGGTCTGACAACATGAAAGCTTCACGTCGAAATCATGAATCTGGTCAATTACTCATCTTGCCGCAAAGCGACAGACGTTGATAAGACTTGTGCCAGCAAGGTTATACACTCGGCGATCGGTAAGTGGTGTTTATTGCGTTGGCATTGAAAACGGTATTTCCGCACAAAACGTACACATTTTACTGAACGAGACCAAAACTTACTTTTAGAGTTCCCAGAGGATACTTGAATTATTCAAAAACTGCAGTTGAAGATAAGCCTAGCTCATCATTGGTGGAATACGCGGGCTCACGTTGGATCGCGAGGGCAGTAGTTATTCCGCCTGTATACCAAGCTGTCAGTTCATATATCAATGTGCAACTCCCTATATATCTGACCCGTCTCTACCAAGCCATCAACACATAAAATATATCATATAACATGTATGTGTGTGTGTATGTATGTATGTATGTATGTATGTATGTATGTATGTATGTATGTATGTATGTATGTGTGTGTGTGTGTGTGTGTGTGTATGTATGTATGTATGTATGTATGTATGTATGTATCTATGTATGTAACATAACATAAGATAACGTAATATAATATAAGATAACGTAATATAATGTATCATAACATAAGATAACATAAGATAACGTAATACAATATAATATAATATAATATAATATAATATAATATGATATAATATAATATAATATAATATAATATAATATTTATGATATATAATATCAATGTGTATACATGCATGTGTACACATAGGTAAGCAGAGATAGACAGACAGATAGACAGACAGATAGACAGACAGACAGACAGATAGATAGGTAGATAGATAGATAGATAGATAGATAGATAGATAGATAGATAGATAGATAGATAGATAGATAGATAGATAGATAGATAGATAGATAGATAGATAGATAGATAGATAGATAGATAGACAGATGGATGGATGGATGGATGGATGGATGGATGGATGGATATTTAAAATTGGATAAATTTTGCATCGAGTACTTACTCCGTTCATAGGATACTTGCGGTGTTCGGCAAGGGGAGATGTACTCTGAGAGAAAGCTGGATGTAAAAATGCATCACGGCATTAGCTGAAAACTACTTGAAGGATAAATAAAAGCTTTTACAACGGCGGTAACATATAACAGAGATCATTCTACTTCTGTCGCCGTTCCACATAAAACTTGAGCTAGCGGCAACACAATTATATACTCAATGGTTTTTTATTTCAAGGAATTGTGAGTATGAACACTGGCTTTCAGTACTGTTACCGGTAAAATCTCCTTAATTACAAAAGAAAAAAACAAAAACAAAAACCCCAAAACAAACAAACAAACAAAAACCACACACACAGCCCCCTAAAACAACGACATATAGCAACACAATGAGTTCACTGACCGGCAAGTAACTCGCCAACACACGGTCCACATGATTTTATTAACGAACAAATCAATATGAAGTGATCGGTGGCTTGTTTGAAGAGCCCTTTGACTAAATTGGATAAGTACGACATTTATAAGAGCTCTGTGTGCTCTTGACGTCAAAAGAATGAACAAGCAGGGTATGAAGGTCAGACACATACCCTCTTTAGGACGGGTAATAAATGAGTTTCACGAATTCACAGCAGAAAAAAGAGTTGAACATTCATCTGGTTGAGGGCGCGATACTTTAAGAACATTCCGTGAAGCGTGTTTGACCTCGTCTGAGGAATGCTATTCACGCCTGTTCAAAGGACATTCACCACTCCGGCAAAGTCAAAAATGCGAACAAGTATTGCTGTCATGATAACTGGACAAAATTCAAACCTAAGAGTGTAATTATCCTCGATGCATCGTTAATGTCGCGATCATCTCCAGAAGAAGCACGCGGAGAAAGGCATTGCAAAACACTGATTGATACAATACGGATATGGATATGTAAGCTCCGACAGTCAGAGGCTTTCTTATTTTGACTTTTAGTTTGTGTGCGCAGATTTTGATTACGTGTAACGGGCTTGATGGTGACTGGCCAGAGAGAGAGAGAGAGAGAGAGAGAGGGAGAGAGAGAGAGAGAGGGAGAGAGAGAGAGGGAGGAGAGAGAGAGAGAGAGAGAGAGAGAGAGAGGGGGCAGGCCTAGTGACCGTCGACTTGTAGGCTTATCGGACAGATTACTCTATGCAGTGGCTGGTGTAACCTCCACAAATGTAATAATCTCCACAAATGTAATATCAACCACAATTGTAATAAAATGCACCCATAAATGTAATATCGCCCATAAATGTAACAAAAATCAACCATAAATGTAATAAAAACACCAACCACAAATGTAATAAATGGTAACCATAAATGTAATAAAAAAATACCCATAAATGTAATACTTATCAACCATAAATGTAATAAATCTATTTTGTCGTTGCAATTGAGGAATTAGCCCTTAAATATTGATCTATGTAATAAGGAAAGCAACTCCACACATTATTCATTTCTTAATTGTTTGCGTTTAGTGTGTTTTGCATATTTGAAAGTGTATTTTACGTTTCCCTGTTTTGTGTACAGAACTGATTGGCCATGGCTAGACACAGCTGTAATCTGAACGTCAGTGCAGTCTCTACTCCAGAGTGGGGAAGACTGTATAACACTACGATCCTTTAACGCCGGTTTTTCGAAAATTGCCGTACTTTTTTAATCAATTGTCTCAAATTCGTCTTCAGTGGATAAATTGTGTGCAATAATCGATAGATTGTCTGTATTCCTATGTTGTCCCACTTGAAGTTTGTTCCTTCACTAGGGATGCCAGGATGTCTAATTTTGTTCTACTGTGTTCAAGGTAGTGTTCGTATTGTTTTTTACTAGATTGAAATATATGTTCTCGTCAACATGTTATGTGTCGTAAGTTTCTATTATAAGGTTTTATATTTTTCTGTTATTTGTTCTGAGTCATCTGTCATAAGCTTTGTGTGGTATCACTGGTTGACGAGTTATTTTGACGCTTCCTTATCATGTAATTATCAGTGTCTAGAACTGCTGTTCCACTTCCATTTTCTAACGGTTTGATCAGTACCTCGCCGTTTTCTGATAGCGTTCTCAAAGTATTCTATTCTGTCTTTCGGAAAGGAAACCTAGTTTCAGGAAAGTATGCAATAACATTACGCTAGTCTTATTAAAGTTACTATTTACTCAGGCATTGATAAACAAATGACCACATATGCAAGTTCAAGTTTATTACATTTATGGTTGAGTTTTATTACATTTATGGTTAATTTGTTTATTACATTGTGGTTGCGGGTTGTTACATTTATGGTTGACAATTTTATTACATTTTTTGGTTGATTTTATTACAATTGTGGTTGATATTACATTTGTGGAGATTACTACATTTGTGGAGGTTACAGCTGGTCTATATTGATATTGGCGAATCTGATATGCTTCAGCCTCTAAATCTAGAACATACAGTTAATTTCAGGCTTTGTGCCGCATTCATTCAGCTGTACAGCTACGCCCAAGTTTATATTATCTCATTAACAAAACGCCTTTGTGGCATTAAACGACGTGGACTGCACCCCTTTATAACTGTCTTTTCACGCCATGCATTCTCCCGGTCAATGAAACAATCGACGACTCGGCGTTGCTCTCACACCCAGAGACCATCACTACGACAATAAGTGGCACGAAATACGGAACCCGAACATCTACGTCCATTTTACAACAGCGCACGGTTGTTACACGGTACCTCCGAAGTCAACAGAATGTGTTGGCGAATGTTCCTTGGCGTTCTTGTTATTGTCATTGGCCTCCTAAGTTTTGGTAAGTGCCCTGAAATATAGATACATATAGTTTCATTGTCTTTCAAATAGCTGGCGATAGTTCATTTGGACAAATGACGCATGGCTTGATCTGTGACAAATTCTGTGATATATAAATGCAAAATCCGGATAGTGCTATTTCCATATGTATTTTTATAAGTCAACTATGAATGAGGCAATCAAACACAAGATTGTAATCCTGTGGTCCTCAACAGCTCACATGAGTTATACTACAGACCCTTTTGAATAAAAATGTTCAATCATTTTGCAATGCATACACTGAATCAGACAAAAAAGTCTTATAATAATGACATTTTATATTTCATTATCGCAGTTCAAACGCAGATTTCTGCATATACAGAGCATACAACGGAGGAGATGACGCCAAGTGCAAGTGTCACTGAGAATTTTCAAACAGGTACCAAAATCTGACGTCCGTTTACAATCTGCACGTCTTCCTCTCGTTTCCTGTCATTTTCTAAGGACTAAGGTTTATCTGCCTGCCAGCATGTCTGCATTTCTTTCAGTCTCTCGGTAAGCACATCTATCTACCTACCTATCTATCTATCTATCTATCTATCTATCTATCTATCTATCTATCTATCTATCTATCTATCTATCTATCTATCTCTAGCTAGCTAGCTAGCTAGCTGGCTTGCTAGCTAGCTTGGTTACTTGCTTGCCGGTTAGCAATTAAAATCTATCTCACAATCCATGCCTTTGTTCACTCACCCGTCTGTATAATGTGCTTTTCCTAAGTGTGAGTTTGATAGTCCTCGGCAACCAATTTATTACAACACTTAATTTGTCAAATATGTTTGTATTGGTAGTGGTCTCCGAATAGCGATAAGACTTTATCTTATGTTAGCCTGTATAGAATGCAGTTGTGATATAAGGACGTATAATCTTGCAACCAAAGATTGAAGGCCCATTTCCTTGAAGAATTATAATGGCCTTGTGTACTATAATAACCTGGGGAATTAAAGCTTGCTCAGAGGAAGAGAAAGATTATAGTGTGAATGAGGCAGGATTATGGATTAGTTTTCATCATTTGAAGTATTAAGTTTCAAGCGTGTTGCTATTGTTTTTTTCCTAACCCAAGCTGCCGACATTGCAAACCTGTATCCTTTAGAGTGAGATTGCTGTCAGATTCCGTTAAGATATGTATCTACGACTTTTCAATATGTTTTCAGGATTTCATCTCAAAATGTTATGACATGTTATTATTCTAATTGCGAAATAAGTATCTGCATGGTTTTATACTTGTTGAAGTAACATGTCATCGTCATGTTTTAATTTGACTCACAAAACTTGTATTGCCTATAGTTGTATTTTGGAGTAACTAAGAGTAAAATTGCATGATATCTTGCTAAAGAAAAATGTACATAGAGACAGATACTTTGCTATTAACATTTGTGTAAAAGTTGGCATAATTTGTATACTACTTCAAAAAGTGAATGAAGGTAAATACATATAAATGTCATTGCATTCATAAAGTACTATACTTTGATCCAGCAAGGTGATACTACGGTTATTTTCCTTTAGCTTACACATCCATTTCGCATTGATTCTTATGGTAGACGTATCAACGGCCATAAATATGCCCTATACTAATGAACAAACGGTGATGCCTGACGAGACAACAGTTGACACTGCGACAACGATGTACTCAACTATTGAACCGTCGACTTTTGAACCGTCGACCTTTGACCCGGCTACCTTTGACCTGACTACCTTTCATCAATATGAGTCAACAGAAGAAATGCAAACAGAAGAATCAAACACAGACATAGGAACGGTGGAATTAAGCACAGAAATGGGAACGGCGGAATCAAGCACAGGACCGACAACAACGCCCTCACCGTCCATGATACAGCAAACTACTCACCCGACTGCCGTAACTCAAACGAAAACTACTAAGTTCACAACACCTTCGACTGAGATCC
The DNA here is from genome assembly GCF_041260155.1 of Ptychodera flava. NCBI lineage: Eukaryota > Metazoa > Hemichordata > Enteropneusta > Ptychoderidae > Ptychodera > Ptychodera flava. The sequence goes on along the minus strand of NC_091945.1, from coordinate 3,271,135 downwards.
CACCAACAATACCTACTAAGACCACTGCACATCAAGAGACGGTAACATTCCCACAGGAAGTGACACAGACCACCACAGCTAGGCAAATGGTAACACAACCACAGCTTATGACTACCTCTGTACCAGGAACAGGTATAGATATGCCATATGATCTTTTGAAAATTAATGATTTTAAAAGTAGTTTTTCTCAAATGTAATGAATTAAGTACCAATGAATAGTCTCATTTCACGGCGATACGGTCATTACTACGAATGGATATATTTCTGCTAATTGTACTTCTCTCCTTTTTGTGAAATGTATATCTTAAAGATCATCCTTCAGAAGAACCATCTTGACTAAAACTAAAATGTACGACTGCCCGAGGTTTGATATTACATCAAATGCCAGGCAAGATCTAGTTCTTCATTAAGCTCATGTTTTTATCATACCTCCAATACACACTGATATAATCTTTCACGTAAATCTTTTCTGATACTCCTTCCAAGACGATGCCTCGGAAAAATCAGCCCTGTTTTTCTTATTAGTCGGAGATTTCATGAAAACCCGATGCGATGAATTCATATTGACCTCCAAATTCTGACTTCAGAACAATTTTATTAAACGTGTAATATTTTCTCCCAAAAAGGAGACAATTTCTCGTAAAATCCTGTTACGAATGAAGTGATTTACTAAACCGTTCACCATTTTGTTTGTTTTATTCACTGTCAACAGAGGGAAATTCCAGTTGCTCCGAGTTCAACACTTGCCTTTCTTGTGTTAATTCATTGTATTGTGGATGGTGTGTCTCTGAAACAAGGTAGGATATATTCAGATAATTAAAGGGATTACTTACATTACGGACCTATGTTTATCAAATGAAATATGTTCCCGAATGTTTGAACACTTGCAAGTATAATGCTTCATTCTGTCACATAAAGCATTGGTGATAATGAATTAACATTTGGTCTCCCACTAACGTATCACTTGAAAACAAAAGGTTATCATTTAAGGCAGAACGCGTCTCGGGGACAGAAGCTCTTGAAGAAAGAAAAACTTTCACCGGCTTATTTTTACGAAAATCATGAATTTACTTTCCCCCGTAGAGTTAACACATGGATGGCCATTTTGAATTTCAAATATCACAAAATGTTGGGTAATTTGTTTCGCTAGTTGCAAACTTTGCACGATGGCCCCCATTTTTATTGTTGATTTGGTAAGAGAATGGTTGAAAGTTTCACTGAGAGTAGTTTGAGCAAAAGTTTAAGTCTTTCACTTTCGAGGCGCGTACTACCTTAATTTTGCTTAGGACGATGAATGGACAGACGGGGAAGGATAGCTTGGTAGATTATATAGATGAATTGCTGGTTGTATTGATGGATGCGCGGATGGCTATTTTGGTAGATTAATGTGTCGATTGATAGACGAATGTATAGATGGTTGGTACATGTGGATGGAAGGATGGAGGGACGGATTAATGGCCGGCAGGCTGTATGGATGCAGTGGTTGGATGCAGTGGTTGAATTTATCCATGGACGGATGGATGTTTGGATCGACTGATGACATTGCGTGATTGGATTAAATCACAAACTAATCCAATTGTATGATCTGTTCGAGATATACGTTCTTTACGACACAAGGATTTCAAAGGTCTGGGAATTTAAAACAAACATCACAACTACTGGATTTAATAAGCTCATCTTTGTTACGCTTATCAAATTGCTTTCACTTGAAAGACAAATTGGTTCAGAGTGAATCAGCAACTGATTAATTGTTGTCCATCTACAACAATTTGTTGCTTTAACACTGAGAATCATCAAAGTTGTTAAAAAGTTCAGCCTGTGACAATCTGTTTCTGCTTTGACAATAGTTTATTCATTCATTCATTCATTCTTTATTTGTCATGTAATAGTTACACGAAATTTTGTGTACATTGGCAGAAGGCAAAAATAAGAAAAATTAATATAATGCATAAAGTCTGAATCAATTTATCAATCTGATATACCACAGATGCCTTTCTGATGAAACTTGTGCAGTTGAGAATTGGTTGAAAAATGGTGACACTCCTCAGACACGACTCAACAACCAGTGCGCAATTATAGATCTACTTGATGGCTACACCATAGAGGTATGCTGCTCAGCATAATTTTTTATCCTTTTACGGTATGGCCAGAAAATTGCCGCATGCAGTTTGTGTTTAAGCGTTACAGTAACTCTTCATGGTCAGCGTTTATCGCACAATGCATAATGGGTAAAATTGATCAACCCATAAGACCTGTCAACTTATGAAAACACGAGTAGACTTGCTGGCAATATAGACAAACGCTAAACAGATCGTTCAATCTCTACAGTGTATTAACGATGTGTCTAGGCACTTAGATAAGCTTTTCTCAACACCTTAATAAATCACCATATGTACAATGCAGGTTCTTTTAAAGATTTCTGGCATTCAACAGATGCGTATTCTTAGAAAATTACTTGCCAATTTATGTTTCCCAAATGTACTCGTAGCAATATTCATATGTTTTGAAGTGCGTGTTGAAGTCTACTGTTTAAAATTAACTCTAAAGGTAATACGTGATGTTATTACTTGTTACAGTTTGAACCTGATGTTGGTATCATAGATGGTGACACGGACGTGGATCTTACGTTGAGGACTGATAAAATAGTGTCGCTGGATTTGGCAAGCATTCATATCGCCGGCGTTCCGTGTGGTCAGTTTAACCTGCTTGGGAACTCAACGTCAACAGCGTAAGTTGTTTTTTTCATTCACAATCAATAAAAATTCGGCGAACGGTTATTACATGGAAATAAATGAGTTCATAGATAATAGGGTAGATATCTATAATTTTGAGCCCTCCTTTTGACTAACATACTGACGCTGAAAAGTTACACTATAAAGAAGATGAAAGTCAACTTGTTGTACTCAGGAAATGTGTTTTTCGAATCGCTTAACACACTGCGTTATAAAACCTTGTCCCAAACTTTTTCTTTCTCATCATGATATGAGCTCCCTTCTCACTCTTCTGTCTTTCAGTCATGATCTCAACTGTACAACACAACAATCAGTTATTTCAAATGGACCAGTGACTATTAACATTATCGTTGGACTATCAACACTTGCTCTAACATCTGACAGCAACTTTACTTATGTCGTGAGTACAAACATAGACCCGCGAGTGTCTATGGTAGAAATAAGCATGTTAAATACATCGCAGATTACACCTTTTCATCGCTAAATGCCATTGATCCCAGACTGCGTATCGATGATGGTACTGTTATATGGATTTTGGGAACTAATGCCAGCCGCTAACGGAGTCTAACAGGACTTTCTAAATATCTCCGTCCAACTGATTCATGCTTAATGATAACATACGCTAACAAACTGAACCCTTTTTATTTGAAAAAGGGAATAAAAAACTTTCACCATTACCAAAATTTCTGAGTTCTATTCTATATCTACTGCTATTGGTTTAGAAATTATTATATTTACTCACCTTCGTAAATTTTAAAGAGAATTATATATTTACCTAGTTTATTTTATTAGTTTTCTACATACTAATAAGCAAAGGTCGGTTCCCTATATTTAACTGCACAGTAAATAAGTATCCCAACTCCTTCGTGTAGATTCCATTCCAATATGACCTTAGCACATCTACAGGAGTAGGTGTGTAGGTTTACCATATGTTGTGATCATCTTCAGAATCGCTGCATGACCGTACATGCTTACACTTATGAAGCGTGCATGATATTTGAAATTAAATATTTTTTCTTAAAAATTGATGATACAGGAATTTCTGTGCAAAATCATCTCATTTAATTGGATGCTTCAGTTTTACTGTAATATGGTTATTTGACATCGATGAAATACCAAGATGACCGGTCATGCATGTCATGTCAGCAAATACGGCAAATTAAATTTCAAAGGTAAAGAAGCTCCAGCACCTAGATAATTTCAAATAAAAATAAATTACAATGGGGATTGATTTCTTTTTTTCCACAAAAGGATCCAGAAATCGGTGATTTTGAACCATCTAAGGGACCACGTGCTGGTGGAACGACATTGAGCATCTATGGGCAACATTTGAACATAACCCGGAATGTCGATGTGATCATTGGTGGACAGCCTTGTGAAATTAATTGGTAAAGCAGTTGTAGTTTGATGTAATGATTACCAAAAACGACTTACTTAAAACTTCTTCCGTCGATATTACAATGACCTAACTAAGAACAACTACATAAGTATGGAACGATGAATAACAAAGAATCGATTTACCTGTATCAATATAAACAGTTCACTCGATGATCACGTGACAAAATATACAGTGCATGCTACTGAAGCTAATATGTAAACATGGTTTACCATGTATGTGTACACGTACATTTGTGATTGCAGGTTATTTAAGAAACTAACGTCTGCTGTATGTCATGCCAAGAATGTTTTCTTACACTGTTTTGTTTTGTATATTTTACAGTTATCATATGAAAGGTTTCAAAATCAATACAAGTAATAACATTGCCATTCAATCTCAACATTACAGGAGAGCTGAAACCTACCTGTCATGTCTCACATCGCCTGTAACTGAGCCTTCCGAATCACTTATCAGCGTCATCTTTGATGGAAGATACACAAGACAAAGTGTCAGAAATTACTTTTATCAGGAAGATCCCACAATTGAAACAATTTTCCTCTTAGCACATTCATCGGGTAATTAGAAGTAGTTAAAAACAAATTAAGGCAGGACGCGTCTCGGGTACAAATATTTGGACGCTTAAATTTCAACAATTCTTTTCTGAGCTACCACTTGTGGGGATTCATTTTAATGCTCTTGGAGAGAGAAAAACTTTCACCGTCCTTGTTTTTTGAAAATCGTGAAATTTTAATTTTACCTCATAGAATTAACACAGGGATGGCGGCCATTTTGAAAATGAAATGTCGCAAAATACTGAGTAATTTGTATCGCTAATTCCAAACTTTGCACGGTCACCCCTGATTTTTATTTTTGATTTGGTAAGAGAATGGTTGAAAGTTTCATTTAGGAAAGTTTGGGCAAAAATTTAAGTCTTTCACTTTCGAGGCGCATACTACCTTAACACTATGTGGTATTACTTGATTTATCCAACATGGAAGAGACACACTGTCTTTCAGGAAAGTTATAGATTTGACTCTGTTTTAAGATCAGTCAATTCTACATGGCCATAACGATTTTAGGCCTGACTATCCTACATGTAGAGGTATGCAACATTAATTCAAACATTATAGATGTTTACACACTGTAAGAGTATTTGTCTACGTTGGATCTCAATTTCAGTGTTTTCACTTTCCGTCTATAGTTGCCTAAACAGACAGTACTCTGATTATTATACCAAAGATAGTGTAGTGTAATTTACATCGATGTAAATACAAATTTCTCCTTTCGACAGCAGTTCAAATTGAACAACAATTTGTCTCGTCATATTTATGAATAAAGCAAATTAAATTTGTATTTTTTTCAGAGGAGGTATTATGCAGATGGTCACGGGGACGAATCTGAACGTAATAGCACGCCCTCTCTTGGTTGTATCCGTTGTAACAAATTCTTCAGTACAGAACTTTTATTCGGTAGGTATTACGCTTACCAAACAATGTGATTTTGCAAGACCTCGATATCGCAACTCATAAATCTGCTCACCATTAAATATATACGTCGAATCAATCGATGCCTTTTTATTTGTCAAAGATCGTCGTGTACAGTTATCTTCACATAAGGAACTGTTTGAATGCCCATGGTCAATCCACAAACCATGGAATATTGTACGAATTGGTATTTGGAAAAGATCCTCAGCAATTTTATCTGTTATGATATTTTGCAGATATGTATTGAAGTCACCATGACAACCATGTCATGCCCCACACCAGAACTGACAATTTACTCCAACACAACAGCAGAACAAAACAACAACAACAACAACAGCAACAACACCATCAGCAGGAGACGACGCAGCGAAGAGGATGAAGATTCGTGTCCTTATCTCACTTCTGATCCAATAACAGGAGAAGATGCACTCTTCCTCGTTGGCTTTGTCTTAGATGGCGACTCGAGATGGCTTCCTGAAAACATCGTTCGTCATCTTTCTTCAAAATACACCCACATAGATGTGATTTGGAATCCAATCGTTTACAACTTCTCAGACCCACAATACCCTTCTTCTAGTGCCAGTGATATATTGATCTTTGACCCAGAGAAGTCGGCCTACCTGGTTATTAAGGTATGAGTATTTCCATTTTGAATGATGATCAGATAACACCAAAGACCAGACACGATGTGCATTGTTAAAACTTACACGACAAGTAGCCCTTGAAGAAAAACATATTCAGCTACGAGTGTCGAATTCCATTTGAATGGGAGTACGGAAACACGGTAGTTTGAAACAAAATAGAAAACTAGAAAAACGCGTTCAAGCGCTTTCCGACCTTGAAACATATAGTTATTTCCTTTTGTTATGAGTTGTTAAAATATTTGAAAATGGCGTGTTCTACAAATTCACAGGCATGCTTGCAAGCCTTTGGTTTCATCACAAAGGTCACATGTTATTTGATTCTTACTTGCTCCATTCATAAGTCCGTCACTCAACTTATTTTTAACGAAAGGGGAAAGGAATGGACTGTGGGGCCCAGAAGACAGACGTGGAAGTTCAAATAGGAACAGATTTCTGCCGAGTAATATCACTGTACTCCAATGAAATGGCATGTATACCTCCTGAACACAAACCACCCGTGAGAAATGAATATCGCAGGGTCCACGGACACCCACAGGTTTTGGTAAGCGGAATGCTTCAGTTCTTAGTGCATAGCCAGATGAAGAATTTTAGAAGTATAACACAGCAGCAAACTGATTTTTTGAATTTCCGAGATCATGAATGCTATCAACAATGTATTTCTCTGTAGATCTTCACGAAATCTTAATTCCAAAATCTGTTATTGATAATTCTATACGTGAGTACTTTCCTTACGCTTTCTGATCTTGGTATCATAAACTGATCGTGTACGGTTTTTAAATGAAAATGCATCCTATTTCACACCTTTTCAGAAATATCAAATTAAATCCACATGCCACTTATCTCTTCGAGGCACAAAAGTGTGATTTTCTTTCTCTGCAGGTTCAGTTTGGGACCTTTGAAAAGAACTCCTATTTTATTGGATATCTGCAGTACGTTGAAAATGAAGACCCATTTCTGGATCCATGGATAGTCGTCATCATTGTGCTGATATTCCTTTTGATTCTCATCATATTGATCGCTGTCATCATTTTCTTGTTTCTACGTTGGCGTAATAAAGAACATGTAAAACGTCGAGTCATCGAGACTGTTGAGATTGATCACGTGTATACGTCACGTGAGTATTTCTTTCTTCTTGTTCAACATAGTGATGTGAATAATTGTTGTTAAGATAGTATGCGTTCCCAGAGTGAAAGACTTAAACTTTTGCTTAAACTCTCCTCAATGAAACTTTCAACCATTCTCTTACCAATCAACAATAAAAATCGGGGTCACCATGCAAAGCTTGGAACTAGCAAAACAAATTACCCACGTTTTGCAATATTTGAAATTCAAAATGGCCGCCATCCCTGTGTTAACTCTATGGGGGAAAATTAAATTTTGGATTTTCGAAAAACTAAGACGATGAAAGTTTTTATTTCTCGAAGATCTTTAAAATGAGCGCCCACAAGTGGTATATCTGAAAAGAATTGTAGAAAATTGAGAGTCCGAATATCTATCCCCGAGGCGTGTTCTACCTTAAAAATGTTTTTAAAAGCTTATATTGTCTGTCTGATATTCTAGTCCTACGCTATTTTATCTGGAAACAGCAATATCGGTTCTCTCCAGTTTTATGAATTGTTCTGAATATAATAATATAAATAACACTAAATATCACCAGCCGCAATGTACGAAATATTACTGCGCAACTTAGCTGAGAATATTTTAGGTAGCTTGTAGTTTCATGGAGAAATACTTATCATGTCAACAGTGTATTGCACATATTAAATTCATGTTTCTTCTGTCTGAAGTGTTTATAGGCGATGACTGGCGACATGATCCTTACAGCTATCTGGATACAGACATGAAACATGACATTGAAACTGTGAGATCGACAGAAAGGACTTGAAAATCCACGAAAGGGAAATCCTGGACAGGTAACTGTAAAATCTGTCATCGCCGCATCATGGCAGTAGATAGATATATCATGACATCTCTGTTCCAATAGTAACCTAAATTGCCATTCAATATGGCATCCTTCTTTGTACAAGGCAGTCCGTTTACCCGATTTGAAAATGCGTATCTGCTAAAATAATCTTTGCACAAAACTTGCCGATTATTAAATTAATTCATCATCAGTACCCTCCCTTACCTACAATACGTGCCTAAGGAATTTATCACGACAAAGAATGCCACCTTCAGATATGTTTTGCGATGTTAATTTAAACCAGTTATATTGGTGGAGGAAATGCAACACTGTGATCGGCAGGGAAGGGAAGGTAGCAAAACAATATTAGCGGTATACAAAAGCTGCAACCTTTCCAAGTGACAATAAATACAAAGCAATAGGTTGTTTTGGAAAGGAAATGCGGATTCATCCACTGAATAAATCTATGAACAGTGACAATAGCTCTTTCACTGTAATCAGTACTCACAATGCCAAATACAAAGTTTGAGGTAATTGTGATTTCGTCAGCAACGGCGAGTTACCGATAAGCGCTTGTCTGATTTCTGCAGAATACAAGATGAAAAGTCAAATTTCGGTATCCATTGAATACGCGCACTTTATCATAAAGGAAAAAACAGTAAAAATAAAACACATTAAAAACGTTTCATGCTTAACTTTATATATACTGGTATATCTCGGTTTGACCAATACAGAGGTGTTACTCGATTTCACCAGTTTACTCATGTACTTACTCGGCCCGTCCTCGCTCATGCGTAATGTGACCAATAACAATCTTGTGGTGCATTGATCTATTGGCATTGGTTTAAATGGCAGTTAAAGTGACCATAAAGTTTTTGTAAGTTGTCAACTACTTCATATCATACGGCTGAGTCAATACAAACGATTGGGAGATATATTCAGACTAATGTTGCCTTTCAATAATTTCTGTATTACATATTGGTTCACATTAAAAGTACATAGATAAACTATTTCGATAAATTTACAACATGACTATATATCATAAACTGAAGAGCGAATCACTAGGAATTAAAATGCTGAATTACAAAGACAATTTGGATAGCTTTTACATGTGTCTGTGAGAAAAATCTGTTATTTAAATCCTTATCAATGCATGCAGTAAATGCAATTACATGTGTTTATACCCTTCATGATGACGATTTTGTTCAACAATGACAGGTCACAAAGGCATAGTTGTCAAAGGAACTATTCATCAAAATTTTAAAACCAGGCGTTCACCACAGGAAGTGGCAGTGAAAATGCTTCGAGGTAATATATACACAGTGTTCATTATCATTTCTGTGTCATGATTATCATTTTCTGTATTCTCTTAAGAAAGTAAACGGTTGATATATTTACTCTGTCAGCCACGTGGTGGCTTAGGGTCAATTTTTCATTTGAAATTGTGGAATGCATGAAGATATTATTACACTTGAACACTGAACAATTTCAATTAAGCAGTTTAAATTTAATTCATATTTTTTACCTTTTTTGAATATTCTGTTTACAAGGTGACGTGGCGCTAGATGATCTCCGCAGGTTTCTTCTAGAAGGCGTTCTTATGAAAGACTTCGATCATCCCAATGTTTTATCCCTGATCGGTGTGTGCATGCAAAGGGATGGACTGCCTTTGATCGTATTGCCGTACATGAAGAACGGTGATCTGAAGTCATTTATCACAACCCAGTCAAGAGTTAGTGTGCTATATTAGTTTGATTGCTGAATGCTTGATCTCTCTTCTTTATCCTTAGATAATATGATATTTAAGCAATAAAGAACACCGAGCGACGGTATACCACGAGATTTTGAGCAGTTCACGACATATATGCACGAGCGATAGCGATAGCTATCGCTCGTGCATATATGTCGTGAACTGCTCAAAATCTCGTGGTATACCATCGCTGGATGTGCTTTATCGCTTAAATAATAAGTATATGACAGATTACATGAATCGAATTTATCGAGATGAACTTTTAATGCAATTTACTTTCTCATTTTGTCCTTAATTGAACTTGCATTTAAGAGAAATACTTCTACTAACATCTATAACGTCAATCAAAATCATGACTATGTTACTATCATATTAGTGTTAGCCTCTTAAATCCGAATTCATACTCTGATTCGTCTTATTCTTTGAAGGAATTCACGTTGAAGGACTTACTTACCTTTGCCTTGAACGTAGCAGAAGGAATGGCATATCTCAGCGAGAGAAAATTTGTACACAGAGATCTGGCTAGCAGGAATTGCATGTTAGTACATTATCATTTGTCTATCCATAAGAAGATTCGTTGTATGTTTCATTAATATAACAAGGATTTGTGATCTACCTTAAAATTACTCAAGGTAGAGTAAACCTCGGGGACAGTTATTATTTTGTACTCTCAAATGTTTTCAATACTTTTCTGGTTAATCTCTTGTTGGGGCTGATTTTAAAACTCCTGGAGTAAGAAATATTTTCACCATCTTTGTGTTCAGAAAATCGAAAATTTTGTTTCTCTCCATTCAGGGAGCATAGGGAATGCGGTCATTTTGAATTTCTATTATTAGGAAATTACTAGGTAATTTGTTTCTCTAGAACAAAACTTTACATGTTACCCCTGATTTCTATTCTTGAGCTGGTAAAAGATGGTTGAAAGTTTTATAGAGGAAATTTGATCAAGAGTTTGGATCTTTCACTTTCGAGGTAGATTTTCGAAAACGATACTACTACAAACCTGAACAGCTGAAACAGCATTTGAACTAATAATATATATTTCTCTGATGCCTTACCCAGGGTAGATGAAAGAAATGTAGTGAAAGTATCGGACTTTGGCTTGTCCAGAGACATATACGAGAGGGAATATTATTCAACGAAAGACAAAACCGTAAAATTGCCTGTGAAATGGATGGCACCTGAAAGCTTCCGTAGGCAGATCTTCACTACAAAAACAGATGTTGTAAGTAAGAAAATGTTACTTTATGTATGGATGCTTCGTGTTCTTCATTGTTTAAATTATGGTTAGTATAAAAGCTTTTATATTCATACTGGTTTGAAAATAATGTAGTCAATAGCAAAACAACACACAAACAATGCTATCACATTGAATTTATGCTGGTATTAAAAACTATCTACTGTTGATTGACCAATCAGAGTGCTCAATTCAAGGTGTTTTATCTACTCGTAAAGCCTTGGTCACCAAATTCCAGAAACGAATGACAGCGCCATAGTAAAGTACTGTCCAATCAAAAGTGAACATGTCATATTCTGTAGACATCTGGTACGTTTTAATATTCAAATTTGGTAACACAGCGGAAACCAGCTGCAACACAAAATCTGCTGTGCCCTAGGGCATTTATATAATGTGCCCTAGGACATTTATAGGATGTTCCATTACATTGGAAGGCTATTTCACAAATAAAAGTTTTAATTCATATCCTAAACATGTTACATTGACAAAGGACACGGTTGATGTAAACACATTGAAAACGAAATATATCAGTTAGGGGCGATAGTTTTTAAGTCGGATAAAACCCTCGTACTCGGGCTCTTGTGGTATATAAAGTCCAACCCTATGATAAAATGTCTCGGCCTGCGGCCTCGACATTTTATCATAGGGTTGGACTTTATATACCAGAAGAGCCCTTCTACTTGGGCTTTATCCTATACTTGTTTATCATATGTATTTTCATTACGCAGTGGTCGTTTGGTGTATTGGTGTGGGAACTAGTAACTCGGGGTGAAGTTCCTTACGGCTCCGTTGATAATTGGGATTTGTTGAGATACATTGACACGGGAAAAAGATTAAACCAACCTCACTTTACCCCTGACGAGGTGTAAGTAGCTATATCTATTTAATGCTAATGCTTTTGATCGGAAATGCGCCTAAATTGGACTTCATCTGAGAAATACAGATATGAGAATTTTGGTCACTTTTAGAAGTTTGAAATTTGATTACAATATTACCTTTCTCTTCGTTTAATGAATGATATAGTAGACTGAGGGATAATGCTGTATGATTCCTGTTGATCAACTGATTTCTCTGTAACTAGTTCATGGCAATGGGTAAATCTTTTAGCAGTGCCTGCCTAAAGAGGGCGCTGCCTCAATTTATAATATCGTCAATGGCAGAAGTACAGGAATACTGAACACATATAATCATTAAGTTCAAATGGTCACTGAAATCATCTCTTGTGATGACTAAGCTTGTTAACACTTAAAAATATTGATATGGATGAATATAATTCGAATTCGCAAACCGTTAAAGTATTAGAGATATAAACGGTTTGCCAGTCCATAAGACTTTGTTCCCATTTCACATATATCCATGATAACATTTCACATATCAATGTTTGCATCCTAGGTACGGACTTATGCTTCAATGCTGGCACAGTGATCCAGACAACAGACCTGACTTCAAAACACTCGTTGAGGAACTCAAACAGATTCTGCAAATACCTTACCAAAGTAGTGACGTCAAACCACTGTATCTTGAAATAATCGGCTAAGTTTTTCTATAAAAACACCCTTTAACGACATATTCTATTCTTTGCGTGTAAAGGCTTATATCTTGTAGTTCACCCGCAAATGCAACGAGTATATATCAATCAATAAATCTTCCACTTTTACTTGTATCGTGATGCTAAGATAGGTATTAAATTTTATTGGTTTGCAATAAACACGATTGGAACTAATTTGGGATATTGGATTTTTCAAATTTCTCAAAAGTGTTAGGTTCCATGTAGCTGAATGTTGCAATATTACAAATTACTTATAAAAACAAGTGTGTAACTTAAAACGAAAAGCAGATGAGCTTACATTTGCAGATTAAAACGACCTTACTTCACCATCCAATTATCCTAAATTAGTTCCAATCGTATATTTCTTCTGTCTATATAACCATGAAGCAATATTACTTTGAAATATGTCCAATAATCAGGCCGTTCAATGTAAAAAAAACTATATGTTAGGTTCAAGAGCCAACTAGAAAATTACAAATACAATTAAACAACTGTTAAATGATGTAATGGGTTTTAGAGTTTGCTTGTAATGTTGCCTTTACAGAAACAGTTTACCACTTTTAATAAAGACATATTACATTACTTGATATTAACACTTCCGAATCCATTAGTTAAGTCTTTTATTTGTTATGTAGGTCATTTCTAAGTTAAATTACAACAGAACATTCTTAAGGTCATTCGCCTCAATGACTTTGAAGTCCATCTGTCATGTTTAGAACTTTGGAAATTCAATTAGTCAATTAGTAACTACAAGTGGAGCTATTTTTAAAGTAATTAGCATATCAATAGAAGTTCTAGATTGTTCTCATACTCTGTAGATTGAATTATTGAGTATAAGTAGGAGACGGCACAGTTTTTTTGTCAGACATTTGGGATCGTGTCACTGACATGTTACTTCAAGACTTTTGGATGACTCAAGAAGTTCTGATTTCAAGACTTTTCAAGACCTTCACAACCACGCTGGATTTATTCTGTAGACTTTGCACGAACCAACCTCAAGCCTGCAACCGAAGGACTGCTCACTCATCGGTCTATCTCAGTGTCTAACTAAATTCTGGAGTTTTGTGCCGTCCCAGCTGAGATAAGTAGCCTGTAAACTTTAACAGTCTGTACTCTATCCCTTAACTTAGTGATCAGTTCAGTTTTTTTGTAATAAATTTTATTTTCAAGAAAATCGTTGACTTCGCCATTTGTTCAAACGTAACATATTGAACAAGACACGAGTGCAGGTTAATTTGCCGTCAAGTTCAGTTTTATTCCTCTAATTGACTTGAAAGTATAGAATATGAGATAAACCTTAAAAAGAATTCTCGTACGGAAGATGACAATACAATAAGGTAGAAAGTTTATTATTATCGAAAGCATTCGCAAAGGCCTATTGTACCTCAAACTTGTTATTTCCAGAGATGCAAGGTTTGTTTGTAACACGATTGGAACTAATTTGGGATAATTGGATAGCGTATTAATGTCGGTTTAAATCAGCAAATATAAGGTCATCTCCTTTTTTGTAATACACTTATTTTTATGGATAATTTTAATATTGCAACTTTAAGCTACAAGGCACCTAAGGATTTTGATAAATTCTAACTATTATAAGATCCAATTCTCCCAAATTAGTTCCGATCGCGTTTTGTGAACGTCACAATTTCTATGATAATAGCAGTGACGAACACCTTTAAACTTTGTCGTTTAAAATTTCATGAATCTTTTCTCGCACACACTTGTGACGAGCAATCCGACAGTGGTTGGAACAAAGCATAGAAGTACCGTAATTTGTAGTGTACAATGTTATCATAACGGTTTGCAGGTCGCCCTATCTCAAGTGGGTGCTCAAGCCCAACATTCCCAATATGCGAATTCGTCCACCATTTTCTACCACAAGTCGTGTTTGGCATGCTAACACTTATTTTAAAATAGCAACACGTTGGAATTCAACAACAAATTCTATAGACATATTTGTGGTTACATCATGGGATCTCCCAGCTCATCAGAAATTGCTGACATTACTTCCCATGAACCGAAATGAATATTATACGTCAACACACATCGAAAATATTACTCTCACTTAGATTCAGAAACGACAATTTAGTGATATTTATTGGAACAAAACACGAACTGAACGAATTCCTATAAAGAATTAACCAAACGCACCCTACTTTCAAATTTTCGTTTGGAAGCTGGACACATGAAATAACATACCTTGACCTAGTGGTATACAAAGGTAAAGGGTACAACAGTGAAAAAACACTGGACATAAGAATCCACACGAATACCACCGACACATTTCAGTTCCTAGATAGAATATCATGCCATCCGAAACATACCTTTAAAGGCCTGATCAAAAGTGAAAAACTAAGATACATCAGAACTTGTCACAATGAAAATGACTTTATCCATAGAGTCCATATACTTCATGCAAGGTTAATCGAACGTGGCTATAAACAACAGGAAATATCTAAAATCACATCGTAAACAAAATTTGCTACAGGAAGAACGCAACTAGAACACCAGCAAACAAACGACAAAACAAAGAACACATGCTGGTGTTCTTAATAAAACACATATATAAAAACACAAGTTATATAACAAGCACTGTGTGAAAACTGGGAACAGATAGAAAGGGCGAAACATTCAGGAATTAATTCCACCAAAACCGATCATCGCATACAAAAGAAACCCAAACATCAGCGATAAATTGATAAATGCTGAAGTTCACTGCATTTGGAACAAGGCAATAAACAAACACAAAACGATCCAAATATAAGCATTCCAGCTTGCCTGCCAGAAGAACAAGAGATCAACAACACAATTTAAAATAAGAAAGACATATCTATTTATATCTCTTCTATAAGCGACTGAGGAAGAAACCGCTCACTGATTTTGAAACGAGGGATCAAAGAGTCACTGTTGTCTCAGACACGCTCGACTACGTCCACGTCTCGCCATGGCCTTATTTACACTAACAGCCAAACCACTGTATAGAACCACTATATAAACACAACACACTTTGAACCACACGCAAGAAAAGAAGGACGTTGTGTGAAGCCACTCTCGCTTTATTACAAACATTAAATACACAACAGTTTTTAGTGAGGACAAGGTTAGTTAACCTGCAAGCAAAGTCTTAAATGAAAGTGCAGTTTACATTGTTGTACAAAGCTTATTGTACTTGGGCCTCAGCCCAAGTACATTTGTTTTCATTCCGTGGGAAAAAACTCTGTAAGGTATAACCATTTCTGGCTGAGACCAGGGAGGGCAAAATGTCTGGGCTTCATCTTTCTTGGCATAATAAATGGCGTAATGATGTTAACTGAATGGAAGTGATGCTCTCAGCCAGTCTTGAATAAGTGAGATGTGAATATTAATGCTTCTCTATCTGAGTTTTTGCCACAAAATCTTCTGAATATAATCAAAATGTGCATCGAAATGCAACAATTAATGCACCCTCCGTTCCTAGGCGATGGCACGACCCTTGCTACACCCACTGGACGAGCCAAAGTGGGAGGGGTATTTCAGTTTGGTTGAACAGGAGGCCTCGAGACCAGAATTTAACATTTAAACTTGAAACATGTTAATCGCTGACAAGATGTGGACTAGTCTTAATCCAAGTAAAAGTGTGAAAAGGAAAGGTTTTATATCCCGGACACAATGAAAAACATTATGACTGGAAACTGTACCCCCAGTTGAGAATAGTAATGCCCACAGCGATGGAGAACACTTATCCTTGAGCTGAGAAAACCAGACCATCATTTCGAAATAGAGCTGCAGATTCGAGAAGCTCGTTCAAAATAGCTAGGTACACCCCATATAAAGGGGTGGTTTCGAGTTTTGAGGGCAAATTTCGCCTCCATATAGAAATCGTACGTTTGTTTTTTCCAGGAGAACACACCATTTGACACAAAATTTGCATGTAAAGGGGTCTCCAGTAAGCACGTGGTCAAATCTGGCATAAGAAACAATATGAAATGTTGGGTAAAGCCAGTCCAAAATAAACTGATTTGAACTTTTGTGTTTTGTAATTTATACCACTGCAGTAACATTACCTTTTTTGACAACATCACACAATGTAATACGTTTTGAAACTGAATACTCCGACGTATTCTGTGTCTCCTTTGCTAAAAAATACGGTATGCCAATTACCATGTAAGAAGATGATGACGTCAAGACAGATTTGCAGTGCGTTTGGTCCTGGATGGCGCAGGAAGTTTAGTCAAGGTGGCTTGTGTATTTATTTCCTAAATGGGAGAGATTAGGGTCGATCTAAACGAAGGCCGAAGAATGTTATGATACTCTAAGCAAGCTGAACTCTAACGCAAATGGTTGGATAATTTTGAGGATGTCTAGAATGATCTCGTCTCATTAAGATTATTTGGCGGTCAGTATTGAATTTCAACTGCGTCACAAGTTTGCAAAATGAGTATTCCGTCGAACGGTCAACGAACGATATTTTAGAAATCTGGAGACATGGCACATCGCATTTTTATTTTAGTATTTTATATTTTACAAAAGATTTAAGAAGCAATGATTTTGTCGAAAATTCTGAAAAAAATATATGAAAATTTGATCGCGAACACATTTTCACGTTGGGTCAACTAGCCCTGCGTACGATGCTGTGTCCCGCTACAGCTAATCGCCCCGTTCACCACAGCCCTGCAAAGACCCGTACGTAGGGTCGGTGACTTCAAATCCATTTTGGGACGACGTAAAAAGCCAAATTACTGCCGAAATTCAGCGTTCTTGGGCCCAAGTCGTATCCCAGCCTACCTCAGCTACTCGATCGCTTCCAAAAATGACAGTCTTTTATTCACTTCTCGTAAATAACCGTCGATGTCGGCAACTCTCTCGCTAGCCCTGCGTACGATGCTGTGTGTTAGCTGTAGCACATAGCATCGTACGCAGGGCTAGGGGTCAACATGGGGTCGCAGCCATGTTGCCTCAAAACTTATTTCTGTCTGCACTCAAAACTCAAAAATGTCGGATATGAACCTGAAAAATCGATGCAATTTTGTCAAACTTCGGCGAAATTCATTTAGGTAAGGTAAATTTACTGAATTTGATCGACAAATAATCCTGAGCTTGAACGTGACAGCTCGCCTTCTCCGGGAAGTCAAGCATCGAATCCAGCTAGCTGCACATACACAGTTGCCCATATGGCCAGGTTTATGAGATTGTTTTCAAGCGACGGCGGCAGACCGTACGGGGCTCTGGATATGAAACTACCGCCAGTGTAGCTGTAATAACTGTTGCGTTGTTTTTAGTGCCCACGGACGAAGTCCTGGGGGAGTTATAGGTTTGGTCATGTCAGTCCGTCGGCCGTCCGTCCGTCCGTTCACGCAGATATCTCAGACATGCCTGGTCAATGTCTTTCAAACTTTGCACAAGAATAGTACCCAACCCCATACAGATGCACGTCGATTTGTTTCACAATGCGATCGAATTTGGCCGTGTTAGAGGACTTTTTAGTTTACACCTCCATAGACTCCCATGTATAAGGCCAAGAAAAATAAAAATTTAGTTTCTCATCGTATTCATATTGCCTAAAGGATGCAGTGACACAGTTTTTTGTCCCCACGGATAAAGTCCAGGGGGCTTATAGATTGGGTCATATCCGTCCGTGAGTCCATCAGTGAGTCCATTGGTTCATGCAGATATCTCAGACATTTTGACAAAATATCATGTGACCTTGGCGACCTTTGACCTCAAATATACATTATTGTCCATAACTCAGTAACCACAAGTGCTAAACCTTTCATATTTGGTATGATGGGACACCTTATGACGCCACATATTGTACGCCATTATTTATGCGCATATCTTATTTTGAGCGAGCCAATAGAGCTAGAGGTCTGATTTTTGGTATATAGGGATAACTTAGCAATATAATTTGTTTGACAAAACGTCACGTGACCTCAATGACCTTTGACCTCAAATATACATATTTGTCCACAACTCAGTAACCACAAGTGCTACACCCTTCATATTTGGTATGATAGGACACCTTATGACACCATATATTGTACCTCATTAATTATGCGCATATCTTATTTTGAGCGAGCCAATAGAGCTAGAGGTCTGATTTTTGGTATATAGGAATAACTTAGCAATACAATTATTATGACAAAATGTCACGTGACCTCAATGACCTTTGACCTCAAATATATATATTTGTCCACAACTCAGTAACCACAAGTGCTACACCCTTCATATTTGGTATGATGGGACACCTTATGACACCACATATTGTACCTCATTAATTATGCGCATATCTAATTCTGAGCAAGCCAATAGAGCTGGATGTCCGATTTTTGGTATATAGGGATAACTATAGGGTAGAAATCTAAATATGCCCATCTAAATATTAGACATCTACCATCGAGAACAAAAGAAATTTGCTGTAATTTGAATATTTAAGGAGTTTAAGCAATTTCCACTATAAATAAAGAACCCCTGCCTCAAACTCTACAAAAGTTGCTAGACATATTTTGCCGTTGTCATGCCATTGCTTCGTTTAATAACCAATTAATCAAATGCCTAATTGACAGGAGGAAATTCAAGACCATATTTGAATAGTAGTATATATTGTCCTCAAAATTACTCTATCACGGCCCAAGTACTCATTGCCTTCAGCAATACTGCCTTGTTATAATTTAGAATGTCAATATGGTATATTTTAAAGAATACATACATAAAAGCTGGTGGTGATAAATGTCATTAAAATGTGAAAAACTCAGACTGATACACAAATATAATGTGAAGATAATCTCATAATATTGTAACGATCGATAATATCGCCAATCGAACAATTAATCGTTTGAAAAATTGCTCAGCTTTAGTGACTCAGGAAACTCTAAATATGCAATAAACGTCACGTAACATAATACTATGGCCGAAACAAGGGACTTGTGACGTCATGAGGGCAAATGGTCTCCTACCTCGAGGGTACATAGTCACTTGTTTGGGCTATTTTTTTATTACATGCCTCTGTTAGCTAGTTTTATCTCCAAATTTTTGGGATTATGTGCAAATGACAATCATATGCTATATTTCCTTGTTAGACATAAATCCGTTAAAATAAAACGATTTTCATCGTCGAATGGGACATTGATATACTTAAAAGAATGTTATGCGTTTTATCAATTTTTCATGCATAATTTCTTTAAAAGTGGGATTTTCTTTGTCAAACATGTAATTTGATTATTTTTCAATCCCAAAGTTATAAAGCTGAAAGTAGATCCGGTTCTCTTACAGTCAAGTGATGACTTAAGGGCAAGCGATGTCATCGAGGTGTTACCATTGAATCCTACGGAGTGCGCAACATTCGATATACGAGGAATGTAGTGATCTCTTATAATTTTGATTATAGTCTATGAAACAGTGATTTATATAATCACAAACACTAAACCTTAGTCTTAGAAACTAGGGAGGCAATTAGCAAACACAAATAACTTGTAGTTTATAATGTTGATAATTAGTATCATGATTATCCTTATACTTTTATTGTTTATATATAGTGTAAAACCTTTTTCAATAATGGCTATCACTGATTATCATCTGAGGAACGCCTTTGTTTCTTTGCAGAAGGTTGACTAAGAGAACATTTCGGACAGTAAATCAGGGTTAAACAAGGATTGAACGAGCATAATTTCAGCAACAAATTACATCTTCGTTTGTGTGAATATAATGGCAGTATAAAACAACGTTAATGTTAATATAATTGCAGTATGAATAGACGTTCATAACACGTTAACAATGTACTCACACTAGTTTTCTCTGGGAAACTTCAGAAAATGTAAACAATATCTAGTCCCCCCTTGTCTGCTCATTTCTAACAAACGAGTCTAACTTCAATCAAAGAAAAAACGAATAAGTACTTAATCAAAATGATATCAGACTCTGACAGAATAGTAAAAAGTAAGGAAATAAAGGTACTGTGACGTAAAGTTAACCACAACAATCGTACACATGAATAATTGCGACAATAAATCAAGAGCCTGTAGCTTTTTTCAAACCTTAGGCCATAACTGGATCTGATAAGCTTTATCTGTTTAAGGGAAATTTGGTCAATGTTGCGCGTGATGATACACGCGAATACCATTGGAGTCTGCTTTTGTAAAACAGAAAGAGCCCGGTCGATAAGTCGGTTCTGCACTAAAACATGTACTTGATGTTATGCTCATAATTCGAAATTGTCAGTGATATGCTTTCCATTCATTTCATTGAGGTTTATTCGCGTGGTTTAAAGTTTCTATTGTCTTGCGATGTCTTCAAATCTTGGTCCTTATTGCCCTTGCTTCTTACTTTCCAGTGTTCTCAGCCGTAAGCCGTTTTGCATGTTTGTCAGTGTATCTCTTCAACAAGACTTCCAAAAGCTGAAAACATTAATCAAAAAGAAAGTATTATAATGCTTTGTTGTGACAATATAAGTAACACATGTTATACGTTCTCGAGGGGAAACAGTTTTTTCTTGTGATAGAATAACTTGTAGCGGCAATTTTCCGTTGTGTTCACTTCAGTGATATAATGTATCTATAAAAGCATATTATTATTATTATTATTATTATTATTATTATTATTATTATTATTATTATTATTATTATTGTTATTGCATAATCTCGTATCGACTAAGGACAATTTCATATTCTCACATAAGGTTTCCAAGCAAAAAATTTGATATCACGTAGACTGTGCAAAGAATTAGTTTGACAAACGCAGTTAGTAACCATTAGGCTCATTTAAGGAAATAATGGATGAAATTTAGTAAAATAAATGTCAGTGAATAATTATTTAACGCCATTTTCCTCTTTTACCTTGTTTTGTTGTAAAATTCGTACAATATTGCTCTGACTTTGGAATCACAATTATGGGATTCTCTGTTCGAGTCACCGGTGTGACTCAGACAACATGTTCTACTGGACAGTGTCATCACTCGTCTTCGACTCGTGGTGACACGGTCATTACGAATCATATCAAAGTAGAGGCCAGCAAATTATAAAATGTTCAGCAAATTCAAGCCACAGAGTTTGCTTATATCAGATCATGACACAGACTGACACACAACGTCATAGGTCGAGGAAAACATGAATTTTGTCTATAAGTAGTTTGCATCATCAATGATTTCGTAACATACATTTATTTTTATCGAAAGTTTATTGAAACTTACTTCAATTTAGACTTGCATTCACTTTCAAAGACTCTGTGCATCAACTAATTACTCATTTTAAAAATAACCGTCAATCTCAGACCGTTGCTTGGTATAAGTACGTACCTCATGAAAGCTTAAATCTTCAGTCTGCGTATGACATAAAGAGAAAATATATAAATTGAGTTTTGATTTAATTTTCAGGTCAAATATCATACCTGAATGATACAATATCTAATTATTCCAAGTAGCAGCCAAGTCGCATAACTCTGTGCCTGGGTAGCTATTGACAAAATCTGATACGGACAAATGCCGACGGAGAGACAATTCAAAGGAAGAATGTTGCATTGCTATGGAAAAACAAACTCTTCAGTACCGTCAATATTATTATGAAACATTGAAGTATCAGGAAACTATTACCCTTCATAAGCACTATTGACTTCATAGACGTGGTACGGGAATGGGAGTAAGTTGGAAATTAACATTAATTGCGAAGAGAAATATTTGGCTCATTCACTTTATTTTACCTTTACTGTATTACCTATGTCCTTCCGATCTCCATTCCATTGCGCATCTTCATTGTGTGCAATATCTGTTTTAGAATCATGATTTCTACCTTCACAGATATTAACACCGACCTGTCCGCTATCAGACGGTTGTTCTTCTTGTATGGATTTGCCGTTTTGTACCTGTTTATAGAAAAATCTCTCATCACTATTATCATGCAACAAGCTTCAGATAAATCAGGCTCATTTACAACTGTAAGTTTAACTTATCTGTTAAAAAACATAATTTGGCTTTCGTTATAACAAATCACTGAGTTAGGATAGTCAAAATTCTTATGATTTATCTAAATCGCGACACACTTCAAGTTCAAACTTGTTAGTAGACTGTGTTCCCTTAGTAGTCTGTTAGTAGTCTGTGTTCCGTTCTGCAGATGAAAGACATAGGCATAAGAATTACACACTTAATTTGTGTTGTATTTAGTATTTTTAGAACTGTTTTGAAGATGGAGAAACGGGAACTGGTCTAATAAATTACTACTTAGAACTATAAAAGGAAGAACTTTTTGTAAGAAATTTTTGTACATTCAGTTTCTTTGACGTATTTTCAAAATGAACCCAGGTATGGCGTCATTGAATGCGTGCCATGGAAGGATGTGCCTGTGTAAAGCAAATGTTTCGCTATCACGGTTGATGACAAAATAATGCATAACAGCAAGCAAAATAACAATACAAAGTAATATTGGCAGTGACTGATTTAGAAGATCCTTATTTTACAAGTTAACAATATTGAAAATAATTTTCAACTTACTTTTACACCGGCTTTCCGACCAGCTAAGCGAATCGTCGTATTCATAACGATGTCTACCGCCAGGGACAACAAATTCACATTCACAGGTTTTGCATTGATGTACTCTATCCATACTTTTGACCGATTAAATTTCCATTCTAATTCCATCTTGTCCTGCCAAATTACGAAAAGGAAAACTTGTGTGTACAAGCATGAAAACTACCTTCATTGTGAAACTGTGCAAGGCTTTATCCTATAAATCGAGGTCAGATCTACTGACGCCTCCCACATGTTCTTTCATTTGTGATCGCTTTCTACGAACATTGAGCAGAAAATTTGATTTCGGGTGTCACATAACGAAAATTTTACTGCGACTTTCTTTATCGGCTCCAGTTGGTATCTATCCGAAAGGAAACCCTACTTGGTCAATGTTTGCAATTTGATACGCTGCAATTCAACCCTTCACTTTAATGTATGACATTGAAATGTAGTTAATTTCCGTGAAAATATAAGTATCGAACAGAATGAAGTAAATTTAGATATCTTGCGCGCAGCTATTGAAAGATCCAGCACCTTGTCGATTACTGAGCAAAGATATGTTGGTATGTGTGCCGATAACCAGCAATTCTAATCCCAAACGTGTTATGCTGGAGAACTATATGCGCGAGATATTATCTTTAACATTTGAAAAATTAAAATCCCACCTATTTCACTGTAAATACTCTTTTAAAGAAATACAGAATATAGTAGGTTAAACTGCCGTGCCAGTTGTCTGAGTTGCATAGTAGGATTATTTGTATTGCTCCCTTTGCGGCGATTTTGTTTTATGCTTATTATCTAAAATTGTCCAATACTGAAAGAGAACCAGTAACTATACTTTTCAAACTGATTATCTTGAGAAACAAAAGCCACTTAAAGCCGCCATTTTCAATCCCAGGTTCTCACATTAGTGGAGTTCTCCTCCCAGTCAGACACTTGGCCAGTACGATATTTGATTTCTGTAACATTAATTACACAAACTGATCTCAACCTTTTGTCACTTTTGCTAATCCTGCAAACAGAGTCTATACAATCGTTTGATTGACGGTCGGTTCAAATCGTCAAAGGTCTTTGATTTTCGACCACCAACGCTCGAATTTTCTGAAAAATCGTCTTCCAGTCACGTTAGAATTTGAATATAACCACAGAGTTCGATCGGCAGCAGCTTTGCGCTGACCGTTTGGCAGTCTGTCTGCGTTTTTGCGGCCGGAAAAAAACGAAAAGTTGCATTTTCTGGAGCGGTGGCCGCGTGTTGCCTGTTTGGTGTCCACTTACACAATGAACGCCTCCTTAGTTTCGCGTCCATTAAAAGGAGGCTCCGCCTTTAAAGCAAAAACCTAAAACTCCAAAGCAAGGTTGAGGGGAAAAGTGGATTTTACTGCCAATAAGCTGAATTAATCATGTGACCTGAAAATGATCCCGTCTTCCAGTATATGTTGTAGAGGTCAGTAAATTTACACTTTTCTCTGACATAACTGCCACGAATTTGAATCATTATGAGCGCTTTTATAATCAACAATCAATCATGCCAACATACACACACAGACAGGCACACAGACATCAGTGCGACAGGAGCTCACGTGATTGAATATATGAGCTAAATGGAAATTGTTCTGATTACGTACCCGAACTTTTTCGTAATCGTATGACATCATTGCAATGCATAGGTTCAGCAATATAACAAGCACTAAGATCCCGAACAACGAGTATAAAGTATACGCAACAAAACTGTAATAGGGTGCAGTAAAGCTTGTGTAGCTGCTTTGGATACCAGTCACATTCATCGACATCCAGTCATCCGTGTACAGGAGTTCAGAACCGTCTCCACCGAATATGGTTATCAATAATACCCATAATGATGTCAAAAGCCTTTATGGGAGAAAGAGTGTGAGGGATTAGGATTGAACATATTGATTTGGCATTTCCATTTTCTGTTTAATAACGAGCACAGTTAACGGCAGGGGGTGGAAGGGGGTGTTACGGCCAAAATTTAGCCGTGCAATTTTGTTTGTTTCAATGAGTATTCAAAGTTAAATTTACATAACGCAAAATGATTTGTCGCTGATATCTACGTTCTCACGCTGCCAAGTACGAACTCAGAACATTACGTCATCGATATCATTGTTTATGTAGTCGTTTAATGTCAGTCCACTGTTCGCTCATATTCTGCCAAATTAATATTCGTTGATTTAAACTTTCAATTGTTGATATCTTGATAGTAAAATCATTCACTTACTGATACACTAACTACTCTTTAAGCTGCGCGCGAATATCTTTGTTAGAATCGCAGCTTTGTCTGGGACGAATATCAGTATTCACGATATAAAATAGGTTCAGTGGGGAAGTTTTTTGGAAAAACATGGAATTGAAAGTGCGCAACTGGTGGACAGCAATTTCACGGGCCCTGTAACGGCGACAGTGGACACCACAGATGTAGAATTTGTTGTCTGACCACAGAAGTTGCAGAATAAAGTCGGTATGTTGATATCTTCAAGGCTGTGTTATGTCTAACATTGATGGACGCGTGAAACAAATGATGGTTTTGACCGTATCACATTCTAACAAAGATAGCGTAACAAGTTAGGCCTAACTCCGATTCGTATCAAGTTCGTCTGGATTGAAAACAGTATTATATTACCTTGGACTTGAAGTACGCGGAGAAGTGTTTCAAGTATAAAATCTTTGTTATCAGTCGACTTGGAATATACGAATATTGGATTGGAAAGTACTTACAAATTTGTGTCATGGCAACCGATGGAAGTCCAAGTAGTGAAGCTGGGGTGCCCGACAAAATTAATTACGAAGTTCCTCGTGATCGGCAAGACGTTGCTGCAAGTACAAGGTGGGATGAAAATGAAGTTCTATTTCTTGGTCGTGGAAGGACCGGCCTTGCCTCTCGTGTTACTGTCTGTTATACTAGATTCTGCAAAGCAAACGATGATAATAAGTCAGTGGAAGAGCTTGAAGGATTATATGGCTGTCTGGAAGTTGCCTTTCAGAGGTTTAAAGTGTTTCATATTCAGTATGCTGGTATTATCGCAGCATTAGATAAAGATAAATTCGATCGATGCACAAGTCACTACAAAGAAATGCAAGATGTTATGACACAGGCCAGAGATCGATGTGAAGCTGCATATACCAGAGAGTGTAAAGTTACTGATGACGACATAACCCCTCAAGATAATGTTTCCATGGCAGGCTCGGATAACTGCTCAAAGGTTAGTAAAGCCAGCAGTACTGCATCAAGTACACTTGCAAAACTCACTGCAAAGAAGACTGCATTAGCTACTTAGGCAAAATTGATGGAAGATCAATATACTTCCAAAGTGGAAATCAAAGAGAGGATGGGAAAAATGATGTTGGAATTACATCGTAGGCAAACTGCAGCCATTGAGAAGGCTCAAGAGGCCGAAAGAGAATTACTAATAAGGAAACGAGATGCGGAAGAAAAGGCAATGGAAGCGGAAGTTAAGAGGGAGTGCTTGGAACTGAGGGCATTGACAGATATGCAGAAACTTGACATGGAAGTTGAGTTGGAAACTACAATAATAGAAGAAGAAACATTAGCGAAGCTGATAGGAGAAGAGATTGCATTGTCGGCTATGAAAATTGAAGAACCTGCTGTTCAACCAGCCGCATGGTCACATGATGTGCCTGCAAATGGTGTGAAGACATCTATGGAAAAAATACTTCATATTCCAAATTTAAACCCTGCAGCAACACAGTGGAAGCCCACTTCACAAGTCCAGCCTCCTTCAATGTCAAAGGTCGACACACGTTTCCCTTCAGAACAAGCTTGTACGTTTCAGGAAGCTACTAAGTTTTCCCCGTGTCCCGAATCAACAATAACGTCCCATGAAGACGTCGTCAACCAATTAGCCAGCTCATCACTAGCATCTGAGAAGCCCAGGGTAAGGGAAACAAGTGGTCTATTGGTAAACAACACTCTCCAATCTCAGGAAAACAACACCGTTGCACAACGTCAACTTGTTGACGCCATTCGGTTACCTAAAACCAAGATTATGGAATTTGATGGCAATCCCTTGCGATATGCAGTATTTATGAACTCTTTTGACAGCTTTGTTGACAATTCTACAGTTACTGATGCAGACAAACTTACTTGCCTTCTGGAATATTGTGTTAGCAAGGCAGGCAAAGTTATTGAGCCTTGTGCACTCATGGAACCCTCTGCGGGTTACAAGAAAGCCAGAGAATTGCTGAAGAAACGCTTTGGGGATCCTTACACTATAAGTCAGGCATGGGTCAGTAAGATAGTCAGTGGACCACCCATAAAGCCAAATGATGGTGAAGCCCTGCGCGATTTTGCGGATGACATCAGAGGTTGTTTGGAAACTCTCAGAGCTATGGACAGAACAGGTGACATAGATTCTCAGGAGAGAATGGTGAAGGTTATGACACGTTTACCAATGTATCTACAATCAAGATGGCGAAAGCAGGCATATCAAATCAAGAGAGACAGAGGCAGATATCCTGACTTTCAAGAGTGTGCTGAATTTCTTGAAAGAGTAGCTGAAGAAGCTTGTGATCCTGTATTTGGGAAGATTGAACTACAATCAAAGGGGAAAGTAGATAAAAGTCGCAAATCTGGAACAAAGATAAAGGGTACTAGCTTCAGCGTTCAAGGTGCTAGAACCGATGCTGTTAGAGATGAACAAGGATCATTTAATAGCAGAGCAGAGAGTTCAAAGTCACAGAACAAACTCAACTGTCATATTTGTGGCCAAGGACACTCCCTGACAGTTTGTGATCAGTTTAAGAAGATGACTCCTCAGCAGCGAGTGGAAGCAGTGAAGAAAAAAGGTCTGTGTTTTGGCTGCTTAGACTATAGTAACCACGGCCTCCGCAAGTGCAAAAGAGCAAATGTTTGTCCTGTAAAGAATTGTGGTAGGAAACATGCAGTCCTGCTTCATGATGGTTTCATCTCTGCTTCATCGGCAACTGAAACAAAGTCAACTGAAGGGCCAAGCAATAATCGAGACCAGAAGGTACAGGAAGAAGCAAAAAGCTATGCTTGTGGGCAACCAGAGCGTGATACACTTTCAGTAA
Organism: Ptychodera flava; assembly: GCF_041260155.1. Classification (NCBI taxonomy): domain Eukaryota; kingdom Metazoa; phylum Hemichordata; class Enteropneusta; family Ptychoderidae; genus Ptychodera; species Ptychodera flava. Next base: position 3,242,920 of record NC_091945.1, on the reverse strand, counting down.
AGATAGCTCTACCTACTTTGCCAGTCTATGTAAGAGGAAAGGGACAAGACAAGTTTATCAAGACACGAGCACTCGTAGATTCTGGTAGTAACAGAACATTTTGTTCAGTGGCTTTAGCAGAACAGTTGCAGTTAAAGGGTCAAGAAACTGCTTTGTCCTTGGAAACTCTTGGAGAAGACAAGACTGTTGCTGCTGTCGAAGTGCAGTTAGAAGTTACTTCAACAACAGGTCGGCATAAAACACGCAAGATAATCAACCTGCCTAGAGTTTATGCCATACAGTCATTTCCGACATTGAAGGGAAATGTGGTGAATGGTGATATTGCCAAACGGAGTCACTTGCGAGATCTCAAGTTAAAGCAAGATGATTTAAACAATATATCAATTCTCATTGGTCAAGATGTTCCTGCCGCACTCATCCCATTAGAGGTTAGGTATGGCCGACTTGATGAGCCTTATGCAACCAGAACTGTTCTGGGTTGGATGTTAAATGGACCTATTGCAAGATCATCAGATGAGTCTGTAGTGAGCAACTTCATTAAGGCAGATTTGAAAAGCACAGATGACCATTTGGAATCTCAGGTGGAGCAGTTTTGGAAATTAGATAGTGGGCCAATTCTAGCCAAGTCAAAACCACACCCTTCGCAAGATGATAAGAGGGCAATAAAGATTTGGAATGAGTCTGTTTCCATGAAGGACGGACATTATTATTTGGATATTCCATTTACAGACTCAACATCAAGATTGCCTAACAATTGGAAACTAGCAGAAAGGAGACTACAGAGTCTTGGGAAAAGACTGGCAAAGGACAAAGAGCTACATCAGAAATACAAACAAGGTATTCAAGAGCTAATTGACAAAGGTTATGCAGAGCGAGTATCTCAAGATCAGATAAATCAACCAGAAGGATATGAGTGGTATTTGCCGCACCATAATGTGGTTCATCCGGATAAGCCAGATAAGTTTCGGATTGTTTTTGATTGCGCTGCAGAATACGAAGGAACTTCCCTGAACAAGCAAGTACTTCAGGGTCCTGATCTCACCAATAACTTGATAGGAGTACTATTGCGCTTTAGGGAAAAGCCAGTCGCTATCATGGGAGACATAGAGGGCATGTTTCTTCAAGTGAAAGTACCCAACAAACATAGAGATGTCTTGCGATTTCTGTGGTGGAAAGATGGACAGATTGGTGCTGAACTAGAAGTTTTCAGAATGACAGTTCACCTATTTGGAGGTGTTTGGAGTCCAAGCTGTGCCAGTTTTGCTCTTAGGAGGACAGCAGAAGACTATATGCAAGACTTTGCCCCTAAAGTGTTAGACTCAGTGAACAAAGATTTTTACGTCGATGACTATCTTGGGTCATTGGATTCGGATGACGAGGCTGAACAAACGATAGTCAGTCTGAGTGAGTTACTATTCAAGGGAGGTTTCCGTCTGACAAAGTGGTCCTCTAATAGGAAGAAGGTCATACAATCTGTGCCACCTGAAGATCGAGCCAAGAAGGTGAAGAATCTTGACTTAGACAGAGATACTTTGCCAGTGGAGCGTGCATTGGGTACTCACTGGGATACTGAAACTGATATGTTTGGTATCAAAATACGTCAAAAGGTTCCGGTCTTCACTCGTCGTGGAGTTCTGAGAATTACTAGTTCCGTATATGACCCACTAGGATTTGTATGTCCTTATGTGCTTCAGGCAAAGAAAATATTTCAGAAAGAGTGTAAGCGCGGAAAGGACTGGGATGATGATATCGACCCTGTTAACTCCCAGAAGTGGAAAACATGGCTGATGGAATTGCCTGAGTTGGAGAAGTTAAAGGTACCACGGTGTCTGATACCAGAAGGATTTGGCCAAGTGACGCATAGGCAATTACATCATTTTGGTGATGCTTCAGAAGATGCCTATGGTGTTGTTTCTTACTTAAGAATAGAAAACGCCGAAAAGAAAGTACATTGTGCTCTTGTGATGGCCAAATCAAGGTTAGCCCCCATACATCAGATAACAATTCCTAGACTGGAGTTGTGCGCGGCGGTGACAGCTGTAAGGATGGATAGTCTTCTCAGAGGCGAGCTTCGGATGTCTTTAGAGGAATCAGTATTCTGGACTGACAGCACAACCATTCTTCATTACATCTGGAGTAAGACCAAAAGGTTTCAAACCTTTGTAGCAAACAGGCTTGCTATAATCCATGACGGTTCAAATCCATCACAGTGGCGATATGTAAGCTCCAAAGATAACCCAGCTGATGATGCTTCAAGGGGTTTAACAGCAAAAACTATGTTGGAGAGACGTAGATGGCATGAGGGTCCTAAGTTCCTGTGGAGGAATCAGCGTAGTTGGCCCTTAGTGCCAGTATACAGCCCAACTACGTTGGACAGTGACAGTGAGGTAAAAAGGGAAACTAAAGCATGCGCTGCAGTCGTAAAGTTAGAAGACCCAGCAAATCAACTGCTGCATTACTACTCTGAATGGTTCCGGCTTCGTAAGGCTGTAGCATGGTATAGAAGATTTGGTCGATGGTTGAGCTGTGGGAAACCAAAGTTGAACCGCCTTTTCACTGTGGCAGAGATAGGGGCTACTGAGAAAGCTATCATTGCGTACATCCAGAAAATAAATTACGCTTCAGAGATACAATGTCTGAAATTGGGAAAGCCAATTACCAAGAAGAGTTGTCTATACAGCTTGGAGCCATTCTATGATGCAGATGGCTTGCTGAAAATCAAAGGAAGATTAGAAAGGGCTCCAATAGCTGACGCAGCCAAACATCCAGTTATCATTCCAAGAGATCATCATATTGCGGAGCTTTTGGTCAGAAATGTTCATGTGCGGGAATCTCATCATTGTGGTCGAGAATTTGTAATGGCTATGCTCCGTCAGAAGTATTGGATTCCTCGGGCGAGACCATTGGTGAAAAGGATCTTGCGAGGATGTGTCATCTGCAAGCGTCTAAAGGGAGACTTGCAAAAGCAAAGAATGGCAGATCTACCTGTTGACAGAGTCACTCCACAATGTGCCCCCTTCACGTACACAGGAGTTGATTGTTTTGGACCATTCTTTGTGAAAAGAGGACGGTCACAAGAGAAAAGATACGGATGTCTGTTCACATGTTTGACCATGAGAGCAATTCATATCGAAAAGCTGCATTCCATGGATGGAGATTCATTTATCAATGCGTTAATTAGGTTTATTGCGAGGAGAGGTAAACCAAAGAAGATCCGCTCGGATAATGGCAGTAACTTTGTTGGAGGGAATAAAGAACTGAGAGAATCAATCAAGAAGTGGAATGATAGTAACAGCACTAGACAAGAATTGTTAATCCGTGAGATAGAATGGGAATTCAACCCACCCACTGCCTCACATATGGGAGGAGTCTGGGAGCGACAAATTCACACTGTGCGATCCATCCTAGTATCCTTGCTGAGAAATCAAGTACTGGATGATGAAAGACTGGATACAATATTTGCAGAAGTAGAGAATGTGGTCAATAGTCGTCCACTTACAATTGTATCAGATGACAGTAAAGTTGCGCCTGCATTGACACCAAATGACCTGTTGCGTCCTGGCGAAGGCCACATGTCACCACCAGGTGTTTTTGGTACTAGGGATGCCTATGGAAAACGCTGGAGACATGTGCAGTTTGTGGTAAATGAGTTTTGGCGCCGTTGGGTTCAGGAGTATCTCCCTACTTTGATAAACCGTTCAAAGTGGATCTCCAGAAAGCGAAACATCCAGGTTGGTGATGTGGTTATCCTCCTTGATGAATCACAGCCTCGAATGCATTGGCCATTGGCTCGAGTAAAGAGGGTTTTTCATGCCAAAGATGGAGCTGTGAGATCGGTTGAAGTGAAAACTGCATATGCGGACAACGTGTGCAGACCCGTAGCAAAGATCTGCCTACTAGAGGCTTCAAAGGAAGAGGACTGATGAGATAGTCACAGTTCGATGATAATCATAGCAAGTGTTTATATCCAAATTTAAACATTTCTTGTTCAAAACTAAATTCATACATCTAAATTTTTGTCGTTTGTTCATAGTTTATTGAAAGTATTGTAATACTTTGGAAATGCTTACCCCTAAGGACGCATTTGGGGGGCGGCGTGTTACGGCCAAAATTGAGCCGTGCAATTTTGTTTGTTTCAATGAGTATTCAAAGTTAAATTTACATAACGCAAAATGATTTGTCGCTGATATCTACGTTCTCACGCTGCCAAGTACGAACTCAGAACATTACGTCATCGATATCATTGTTTATGTAGTCGTTTAATGTCAGTCCACTGTTCGCTCATATTCTGCCAAATTAATATTCGTTGATTTAAACTTTCAATCGTTGATATCTTGATAGTAAAATCATTCACTTACTGATACACTAAATACTCTTTAAGCTGCGCGCGAATATCTTTGTTAGAATCGCAGCTTTGTCTGGGACGAATATCAGTATTCACGATATAAAATAGGTTCAGTGGGGAAGTTTTTTGGAAAAACATGGAATTGAAAGTGCGCAACTGGTGGACAGCAATTTCACGGGCCCTGTAACGGCGACAGTGGACACCACAGATGTAGAATTTGTTGTCTGACCACAGAAGTTGCAGAATAAAGTCGGTATGTTGATATCTTCAAGGCTGTGTTATGTCTAACATTGATGGACGCATGAAACAAATGATGGTTTTGACCGTATCAGGGGGAAAGATTCCATTAATTATTTTACTTTGCAGTCCCCCTTCCCTCAACATAAGACTTAATTTTAGAATCTAATAAGACTATATACTCTGATATAAAATAAGCCTTGGACGCAAACTATGAACAACCTTTTCCCCGTTCAAAACTATAGATATATATGTGCATCTATGTATGTTCGACAATTGATATGAATGTACTTAACTGAAATATGTTGCTTATAAGTGTCTTTGTGTAAAGAACGCGTCATTTCACTATACATGGTTGTCCATGGCTCAAGGTATGAATTAGAATACTTCACAAGCTGATGGTGATTAGAAGGGCATTTACATACAAAATTAGAGTTTGGAATTTGAACTTGAAGTGTCATTTTCAATTTAGATTGTAGACTACGGCACAGACTATGAATAATTTGTCTCCCTTTATAGTGCATTTGTATACGTATATGTTTGATAATTGACCTAAGTTTAATTCAATAGCATTAGGTGATTAGAAGTGCTTAGGTATTCAACAATATGATATTTAATTTTATCAAAAGATAGCAATGTGTCGTATATGTGAGTATATCTGGCAAACTACTAGTAAGCATGTAAACCATTCAATATAAATCTAACTATATCTGTTGAATCATCGTCGATAAACTTTCTCGATGATCAATGGTTAAATTGATTAATTTGCCTGAACTTCTTTTTTCTCTGCCCGCTGTCTGCCTTTTAAGTCTACCTTGATGGTCAACTGTTGTTGTCATTCTGATTACAACACTTTGACGGTCGGCATCAAAGTGTTCATCACAAACACAACCTATTTATGATGATCAGTCATAGAAACACACCTGTTTCGTTGGAATACCTCGGAAAACTGGTTTATGAAATGGATTTTTTCAGGCCCATTAAGAGTGATTTATCAGACTCATATTGAGTAAGGGCCCCCTCGTGGTACTCTTGAATTTTAAAAGCCCCTTGAACACTTAATGTTGATTTTGTGCCCTATGCCCGTTTCGCCCGTGCGGTTAATTATGCCCGTTCCCTAAAAGATGCGATGCATTGGACAAGATGGCAACTTATCGATCGAATACGGTTGATAAGTTGTATGCTGAAAAGAGGTAGTGTAATTACGACCATCGGTCTGTAATATTACTTACTTTAAAATATGAAAAGGATTATAATTTTTTATGAACTACATCTCATGGTGCGCCATAGTCATGATAGATTACATGATCAAAAGAGAAACCAACCGTAAATGGACCATTGTGACGGAAATAATATTGTGTGGTAATTTTGAGGAAAAAGAGCGTGAACTGTGTATTTTTGGGTAAAATTGTTAAAGTATCACACGTTCAACGAATGGTTGAATTGTCAACTAACTGTGTAGGAAATTCATAAAGTTTCATATGAATAGCTGTAGATGTCATGTAAAAATAAAGTTATCACCTTGCTTGAATATTGTAGTTCCTGCAACTGTTATTCAAATGCGTTTGGCTCAATCCTTCAAGTGATAGATGTTTTTTATTAAGAGATGCACGATGGACAATTGTATTGGAAGGAAGTTTTGGGTCAAGAAAGGTCATACTTACTCTGATAATCCCTCGTGTGATGTACCAACGTCTGCGTACAAATGGTAGAGTGCAAGGGCATATGCAACAACAACGAGCCAAAAAATCAAAAGAAATCGAATAACGCTGTTTACCACTTTTGCAACCACAATCAACATAGGGCCTAAATAGCGGGTAAGGTAAAGCGGCTCAGCAAAACGTAGTATTGCTAATACGAAAGTGATGGTTGTGAGTTTACTGAACAAAACAGATACATGTGGAAAATCGTATTGCTGTCCTGTTATCACAGGGTATACGAAAATTGTACTTAGGAAAAATGACAGAAGAATATATAGATCTAACCTATTCCAGTGATTCTGAGAATAACGAGTCCAGCCTTGAGATAGCATCTGACTCAATTCTATCATAGACAGAGTAGCAAAGAAGATTATCGACATGCAAAGTATTGGCAAGTAATTGTAATCTGAAATCAGAGTAGCAGCAGAACCCTCCACAGTCACATCCACCTCTATCTCATAGATGAACATGAAAGCAAGAAAAAAGAAATAGGTGAAATAGTAACTCAAAAAAGACGATATAGGACTGTGGTACAGACATTTCTTGGTGGTGTGTTTTACAGAAAGAAACAGGTGAATTGGGATAATTATGGGTAAAATGCCATAAGCAAAAAATGAAAACATTGCATAAAGGAATGCCCATCTTCTCCCCTTCCTATTCGTCCACGCTGGTTGCCCACTTAACCATTCGTCGTTGAGAAAGGCCTGACATTTGTTGTGTGTAATGAACTGTAAGAAAACATTTATCGTTATTGAGACAAAATTTTGTATTGATTAAGGTATGAATAGGTTAGCATCATTGGGGTGAAATGGATTAAATCTTACACGTGCATTGCATTCTTAGAATATATATAACACTTTACGCAAACCCCTTTTGTCCTAGTTATTGGGGCAAATTGCTTTGTTCATAAACGTTTTGAGAGTAATGTTAGAATTATCTACCTAGTTAATGTAATCATTCTTTACATTTGACTAGATAGATCGGTCAACATAACCATCGTGTGATTCCCGGTTTTCAAGTGTGGAAATCTTCGGTTCCTAATGCATCAATATGTCAGATATTATTTTAAGCATACAAGGGACTTACCTCTTTCTGTTGTGTTGCAATGGCCAATTTTGCAACGGTCTACTCTGAATTGTAGTCATAAGTAAAATTCAATAAAAAATTCAATCTACGCTTTTGCTTTTCCTCAGTGTTATTGTGGCCTCGCAGCAGTAATGGTATTTCTTTTTCATCACGACAGCAGTTCAGTAGTTCGAGCGTGAATGCTTGCAATTGCTGTTGAAGTTTTTGATACTCTTCCTGTTCGTAAGCAATTACCTTATCATTAGTAAAACCAACGAGAACAACAACAACAACAACAGCAACAACAACAATAACAATAATAATAATAATAATAATAATAATATGGTTCAATGACACTGTGCTCTAATTTTACAGAAATACTCAGTACTAGTACACACATAACATGGCATCCATTGTGCTGCTAAGCTGATTTGACGCGTTATGAAGCAGGACACACCCATCTAACTTTTGACATTACAAGTATTATTGATGCGTAACTGACGCATCTGCAAAAAAACTGCCAATGCAAAGAAATGCTACGCGAATTTATAATTCACTCAGATAACACGTTCCCCTGTTGTTTTTTGTCAAAACACTTCTGAATACGTCATTTCTATAAGTCTCTGCGGCGATACTACATGTATCTTGTCTTGGTGTTCGATCGATAGGAAAACGCCGTCATTGTTGTTTCGTTGTTCTCATGTGAAAGTATGAGGAATCAAGAAAGGCATACGATGATAGAAGGCACTATACTTACAACTACGTATACTAATGTGCTCATATGATTTTTTACATGTCGATGATGCACAGCAAGTCAAGTTTTCTTCAATTTGAATTAATGTTTTGTTTTCACTTCCAATAGAAGGGGCCCAGGGGAAAGACTGTCAATGTCATGGGCTTGTTTAATTCTCACCAGAGAAGACGACGAAGTCATGGCCATCGACACAGCAATAACACCAGTAATCCCCAGTTCAGTGATCTACTACCCATGTTAAATCAACCTTTGGGTGTTAACAAAGTAAAAACTGCATTGTGTGCATGCTCAGAAGTTAAGATCACTTCTCCTGACTGTTGAAGCTATGAATGTATACGACCCTCTGCTGCCCGAATACCGGTTAATTTAAATTATTGTGGATATAGGCAAAATTATATCGCCTATTCAAGCCTGTTCGGACAGAAAGCATCAAAAGTCAGCAGAGAATGTTTTTCCCCTTGAGGTTTGTTAACAAAGGGATTGAAATGATTAACATCAACAATATCTTACACAACAAGGACGTTATGGACAAAGTACCACCTTATTTTACATTTCAAGACCCTCCTATAGTGTCCTATACCTATTCTAAGACCATAGGTAGGAAATTATTTAATTAAAATAGGGTCTTGAAAGAAATTGATATTAAGAACAATGTTCATGATGGTACTTGTGATTGTATGTCATCTCCCTTTTGTTACAAACCTCACGGTCATATAATAACAGGTGACATGAAGATCGTTACACATCATAAGCTTCCGATCGGCAGCTGTTTCAGTTTGGCCCAAAATATCGCGAGCCACCCAAATTAAACTGGAACTTTAACTTCAAGTTAATCATGGATGCTGCTGAGGCTTATGCTAAGAAGTGGGCTGCCCTCGAAGACGAAGACGTTAGATGTCTTTCAGACTGGCTTCGCACAGTCCGTGATAAGGTAAAATCTCTCATTTCACGTCCCCGTTCTTCACATACTGTCATCAACACTACATCTGCCTTTGATGACCCTTCTGTACGGGAATGTCTAGATGCTTTACACGATAAATATGTTGTTGTGCCTGCAGACAAAGCATCAAACAACATCATCTTTGTCTACAAGCAATGTTACATTCAATGTGTAAAGAACGAACTTCAGATTAACTCAGATGATGAGAGTAGCACAACATACTCTCTTTCAACCTTATCTGAAGAGGAAATATTGCAGAACCATTCAACAGTTTTGAGTGAATTTGGCATCAAGTTAGCGCAAGATGACAAGGTATTACCTAATCTATATTGGATTCCTAAGATCCATAAGAATCCCTATAAACAACGTTTCATAGCTGGTTCCAGTAAGTGTACAACAAAACGCTTGTCACGACTGTTAACCATCATTTTATCAACCATTAAATCTGGTTTGGTACGGTATTGAGACAAAGTATATGAAACTAGTTGGGCCAATCAAATGTGGATATTAAAGAACTCCAAAGAATTGTTACATATTTTACAAAATAACAAAAACATGTACAATTCAATCCACACATTTGATTTTTCAACGTTGTACACAGCCATTCCACATAACAAACTTAAAGACAGGCTATCATCTCTCGTGAAGAAAGCCTTCTTTTACAAGAATGGTAGTCATAGGTATGAATACATTGCCATCAAGCGCAACTTGGGCTATTTCACCAACAACAGCGATGCCAAACTCAAATACAGTGATGTTGAGGTGATTCAAATGCTATATTTCCTAATTGACAACATATTTATCAAGTTTGCTGGCATGATATTCAGGCAAACCATAGGCATTCCCATAGGTACAAACTGCGCCCCACTTCTTGCAGACTTATTTTTGTATTCGTATGAAGCAGAGTTCATACAATCACTTCAGAAATCTGGGTGTAAAAGGATTGCCAAGCGATTTAACAACACCCACAGATATATCGATGATCTCATCAGTTTAAACAATCCTGGTATATCCAATTATCTACACCACATCTACCCAGATGATTTGGAAATAAAAGGCATAAATGAAAGTGTAGACTCGGCTTCATACCTAGACGTATTGTTTGAAGTTAGACAAAATACACTATATACTAAGCTGTATAATAAAAGAGACGATTTCAATTTTTAAATCATAAACTTCCCCTTTTTGTCGAGCAATATACCATCATCTCCAGCTTATGGTGTGTATATTTCACAACTCCTTAGATACAGTAGAGCATGCCATTCATATGAAGACTTTCGAGTTAGACACAGCCTATTAGCTCAAACGTTAGTGAGGCAAGGATTCTCAGAAAGTAGATTAGTGAAATCATTTAAGAAGTTCTACGGTAGATACGGAGATGTTGTATCAAAATATGACCTGTCTGTTACTCAAATGATGAGTGACAGCATACCAAATTTTGACTCACAAAAGTAATTTGGTGAATTCACCAAATAACAATTGATTTGTCGCTTTGGGTCAATCTTGACGGGTGCGGCTAGCTGGCAGGGTACGCTTACCCATTCCGGACACCTGGTACCACCACTATTTTGTGGTTAAAGATGACCCCATTGCCTTTGTCATTTTCAATATGTTCCTTGGACCTGGTAAATTGCTTAGTTACCTTGAATGATAACAATTATTGGACCTGATTTGATGTCTATTCCTACAGAATGGCTACTAAGAACATTCTACCGCAAACCAATCTTATTTACCGGCAGATATGAAATGCTCCATCTCATAATGACCCGGGAACATAATTTGAAAGTGATGGTATATACGATTTTAAAGAAAATTTTTGACGAAAAAAAATGCCCTCGAACTAAAAAGATTAAGCAAATTTCACAATAATTTCAATGAATTCTATTTTGGTCAGCCCTAGGAACCTGCTAACCTAATTTTAAGGAATCGGACCATTGGTTTCAAAGAAGATTTAAAAAAAATACCAACATAGAGGAAAAATTCATTAAAAAATAGAACACAGCCAATATTGGCACCAAGTCAATACGGCTGAACATGCGTGGTACCTCAAAACCAAGCATGACAATGATCAAATGAGTAGTTCCTGATTTCTTGATTTGTGATCATTTTCATCTTTTTTCTACCTGATTTGAATTTTTATATGGTCATTTACATGGTCATTTGAAGAACGGCACATGTATATCACCTATGATATTACTGTAATAACCCCCAAAATCAGCTGGACCCGGGCAGCTGTTCTAAATTCCTGCTGTGGATATACATACATACATGTACATTTGTCACATGAACTGGCCCGAATCGCAGGACGGATAAAAATCTGAATTACCCATGTTCTATTCATGAACCTAACTTTTTCCTTCGCAGACCAATTTGTCGCGTTCGATGCCCTGCTGTCATGATAATTTTCAGAAAAGGTGATGCAATGAATGCAAACATGGAAACATGGAGTGCATGTCCACGAAATTTCGAGTCGCTGAATCTTTAGTAGCCATTCAAAAAAAGAGAATGGGATGACGTTGCGGTTAGTGCTCCAGTCTAGTCGTAGAGACGGCTAACTGTGGACATGGCTCCAAATTTGGTGCCATAACTTCAAGGTTATATCACTATAATTACAAAGTTCATTTTATATACAAATGAACCCTCAATTTACTTCACACAACTGAATGCTTCTCAACACAGTCAGATACCTGTCTGATCAGTGTCTGCAGAAGATTTCATCAAGCAGTTTTTCGGAGTTATATGACTAATTAGAAAACTGAGCTATTTGTTAACTTGACATGGTCCAATGCTTCCCAGTACGATTAGATATCTATCAGATCAATATATGTGGCAGCTATCAATCAAATTTGGTGTAGGTATTTCGGAGTTATACCACTAATTACAAAAGTTCATTAAATATGAAAATGAGCAGATACTTTACATGGCATTCACACTAACATCATACTGTGCTGAGATTGTCATCTGTGAAAAGTTTAATGAAATTTTGTGCAGTACTTCTTGATATATCTTAACACTGTCATTACTATCTCCATAGGAAACCATTGTATGAAAAAATGTTATTTTCGCAACTTCGTTGATATGCAGGCCACCTTGACCAAAATCAAATCAGTTTCTGCCATTAGCGTATTGTACCTGTCTACCGAATCTGACTTGAATCCGTTCAGACGTTTTGAGTTATCGTGTAAACAGACAGACAGACAGATACAAACACACTCACTCACACACACATACTCTCACACACACACGGACAGACAGACAGACATCGCTACGACATTTGCTCATGTGTGGTATGACCTATTTCAGCAAATAGTTTTCTCGGTTGACATTTTACAATGCGTCACAAAGACCCTAGGTAGGCATGAAAATCTGGTCAATGAATGTAATTTTGCTAGAGCAATAATGTAAAAGTATTTGGAGTCAGCAGTTATTTGTATCGCGAGATAATGTGTCCTTTGAATAAAGAAAGCGAAAATTATTGAGTGAATGTAATTTGTAACTTTGTTACATTATTACTCAAAGTCAATGCATCCATAAATGATTTCCATGCATTGAATAAAATACATTTGTAAAAGTATCATGAATTGTGGTAAATGGGAAAGTAAACCATTCTGAGGGATAGGTGGCGAGACTTCATTGCAAGGGCGGTCCACTACCCTAAATTACTTTAGGGTATCCTACGGGAAATTCATTTCGATATCGATGAGTTACCTTCATACTTGCGATTGTTTTAACTTTTTACCCAATCATATCTTTTAAATGTTTATAAAGAATGTATATTGATATTGCAGTAACGAAACTAAAAATTATCATAAATTAAATTTACAGTACCTTCAATGTTGGTGAAGCCTCCTCGTTGACAATCATAGACAATTTATGTTCCAATTCAAATGCCACTTTCAAACAATTCTTCTCGTTTTCCCCATTGCGCTTATCTTTTAAATAGGACAAAGATATGTATGCTGGACTGGACAAGGCAGAGTAATGCTGGATCTTCGTTCTCTCTTCATTATCTGTTTACACAAAAATAAGTCAATTATAAATAAAGAACGACGAAAGAAAGAGGAAACAAAGAAGAAAGAAAGAAAGAAAGAAAGAAAGAAAGAATAGAAAGTATAAATAAGTAAAACATACATACATACATACATACATACATACATACATACATACATACATACATTGATACAAGGAGACATAACCTCTAAATTGCCACATAAGTATTGCAAACGGGATCTATTTAAAAAAATATACAGTCAAGCATCTGGATATAAAGCAGGACTGGTGAGCCCATAATGGTAAACACCCCTAGAAGTATTTACGTACATGATTTGGCAGATATACAATTGTCCAAATTATGGACAGGTATAATAAGCAGGTTGGTAAAATTTGGTTATACCAACATCTAACATATACATTGCACAGGCCCCTCTGATGTAGTACAATCAGCCTTAATGATTTTACGACGAAAATAGATTAAGAATGACAAGCACACCCAGTACAGATGAAGGAGTTCGCCAGGGAAATGGAGAGACCGGATTGTCAATGATTCCTTACACAAGAAAACCAACTGGTAGATGTTATTTTATTCATTGCCGGACACAGAATGCACAAACCATGGGGAGAGGGTTCTAAAAATGTCAACCCATCATGATATATTTCATATAAATGTACTGCCTTAAATTGCCTTAAAAAGACAAAATTGCAGATTTCATCATAATTTCAATATATCACATTTAGTTCATCTGTAGCAGACTTTATACCAAATTTCAAAGCTATCAGACAAGCAGTTTTGGAGAAACACATTTTTTGACCAAAAATGGCAAAAAATTGCCCCAAAAAGACAAAATTGCAGATTTCATCATAATTTCAATATATCACATTTATTTCATCTGTATACCAAATTTTAACGGTACCAGACAAATAGTTTTGGAAAGAAATTTTTTTACAAAAATGGCAAAAATTGCCTTAAAATACAAAATTGTAGATTTCGACATAATTTAAATATATCATTTTAAGTTTATCTGTAGGAATCAGTATACCAAATATCAAAGCTATCAAACTCGTTGTTTTGGAGAAACGAATTTTTGACAAAAAATGGCACAAATTGCCCCCAAAGTACAAAATTGCTGATTTCATCATAATTTCAATATATCACATTTAGTTCATCTGTTGGAACCTGTATACCAAATTTCAAAGCTATCAGACCAGTACTTTTTGAGAAATAAACTTTTTGACCAAAAATGGCAAAAATTGCCCCAAAATTACAAACTTGTAAATTCCATCATAATTTCAATATATCACATTTTGCTCATACCTATAAACTTGTATACCAAATATCAAAGCTGTCAGACAAGCGGTTTTGATGAAACAAATTCTTTGACCAAAAATGACAAAAATTGCCTTAAAAGTACAAATTTGCATATTTCTGCACAATTTGAACAAATCTGAAATAGATCATCCCTAGGGACCTATGTACCAAATATCAAAGCTATCTGACCTGTAGTTTTGAAGAAGAAGATTTTTAAAGATTTTTGACCAAAAGTGGCAAAAATTGCCTCTTAATGCAAATATGCAAATTACACCGAGATTTGAACAAATCTGACTGAAGTTACCCTAAGTAAACTGCATATCAAATTTCAAAGCAATAAGACGTGCAGTGTCAGAGTAGAAGGCAAGTGTTGACGGATGACGGACGATGGACGGACGGACGGAAGGACGATGACGACGACGACAACGACGGACGACGACGGAAAATTAGCCAAATTGATAAGCTCCGCGTCGCTGACAGCGAACCTTCAAAAAAAAATGAAACATATTGTCAAAAACCCCAAAAAACATAGCTTTACCTAGCTTGCAAAATTAACCGTAAAAAGGTGCTGAAGTGAACTTCAACCTGATCAAGCACTTTACACATACGTACAGAGAGCTCACGAGACATGTTCTGGCACTCGTCCAATGGGTCCTTTGAAACCGTTCAACAGTGAACGCGCAGATACAGCCGCAGGGATGGAGCGCCTGGAAACCGTTCGTGTTACGGTACAGGCGTTGCTACGGGTTTTTAGCTTACGAAAAATTCTATTGTTCTAGATGTATAATAATGCAAATTATTGTATGTAGGCTTCAATCATAATTCCAAAATATTCAGCACAAGAGGAAAGGTCTGACTTTAATCTAGATGATTATGTTCATTTTACTATCATTCAACAAAGTGGCTGCAGCTAGTTGTTTCATAAGATGTGTGCTAACTTTTGTGGGTGTTGGAAAGAACCTGTATTTAATAGCACACACAGGTTGTCGTCAAATGTCGCCACAAGCTGCTCATGGATAAACATACATCGCTTAAATACAATATTCCGATAGCAGCTGTCATGACTTCTGTCAAGAGTCACTTTCGCAGTGCAAAGTATATTCGATAGCAGGGCTAAGGCAGCTGCCTGACTTATCTTAAGCGAGGCTGAGAACATCTGTAAGGAAGAAGACTGACTTGCCTAAACCTATTTTTGTCGAAACCCTATCTACTTGAAACTTAACAGTGATCTGTCCGATTCAATTGAAATGACGCAGGTCCTTTGCGCAGCTTCGCGAGCCCATTGGCTCAGCCCTATTGTGGTATCATTTCAAAGAATGAGATATCATGGATGCACGAAAGGCTAAGCCACATATATATCAGTGATCGGTTTCTATTACTTTCGGAAGTTCAAAATGTACCTTTTGGTGGTTTATCTTCCAATGCCTCCGCACCATGATCCAGAAGCAATTTCACCATGTAAAAGTCATTATTTACACTGGCAGTTTCTAGAGCTGTTGTTTCAATTCCATCAAGTCTGCCTTTTAAATTAATGTCTACCTGTAAGAAAAGGACACAATAAGAAGCAAATGCCATTCTATTTTATATGAATCAACATAAACAATATGTACAGATATGCTTCAAATATCTTGTCAAACATCAGGGTATGTGTAGACCCATATCTAGAACTGTTGGGCATTAATCCTTATAATGAAAGCTTATGTGACCACGATGAATCAAGATGAACGATTTCTGCTTACTTCTGGCAGATTTTGGAGGTAATTTCGTCTTTTTCGTGTGGAGTGAGTGCGTTTAATTAGTTTTTAGAGAGTGGAGTTATCTTTGTATGGAGTGAGCGCGTTGTGGTAGGCGTCGGGTAGATTTTGGTCAAAAAACTTTTGGTGAAAATAGTGTCGAGTCGGACCTTTTTGCTATTACCATTTTAGTTGACGTGTGCTTCTTCCCCGTCGAACTAGTCGATTGTATTCTTTGTCTATCCCATCAAAAGAGGCTCTGTCGATGTACACCAGGAACATGATAACCCAAGACAAGATTCAGTGACTGCTGTAGTAGCAGGGATGTTTTCTGAAGCAACAACATTAGAGGGTTGCAAGCACATCAAGATAGACGCTGCCGTGACAGTCCAGAAGTTGAGCCGCGGAATCAACGAACGTTTATTATTTCTGACTGCAGCGACGATAATTCTCCGGACTCATACGTATCAGGAGAAATGCAGGTTTTTATTCACGCATAACATTTTCTGAATGGTACCTTGTTGTTGAACATCCGTCGTCTGAGCTTCAAGACACCCGTTGCTCTGATAGTCGATTTCATAAATAGTGCCGAACACCGTTCTTCAATATACTTAAACAAGATCATTTTTATCTTAAAATTTTAAACCTACAATTGATAAATTTGTAAAAGATATTGAATGGTAATTTAGAAAATTTCATACAAACTTTGCAGAGCTGAATTCTTCAAATGCTGTTATTGCTGAATATTGACAAAATAACAACCCTTTCCACATGGTAGCCGTGGCTGAGTGTAATATTATCCGACGTCTCACTTGCACGTCCAGTCATTTGATATGACGGCTTTTCACTCAAATTGATGTTATAGTACGTACCAACTAAATACCCTGTCTAAAATATCCCTGGTTTCCACTTGATTCGTACTGAAACACCCGAACGAGAAATGCTATTATCCATTAGGGAGCTGTCATTATTTACGGCCTGGGGGTCGAAGGAATGTGAGGGAGGTCACTCAAAAAACTGAAAACTTAAAGGGGGTAATCAAAACGTGGAGAGGAAGAAGGGGTACTCAATTTTTAATGCGAAATAAACTGAAACACCTCTCAGATTGCACCATTCCACACATCAATTTCTCAAAATTTTTGATGCGAGAGGGGCCTCCTTGAGATATTCTAACAGTTTTACTAGTAAAAGACAAATCAAAAACACCTCTCAGATTGCACCAGACTGCACCATTGCACACATCAATTTCTCAAATTTTTCACAGGATCTAGGATAAAACTGAACTGTTGTGAATTCATCCTTTATTATCACAGAAACATATATTTTCATTGACTTCAGTTTAATAACCATTTTGACATTTAACCATACCGTATTCAGGCTTTTCATTAGAAGCTGGCAGCTGGAGAAATGACACAAGAAGGTCACAGATTTTCCATTCCTGCATATTTTTTGGTCTTCAGTCTCTGACAAACTGAGAACTGTTTTATTTACAAAATGTATTGTCATTGTTTGGCTTTTGAATACTGTGACTCAAACACTGATACTGCAAACGTTGTCAAAAAAATATCAGTGTTCAACGTAACTTTAAAACAATTGAAACCCGTCTCAGATGGCACCTTTACACACATCAAAATGTTCGATACGAGAGGGGGACCCCTCTCGTGCTTTTCCCCTGGGGTGTTCTAACAATTTTACTCAATAAAAAATTAAAAACACCTCTCAGTTTGCACCAGACTGCACCATTGCACACATTAATTTCTCAAAATTTTCCATGCAATAGAGGACAGCCCCCTCTGACTCTGTCGTTTTCCCCAGCCTTTTTTTTCTCCCCATGTACTTTCAAATCCTGCCCATGCAGTCACATATCTTAGTGAAAAACCTGTCATGATACCTATTCAAATTAAACAATACTATATGGTGGGATACTGACTATATCGTGAGCTTTTTATCTGTTTTTTGTTGTTACTTTGAATTTCGTTTTGTTGCTTACACCTTTTTCAACCTTCATGAGATATCCGACGATAACCTAGCAGGGTACATCAGGGTTGAAAGGTCTTTACTATTATTGCTGTATTTATGTCATTTTACAAATACATGTATTGGTATTTAAGTTTACTAAGTTTGGGAGGGGGTCAGTCAACATTTCTGAGTTAGAGAGGGGGATTTCTCAAATTCATTATGGTTGGCTAGGGGTCATTCGAAATTTCAGAGTTTTGGATGAAATTCTTCCGACCCCCCAGGCCGTAAATAATGACGGCTCCATAAGAGCAGCTTCGGCGTGCTCAAAGTTAACCTCGACATCCACCGTTAAGCGTGGTCAATTCAGCTGTGACCCAGGTATGACTGCATAACACAATCAAGTTGGCAAATACGTCATGACATATCAAGCAGAAACAGTTTTTTTCTTGTTTATCTCCTCCCATATTTTTAGTGAATAGTTGAGTGCTCTGATATAAGCTGTTCAACATTTAGAAAAAGCTGTAACTATTGTTCTTCTCAAAATGTGGATCGCCCATCTTTTGAACCCTCTTTCTTATGTAGCAAGCCACATTAGTTCAATTTTTCGTACTATGTAAACCACATCCAATGACTAATCTTCGCTATTTGCCTGATTAAGGATTTAATGTCCGTAATTCTGTACCTATGTGCATAAAAACGTTGTAAGCTGCCATTTCATTTCATCATGATTTTTTTTGGAGAAACTGCCTTGAGATTAAAGAGATTTTGATGTGATCGGTTTCTAAATGCATTTGGTATTTTGACCATGAAGATTGAAATGACTACATTATAACACTACTTACGCATGACATGGACAGCATTTTCTCAATCTCTGCATAGTCACTGTTTTGAACGAGAGTCAGAAATCTTTCGTCCTCTTCAGGCGTAACTTGTTCATAAGTTTCTGTTTTCTTCCCGAGTTGCACCAATGGACTGCCATAATTGAGAGCAATAATAACCACCAAAGTTTGTAATTTTGTAATATTTTAAACAACTCAATGACAAATTGACTTGTGCTTTGTTTATCTAATTCAATGTTATACACAGGGAGGGACAAAGGACATATCATAACAAATGGCATCCCATCAAATAATATAACGAAAGGAGTTGTTTATCACAATATCTAAGAAGTCATTTACGTATTGTTTAAACAAAAGTAGCCAAATTAGTAAGCCCTGAAGTACACCTGACATGACATCACATGGTGATGACATGTGACCATTAAAACTACTAGTTGTGATCTATTTCGGAGGCACAATCGAAGGTATACTGTCACCTTTTCTAATTTTGCCACAGTTACCATGGAAAGATAAAATCTAACAAATCACAGATTTTAAGCGGGTGGCAGCTTTTTAAAAACACGCCCTCACATGGGCATTTTGAATATCAAGTAATGCCCCTTTGACCATAAATGGGCATATCTAGATTACAGGTAAGTGTATACCTTTAAAGGCAGGAGATAACATTGCCGGTAATATGCGCTCAGTCTATGTAACTGTAAAGTATGTGACAAAGTGTCGACAGCCTTACTGAAAACTGTATATATGCTATGAATATTTAATTCTTATCAATAACATCTGTAATAAAATCAACATAACTTACTAAATGGATTGAGTGGGTCGATCTTTCATAAGGCCATGCTTTAATTCTATAAAGTATTGGTGGATATAAGCTGATTACTAAAAAGGTTTAGAGACTAATGGTGGGAGAGATATTTGACGAAGTCAGCTACCTTTGATTTTTCACCTCATTCGAAATCTGGTGTGGTATAAAGAAAGTATATGAAGACGAGTCGTTTTTGTTTATCTGTACCATATTGATGTCAGATGTACTTTTATAGCTAACGCGATATTGTGTGTGATGATTCAAGACAGGGAGTATGGAATGCAATTGGCAATTTTTCAAAAAAATAAAACGATAAAAGTCAGTGATGCCATCCGGGATATAATCAGTGTAGGAATTTCTTATCGATACCTCTAATCGTGAAAATATCTAAAAAATGTGCTATACGGACGTGTTAACTAAAATGTCAAAATCTGCACTAAAATTTACGAGACTAAAAATATAATATCCATTTAAAAATAAAAAAAATAAAAAGTAGTCATTACAGGAGATCTGTGAAATAAATTTGGTACGTAGGTATAAGAGGCAAATATCTTGCTGCCGATCAATAAGGTTAATCATTAACTAAACTGTAAAAATCTGTTAAATCTATATATTTAAGGTGAAAATTTGTACAACTGAATCACACATCATTTATAAAAGCGCAACGGAGTTTCCATTGTTCTTCTGGTTCCCCTTGCAAATACCTTTTTCCTATAAAACATGAAATTTGATAAAAGCTTTGATGCGACGCGACAAATTTACTGTTGAGTTTTGTGACTCTGCCATAAATTGTAAAGAGTTATAAGCTTTGATCAATGTTTTATTATGCACGTTTACTTATTTCCTATGTTGGATTCATGCGACTTTGTGGCATCAGTGTTAGTGAGAAAAATGATATGTTACTAGCTAAATTGATGATGGAGACAACTTCGTACTCTGAATTATATTAGCTGCTAATATATACTTACGGCATTGATGTTCCTGTGAACTCCATCGAAATAGTATTTGGAATATCTGTTGAAAAAAAATATTGCCGTAACTGTACATTTATACATTTTGCTAAATATCTTTACATGTATCATTCATCTGTGTTTTCTAAGAGAATTATTCTTTGATTCACAGCACCAAATTTGTGTTTTCTTCTCTGGAATTTAAAATAGTACTTTCTAACTGTACATCTCGGTCGAGGTGATAGATTTTGAATATAATATACATTGTTATTATTATTATTTTTAAAGTGTCTTTAAAAACGCTCTATACATACGCATTGCTCTCTATAGAATACACAAAAATATGCAAATTTAAAAATACTTTATGCAAGTGTCAGCACCACACGAGCAGTCCTGCGGTAAAATAAATGTACCACAAAGCATAAACATATCACTGGTAATACAGATTAAAAATATAGGATTTCAAACCGCTTTTAAAAGACTCAACATTTTTAGCATTAAGAATCTCTACAGGTAATATACAGGTGCAGCCACGGAGCTATTCTTTTGAAAAAGCTATTCCGGAAGCATTTTTTGAGGACAGGGGAAATTTTAATTTTACAAGGGCAGGGGACTATTTTTAGGTGGCAGGGGAGAAAATTTAGGTTTTTTTTGTCGGGCAGGGCAGATATTGATTTATTGTCCAGGGGCAGGACTTGGCGTAAAACGAGGAGAGGGGAAGCTACTTTTAAAACGGGGACAGGGGAATTTCAGCCATGGTGTTTCCGGGGATGGGGACACAGGGCAAGTACTTATACCTTTTAAAGGTTACCCAGACTACTTAGCCTATCGATTGACCCAACATCTCACTCTATGTACTGCGAGATGGAAACCAAATAGAAGGCCACTGCAGTATGTTTCTGCATGGGAATGTTAATTTTCAGGAGAATTTTTTTCTCAGGGCAGGGGAAAATCGACAGTTTTTTTTCATTACAGGGTAGGGTAGCTTCATGTCTGCAGGGGAAATGGAATGACAAAATTTCGAGAGGAATTTTTTCCAGGGCAGGGGAAACTGGCAAGTGTTTTTTCGCCACAGGGCAGGGGCGCTTCAATATTCACAGTGGGGAGGGGGAAAGAGGCAACAATATTTGGGGAGCGGGTAAAAATGAAGTTTGAGTGCGGCAGGGTAAGTCGAAAAATTTTCAGTGGGAGGGCAAATATATGAACAGGTAATTAATTACCCTCTTGACTTAAAATTAGTCAGTTCACATTACTTGTCACGTACAATATATCTTATCATAGTAAGGACCCCTTTAAAAGTGCACTGTTCATTGGCTGCACCTGAACATATTCCACAACGATTGCGTGCACACTGGAAAGGCCGATACTAACAAGGCGTCAGCAAGCTGAAGAATGATTACGAAAACTGACCAAAGCGGATCTAAGAACAGACAGTAAGTGTATTTTACGTGGCAGCAATGCTAATCTGTAAGCAGTGGCATAAATGTATCATTTATGCAAGAATTTGCATAGTTGTCAGAAAATCAATATTTTGAGATCAAATGCGGAACACTTACAGCTTTAACCCCATTACAGTTCCTAGCCTCTAAGTAACTGTCTGCACTTAGTGAAAGATTTTGATATGCGAACAAACAAAATCTTGTTCAAGAGGGCTACACTCAGTGAAAGCCATTTATATGAGGACAAACAAAACATGTTTTACGGATAACTATTTTCAATAAGCTCATTCGTTGAAACATGCAAGTGACCCACAGGCAAAGGACTTTCATATACCGGCACTGCATCTTGCTGGCCATGTTCAAACATGCCGGATGTTAAAACATGCCGGATCCCTGAGTTGTGAATTGGCACTCATTTCCCAAATGTACCAAGGTAAGAATTTAGGTGAAAGTGAAAAGCCAGCTGTGATGGAATCAGTATATGAGCAGATTAGGCTCGTTTTGTTATGAAAGACTTGTATTTTCACGATACTCAAATAGTGAAGCAAACATTAAAAATCATGAGTGACGAAGGAACTGATGGCAAAAACCAAGAACTGGGTGATTTTAAAGAGCCGGAAGCTATTTATATTCCTAAACGTAAAATGAACTATGGGAAATGTTTAAATCTCGTATGTAATTGTCGTGAGTACAAAATAGATCTCAAGCCTGAAACTGAAGAAGAGAAGGAACGACGAGTAATCTTACAAACTGGAGAAGACGCCATTGAAGATCTCCTTCTTTTTTTGAATTGGACTGAGATAAAAAGAAGTGAACAAAGATTTGATATTTTCAGGAAGTGAAAGCAGGTCTCTCCGAACTGTATCTTGATGTTTGTTGTTCCCATGGAAATTTGACATAATCAAGAACTTTATATGCCACCCTTTTCAAATTTATACAAGGGGCAATTCAGAATAATATGGTCATCAGTGCCTTTACAAATAAGTTTGAAAGAATACGAAGGACGATGACAAGAATGAACGTCATTTAAGGCAATTTCCTCTTCAAAATAACTTTGGATTTTGTTTTTCCAATCACAGGAAATAGAATCAACCAACGTCTTGACAGTGTTTGATAAAATTCTATCCGAATGAATAGAAACAATGTTATTAAACTGGCTTGGGGAGCGTCAAGTTTCATCATTATCCCAATATGTGCAGCGATTACATCACGATAGCGGTTGGAATTCCACTATTATCATCGATTCAGCACAGTTTGACTTACCATGGAAGAGCCGAGAAGCCATTGATATTAGACGTCAACTGAGATGAGAGACTTGAAATATACCATATTTACAAACAGTTGATCACACCGCCATCTAGTGGTCAACAATAAATATTTCTTTCTTTTTTGTCATTCTGATAAGATTCGTCGTCCATGACAGATCGAGAGCTCAAAACGTTGAAAAACATTGACTACTTGTCTTAAAGAAACATTATACTGACAATGTATTTCATGTATGATATCTAGATGCATCACGTCAACATACCTGCAACATTTAAAGTTTACCATTTTCACTGTTAGCAAACATGTTTTAACTTTCATCAATCGCCAGTGTGCCCACGATACAGTGTTAACATTAGTCGTAGGTGTCCCTGGCAACCTTTGAGCAAAGTTCTGACGACCCCCTCCCTTTAAAAGGACGCGATGTTGGTTTATGGTGCAAACTCTGTGGCGACACTCTAATGGTTCCAGATCTGATAACATTTGTTGTGATACTCTAACTATATTAGTAGTTTACATGCTTTAACTTCCTTTCAGAAACTGACTGCTAGTAATTTATTGCAGCTCGATTCCGGAATGTTTACACACTAACATAATGTGTATACTATTAATAATGTCAAAAGCGTAACTATGTAATTTATGCACATCAATGACATCGTCAGAAGGGAATTTTTATGCAAGAGTGATAGAGTTTAAGAAACATGAATAAAAGCATAGCACTTGACATTAGATTCGCGAAAGAAACTTCTATTTACACATGCCATACAGTGAATGATTGATGCATTAATCTTTCATTCATAAATCCCATCAAATCCCATCAAGCTGAAATTTTGATACATCGAATGGTATCTCCACCAAACGTGTCAATCATTGTCTCGCGCTGTACCGACGCTGGGGCAAGTCGGCCATCGGCGGACATAGCTTTCACCGTGCTAGCGACGGATAGCTATAGTATTCAGAATTATTAGAATATTTACAAATAGATTTATGAAGTTAATGCAACGACACCATCGAAAAAGTAATTCTCATTCTGAGAGATGACATTGCTTTTCAAAATATCACACAAGTTTACGATCTTGGCAAGCGCGAAAGATTCCGTTCGATGACACACAGGGTATGCATGTTTGTGCCCACATCGCTGCCGTCACTGGTCTCTTGCCGTGTCAACTCGTCAATCCCCATCTCGGTCGTCAATGTTTTCGTCTTACAAACTTTGATGTTTGCAGTGACACATATCTCGCCCGTGGATACCTCCTAATTTTGTTACTTGACGGAAACTCTGTTTTGAGTGTTGTCTGAGTCAACTTTCAAAGTACATCGGATTCCCAGGACTCCACACAGCGCAACAGCTGACGTCTTCGCTACAGCCTTACGCCGCGCTGCAAGTTTGATTCCGAGCTAGAATTTACGGATTTCTGTGCAATGAAGGAAATTTATCGTTGTTCGTTGAATGACTTTATTTTGTGCCTCCTATGTCGCTTTCCCGAAGATTTTACTGTAGTCATTTATTCAGTTGAACTTACGTTGCGGTGTAGGTTTCGGTACGGTACGCCATGTACGACGTCCATATTGAGCCTAGACGACTCGACTCGAGGCGACGTTACTGAGCCATTAAAATAAAACGATCGACAGTATCTCCATTTGATTCTCGGGAAAAGCTATAGTTGTAGCGACTCAAAATTTCGTCGGACAAATATACCTTTTATGTTTCCATGTCTGGATTGTATCGGGCACCTTTTTGTAAAAATGTCGTGAGAGTTAGCATAGCATCGATCACGACAATCTGTCTGTGTCGCGACGCCTGCATGTATGAACGGTAAAATACACGAAAAAAGTTCCGGTTGATGACGTACAACAGGGGTAATTCGGATTTCTTATCCGTCCTGTTCTACGTCACACAGGTGGCGATTCGGGCCAGTTCATGTGATAATTTAATAAATCAGAGATATATGTCTGAGATATCTATATGTGTGCAAAGTTAAAGTCTGTTTACAAATTGCAAAGTTTACTATTATGAAATCTGCAGTTCATATGAAAAGGATGACGAATTCCTGATACTGTTCTGTATATGAGAATTCAGTATGAGAAAGCAACATGCACTTATATTTCACAATATATTTGATACAATGACATTTTAGAAGTTATTTTCCGTTCTCATAGATGCAACTATTTTGTGTTACAGGCATTCTGTAACAAGGCGCTTTTTTCATGACTAAAATAATAGTTAACGAAAGGCAATTTTTGTCATTATAAGCTGTGCATTTTGGTTTCAATGTTAAACAAAAGGTCCTCTCAGACACTGCGCATATCGGCATTGGTTGCAACTTATAAAAATAGCTCTCTGTGGCTTCTCGGGAGATGTAATTGTATGGCTGGCAAGTCTAAACACCAATCAAAGTTTTTTATTTACTGGTTTTCTCTCTTTGATATTAACTGACATATCAACAATGTCATTAAAACACAGAATGACTGAATGTTTTAAATTTAAATTTACACACACACACACACACACACACACACACACACATATATATATATATATATATATATATATATATATATATATATATATATATATATATATAATATATACATACATACATAAATGATATTCCTCCTTTTGTTTCACCTGTACCGCGGGGGATAACCCTTGTTTTGTGGTTTTGAACATTGGAATAAGGTGGTCACCCTGTTTCTGAAAGTTGGCATGGGGAGGTGTCAGCCACTGACTGACGTCGGCAAAAAATAATGAACCGCCTCCCACCCCAGGCAGGAGATACTGACCAGTCCCTAAGTTACCTTTTAAAATGGGGAATAGGTAAACATTTACCCGATCAAAATCTATAAAAGCAGTACTTTGTTGCCTCAGCTGACTGGTTTCAATCTGTTGGCAACATCGTTATGGTTTGATTACACAGTATTCTGTCAGCCACAAAAACTTTCAGACTGCATGTCACCTTGTCTGATTTTCGATAGACCGGCTTTCTATTACTTCTACTGAAGGTAAATTTTCTAAAACGAATTATCTAATTTTTCGACCGAAGGTTAAAGGGAAGCGATGTCCGTTTATTTTACTCTATATCACACATGACATGTAAGCATAACAATTGTGTTACACTGATAATCTTATCTCAGCGTGGTAGGACGCTATATTTTCGTCACGAAACTGACATCAACGCGATACAGCCAAGTTTGTCCCTCCATAGAACAGAAAAGGGATAACAGTGTTTTGAATATTATTATACTATAATAAGTCTGGTAAGATGATGTATTTTCGTCCTAAAATAAAAAATAATATAACATCTAAAAATGTTTGTACAAATAGTGTATACAAAGTTGACCGCTCTAATGACAATCTGGTCGGAAGAAACATTTTTTGTCGATAACATGACATTATATCTCTTAAAGGCAAGTCTGGAAACGCATAAAATGGACCGTAAATAAAATATAAAGGACGTTAGAACATACGGAAAACGGATGGCTTTGTTGATGTTCTTGGGTTTTCCCTAAACGTTTTAAGTGGCTATCGTATAAAGCACTGTAATTGACCCATGACCAAAAGCGTCTGGGGTAATTTATGAGCGTAACGTTATATTATTCGGGTGCAAATTTTCTCATGTTCGCTATATAATTAGTGCTTAAATATCCTCTTGGTGGTAAGTTTTACTCATTTCGTACTTTTTAACGCAAGAGTTACCAAAGCAACAGCAAAAACTGGCAATGATCATGAACTGGAAATTATAGACACTGCCTAAAATATTCTGAAAGTCAAAGGATTCTTGCTCCAGCTTCCCTTCTGGAGGACGTCCTCAGGACATTGACTCTACTGTTTTGAACAGTGTTTTGCGGCTCAAAGAAGTATCCTACAAAGCCATAGGGTCATTAAGTAAGCTATCCCCCTGTCAACATGTTAGCAAGATTCAGGCGTTCAGGGAAGACTTTTTGATAAATTAGATTTCTCTGGCCATGGCCTTTCTGAGTTTCTCCCCTTTGTTATACACTTTCCTGCGCCTTCACTGTTTAATTTGTCAAAGTTAGTTCAGTGATTAGATAATCAGGCGACATCGTCCACAGATTAGTAACTTATCTTTGGTTGCTTTGGCGCATTATGCTATGAAGCGCATCATAGGTAGTTCCTTTCAATGGTTGAAAGGATATTCTTATTGTCTTAATTCAAATTTCGATCCTCCAGAAACAACTTTTCACACCGATACTAAATCAATAGGAAACATAATTGGCACCTCACCAAGAAAGCATTACGTGCATGGCACGAGAGCATTACTTCTGATACTGTCACGTCGTCCTTGCTATGGTATATTCAGGCGAGCACAATCTGGTGTCAATACTGTGTGAAGGGGTACAGTTCGTTTAGCGATCAATCTTCCGAAATAAAAATTGCCACTTACCAAACTTAAATATTATCATGAAAGGGTTTACAGGTTACATTAGTCAAGCACGCTGTCCTCTCTCGTTTCGTTCTTTGCGGTGTTCTATACGTCGACCAACCCTAGTTTCCCGGCCACTGGGCGTGCCGTCGATACTGTTACTTAGTTGCAAACTACGATTTCCTAGTAGGCTTTCTTTCAGTTCCGTTCTGTTTATTTATGAATACATGAATATAAAGTGCCCACGAGATTTACAGATGTCCTCTGGGCACGGCTATTCCGAGTTTCGTAATTTTTTCTGTAATATGCTTGCTTGTTGTTGCTGGTACTTGGTTGTTCGCATTTATGACAACGTTATTCGGTATAAATCCTGTGACAGCGTCTACTGATTAGTAATTCACCCTTGCTTGCGTTAACACATTAGTCCATCGAACAATCAGATAATAGAAGCAGCATAGCAATAAAATCTTACTTATAGCTATCACAGGACAAATACATGACACAAAGGATAAATAGAAGAAATCTTCACAAAACAAGTTCTAGGACCAAGGCATCCGATGTTATTAGCGCGAATTTTTACAAGGACTATCAGAGTAAAAATAAACAATGGTAACAAGAAACCACTGGTGACAAAAGACACCTCAAATCCTCGGGATAAACATGTATGGTGTAACCTGTGGTGAAACCACATTCCGTGTGTACAGGTTGGCCTTAGGGCTACAAAACCACATCCACGGTCAGTTCTACTGTAAACTTAGAGATCAAGTTGTTAGTGTAGACATTCATTTCCGTCAAAACTGAGCGTGTTTGAATAATAATGTGAATAATAGTGGGTCCTATTTCAAGACACTTTCAGCAAAAGGGTAATTCTGGATGCTGATATCAAACATGCCATCCATTTTGTGGGCAAATATTACCACGGTAACCGTTTTGGCTGTCAAAA
This sequence comes from Ptychodera flava, assembly GCF_041260155.1. Lineage (NCBI taxonomy): Eukaryota > Metazoa > Hemichordata > Enteropneusta > Ptychoderidae > Ptychodera > Ptychodera flava. The sequence continues at coordinate 3,214,258 of NC_091945.1, read as the reverse complement.
TTGCAATTTTCTTAAAATCATGATAATGGAACTTACTGTTCATCAAACTTAGAACATAAAGGTATTTAATGTTTTTTATTGCAAATTAGATATCCATTTTGTTTACGTATGTTTCCATGGCAACCGGTCTGTGCCTTCAAAGTTACATTTTCTTTCATGTGTGATAATACGAACTTGGATTTTCATAAAACTTGCAGCATAAAAATATTTGATGTTTGTGATTGCAAATATTGGATCGATTTTACGATCATATTTTTCCATGACAAAAGTTTCCACCATCAAAATTAAAATTATCTTCAAATGACACTATCAATGTAGTGCATTAGTCATTAAACTTACAAGATAAAGGAATTTGAATTTATTCATCACGAATTCATTTTAAAGAAATGGGAAAACGGCTCCAAGCCTTACAAAAGTTTGCGTTGCATTGGTGTATGTTTCGTTTCGGATATTAGTGCAATAGTACCCCCACATTACTATCTAATTGTCCGCGTTACAACAGTGTTTGTTTCGTTGAGGATGTGTGTAATGTGTACGATAGTGTTTGTTTGTGTGGGAAAAGCTTATGGCGAGACGAAGTATTACAAGAGTAGAGAGAGTAGCCCGAACTCGAGCGTTTCGGGATACCTCAAAGCGCACATGTCGCCATATCGAAATCAGGAAGTGAGTCGCCTAATCTAAAATACCGCGTCATTTGCGTTCGTACAACTTCAATATTTGGTATGAAGTATCTTTAACTTTTCAATATCACGCGACTGAAGTATTATTCTTGCGCATTGCTTAAAACTATCGGATATTCCGTGTACCTAATAATTATTGTATCCTGAAACATAAAAAGTGAATTTTGTTTTTACCTTTGACTTTTCAATTGGGAAGAACACAGTTAAAATGTTTATGTAAGCGATACGGTATCTAGTTTGTCATGTTGACAACACCCCCATATTCGAAAGCATGTTTTCCGGCTTTGATAAAAACTTGCTATCCAGTTTAGCTTGTGAAACTGTTTTGTGCAAGGGTGACTACTCCACTTTCACCTACAATGCTACTTCTAACTCTCATCCGGGCAGCGAAAGCGCAGTAAACATAAACACGAGCACTGTTGGATAGTCAATTAGCTCCTCTGTGGCCAGACGTTTACCATGCTGTTGTAGAAATCTAGAATATTCTCCTCTCCATCCTCTTTTCTCATCAGATATATTCTAGCTCTATTATTTATAGGGTTTAAGAAGCAGCTTCTTAAACTCTATACATTCTGTATCCCTACAGTCATACCCAGCTTAAAATTTTATTCGGTGTACCTGAACCCGAAAGCCATAACTTTCGATCTGCAATTGTAAACAGTTTCCACATGGGTCAAGTACTGTGCCATGTCTATGGCTTAGCCTCATAATTCGTCATGGAACCATTATTTAATAGAAAACGATAATAAAAATCCGGACAACGGAAGCATAATGTCATACTCGACAAGAATAAATCGAACAGTAGTTGGAAACAAACTCACACGCTTGGGGCACTTGTACGTTAGGCGACCATAGCATCTGGTATGACATAGACATGGCATACATGCGCAGAACATGGTCTTGCATTGCTGTCTTTTGAGTGCATATGTTACCACAAGATAAATGTAAAAATTAAATCTTAACTGACATAATGTACTAGCAAGTGCATTACAAGGTTAAGTAAAAGATAAAGGCATTTACAACTAACGAAAGGGGGACACATTGTCCTTACAGGATGTTTTCGTAGAAAACCTGTTTACTCGCTTATTTCAATATACATTGGTTTGACGTCACTGCTTTGGTAAGGTATTTGCAGAATCTGTTTAAGTTCCTCAACGAGTGTTTTGAATTCAGGTCTGTTGTCTGGATCACTATGCCAGCATTGAAGCATAAGTCCGTACCTACAATGTAAACATATGTATGAGATATGTTATGAAGGAGATATGTGAACGGGAACCGAGTCTTTAAGATTTGAAAAGTATTAATATCTCTAATTCGTTTTAGAATTATATTCTTCTTCTATAAAAGTATAAAGTGAAAATTAAACTTTCAACAATGGTTGGAAATAACTATTTATACGTGTTAAGTATACCTAAACGACTGTTACTGGCCATACTATAAGTTGCGGCAGCGCTCTCTTTTGACATGCACAGCTGAAAGATTTACCCATTGCTATGAAATTGCTACAGAGAAATAAATTGATCGAAAGGAATCATAGAGCATCATCCCCTCAATCTATCATTCATTAAACGACGAAAAAGCAAATATTGTATCCAAACTTCAAAAGTTCTTCATAATTTTCACACCTGTTTTTTCTCAATTAAGCCGCATTTCCGATCCATACCATTTGCATTACATAAACATAGCTACTGTAATTTGCATTAATAGACTACTTACACCTTGTCGGGGGCAAAGTGAGGTTGGTTTAATCTTTTTCCCGTGTCAATGTACCTCAACAAATCCCAATTGTCAATGGAGCCGTAAGGAATCTCACCCCGAGTTACAAGTTCCCACATCAATACTCCAAACGACCACTGCGTAATGAAAAATACAAGTGACATACTTTGCAAGAGTAAGATTAAATGCTGTGATGTTCATTGCTTGTTGTATTGCTGATAACTACATTAATTTCAAACCAGTTTGAATTACAACTGTTCTTAAATTAACCATCATCTTCACAATGAAAACGGAAAGCATAATGTAAAGTTACCAATATTACTTACTATATCTGTTTTTGTCGTGAAGATCTGCCTACGGAAGCTTTCAGGCGCCATCCATTTCACACGCAACTTTACAGTGTTGTCTTTCATTGAATAGTATTCCCTCTCGTATATGTCTCTGGACAAGCCAAAGTCCGATACTTCCACTACATTTCTTTCATCTACCCTGGGTACGGCATCAGAGAAAAATCAATTATTACACGTACTTCGTATCCCGTTTCAGCTATTGAGGTTTGCCGTAATAAGACTTCAATGTTTCACTGAAGAATAAAATTGGGGTTCATAATGCAAAGTTTGGTACTGTAAAACAAATTACCAAACACTTCCCGATATTTGGAAATTTGGCCGCATGATGATTCTCCTCTCATTTTTATTAAAACAATGACAGGTCATAAAGGCATAGTCGTCAAAGGAACTACTCACTTTAATTTTAAGACCAGGCGTTCACCACAGGAAGTGGCAGTGAAAATGCTTCGAGGTAATATATACACAGTGTTCATTATCATTGCTGAGTCATGATTGACATTTTCTGTATTCTCCAAAGAAAGTAAACGGTTGATACTTACTCTGAAAGTCAGATTGTGGCTTCTTCGATTATAAATCGCGATAGGGTTAATTTTACATTGAGTATTTGAAACTATGGAATGTATGAGGGTGTTATTACACATGAAAATTGAACAATTTTAGTTAAGCATATCAGCTTTTCAAGAAAAGTTAGACTAAACATCTATTAAGTTTACTCTTGTTTCTTATACCTAATTTTGAACGTTTTGTTTACAAGGTGACGTGGCGCTAGATGATCTCTGTAGCTTTCTTCTAGAAGGCGTTCTTATGAAAGACTTCGATCAACAAAATGTATTATCCCTGATCGGCGTGTGCATACAAAGGGACGGACAACCTTTAATCGTATTGCCGTACATGAAAAACGGCGATCTGAAGTCATTTATCACGACCCAGTCAAGGGTTAGTGTACAATATGAGTTTGATTGCTGACTGATAAATCTCTTTTCTGCATACTTAGATATATGATATTATGATATAATAAGAAAATGACAGATTGTATGAATCGAATTTATCGAGATGAACAAATGCAATTTACTTTCTCATTTTGTTTCTTAATGGAACTTACATTTAAGAGAAATACTTCTACTAACATCTACAACGTCAATCAAAATCATGACTATATACCATCATATAAGTGTTAGACTCTTAAATCCGAATCCATACTCTGATTCTTCTTTTTTCACTCGTTGAAGGAATTCACGTTGAAGGACTTACTTGCCTTTGCCTTGAATGTAGCATAAGGAATGGCATATCTCAGCGAGAGAAAATCTGTACACTGAGATCTGGCTAGCAGGAATTGCGTGTAAGTACGTTATCATTTGCCTATCCATAGGGAGATTCGTTGTTTGTTTCTTTACATGACAGGAATTAGTGATCTACCTTAAAATTATTCAAGGTAGAGTAAACCTCGGGGACAGTTATTATTTTGTACTCTCAAATATTTTCAATACTTTTCTTGTTAATCTCTTGTTGAGGCTGATTTTGAAACTCCTGGAGTAAGAAATATTTTCACCATTTTTGTGTTCAGAAATCGAAAATTTTATTTTTCCCCGTTTAGCATAGGAATGCGGCCATTTTGAATTTCTATTATTAAAAATTACAAGGTAATTTGTTTCTCTAGTACAAAACTTTACATGTTACCCCTGATTTCTATTCTTGAGCTGGTAAAAGATGGTTGAAAGTTTTATAGAGGAAATTTGATCAAGAGTTTGGATCTTTCACTTTCGAGGTAGATTTTCGAAAACGACACTACTGCAAACCTGAACAGCTGAAAGAGCATTTGAACTAATAATAAATATTTCTCTGATGCCTTACCCAGGGTAGATGAAAGAAATATGGTGAAAGTATCGGACTTTGGCTTGTCCAGAGACATATACGAGAGGGAATACTATTCAACGAAAGACAGCACTGTAAAGTTGCTTGTGAAATGGATGGCGCCTGAAAGCTTCCGTAGGTAGATCTTCAGGACAAAAACAGACGTTGTAAGTAAGATAACGTTACTTTATATATGCATGCTTCGTGTTCTTCATTGTTTAAATGATGGTTAGTTTAAAAACCTTTTATATTCAAACTGCTTTGAAATTAATGTAGTCAACAGCAAAACAACACACAATGCTATCACATTGAATTTATGCTGGTATTGTTCATCATATGTATTTTCATTACGCAATGGTCGTTTGGTGTATTGATGTGGGAACTTGTAACTCGGGGTGAGATTCCATACGGCTCCGTTGATAATTGGGATTTGTTGAGATACATTGACACGGGAAAAAGATTAAACCAACCTCACTTTGCCCCCGACGAGGTGTAAGTAGTCTATTAATGCAAATTACAGTAGCTATGTTTATGTATACAAAATTTAAATGCTATGGATTGGAAATGCGGCTAAATTGAGAAAAACATGTGTGAAAATTATGAAGAACTTTTGAAGTTTGGATACAATATTGCTTTTTCGTCGTTTAATGAATGATTGTGGATTGAGGGGATGATGCTCTGATTCCTTTCGATCAATTGATTTCTTTGTAGCAATTTCATAGCAATGGGTAAATCTTTCAGCTGTGCATGTCAAAAGAGGGCGCTGCCGCAACTCATAGTATGGGCAGTAACAATCGTTTAGGTATACTTTCACGTATAGATAGTTATTTCAAATCATTGTTGAAAGTCTAATACCTCTAATGATTTACACTTTATACTTTTATAGAAGAAGAATATAATTCCTAAACGAATTAGAGATATTAATACTTTTCAAATCTTAAAGACTCGGTTCCCGTTCACATATCTCCTTGATAACATGTCTCATACATATGTACGGACTTATGCTTCAATGCTGGCATAGTGGTCCAGACAACAGACCTGAATTCAAAACACTAGTTGAGGAACTCCAACAGATTTGCAGATACCTTACCAAAGTAGTGACGTCAAACCAATGTATCTTGAAATAAGCGATAAACAGGTTTTCTACGAAAACATCCTGTAAGGACAATATGTCCCCCTTTCGTTAGTTGTAAATGCCTTTATCTTTTACTTCACCTTGTAATGCACTTGCTAGTACATTATGTCAGTTAAGATTTAATTTTTACATTTATCTTGTGGTAACATACGCACTCAAAAGACAGCAATGCAAGACCATGTTCTGCGCATGTATGCCATGTCTATGTCATACCGATGCTATGGTCACCGCTGAAAATCCTCACGGATCCCAACGTACAAGTGCCCCAAGCGTGTGAGTTTGTTGTTTCCGACTGTCGTTCCCTTTATTTTTGTCGAGTATAAGAGTTTAACATTCATGTTTTCGTTGTCCGGATTTTTAATAGCGTTGTCTATTAAAATGATGACCCCATGACAACTTTTGAGGCTAAGCCATAGGCATGGCACACGGTACTTAATCCATGTGGAAACTGGCAGATCGAAAGTTATGGCTTTAGGGTTCAGGTACACCGAATAAATTTTAAGATGGATATGGTGTTTAAGCAAAGTACTGACTATAAAGAACTTATTTGCGTTGGATACAGGAATGTGTAGTTTAAGAGGCTGCTTCTTAAACCCTATAAATAATAGAGCTGGAATATATCTGATGAAAAAATAGGATGGAGAGGAGGATATTCTAGATTTCTAGAACAGCATGTTCAACGTCTGGCCACAGAGGAGCTAATCGACTATGCAACAGTGCTTGTGTCTACGTTTACTGTGCTTCGCTGCCGGGATGAGAGTTAGAATAGCATTGTAGGTGACAGTGGTGTAGTCAGCCTTTTACAAAACAGTTTCACAAGCTAAACTGGAAAGCAAGTTTGCACATTGTATCATAGCCGGAAATATGCTTTCGAATATGGGGGTGTTGTCAAGATGACAAACTAGGTACCGTATCGCTGACATAAACATTTTAACTGTGTTCTTCCCAATTGAAAAGTCAAAGGTAAAAACTGAATTCATTTTTATGTTTCAGGATACAATAATTATTAGGTACACGGAATATCCGATAGTTTTAAGTAATGCGCCAGAATGATACTTCAGTCGCGTGATATTGAAAAGTTAAAGATACTTCATACCAAATATGGAAGTTGTACGAACGCAAAGGACGCGGTATTTTAGATTAAGCGACTCACTTCCTGATTTCGATATGGCGACATGTGCGCTTTGAGGTATCCGGAAACACTCGAGTTCGGGCTACTTTATCTACTCTTGTACCACTATAGAGCTGGCTGCGTCTCGCCATCAGCTTTCCCCACACAAACAAACGCTATCGTACACATTAAAATAAACTTCATTATACATATCCTAAACGAAACAAACACTGTTGTAACACAGACAATTAGATAGTAACGTGGGGATCCTGTTGCACACATATCCGAAATGGAAGCCCATAGGGGACTTTTTTGTGAGAAAAAAATATTATTTCGTGCGTACGAGATACTATCTTGTGCGCACGTGAAAGTGTCTGGTGCGCACCAGATACTTTCTTGTGACCACGAGATAGTGTCTGGTGCGCACGTGATGGTATCTCGTGACCATGAGATATTATCTGGTGCGCTCGGGATACTATCTGGTGCATACCAGATACTTTCACGTGCGCACAAGATAGTATCTCGTGCGCACTAGATTCTAACACGTGCGCACAAAGTATATTGAATCTTTCATTGCCTTGCTATAAGGTGCCCACATTTCTAATTAGTTATTCTTTGGCCATATCGGTTCTCTTTTATGTTTGTTGTGCATTTGAAAAAAATTATGAAGCAAATATGGAACTTAATTCTACCTCTCGTTGATCATTTGGCTGACTTACTGTGCAATACGCCTTGATTGTGTCATTTTTCTGTTGAACAAATCGAATTATTAATTGCAAACCAAAAATTATATCTCAGTTGCGACAGTTTGACACAACCACGTTTGCGTAAATGTATAATGCCGGAATAAATTTGCCAATTTGACGTCCTTTCTTGCTAACACCTTTCGATTTATTTTATTTATGCATATCCAGACTTTCCATTTAGTCGATATCCTGTCCTCTTAACGAAGAAATGTGTCTTGTGATAGGGCTGTCATTACATTATTAGTCATGCTGCAGAGTTATCAGCTGTGTGTAAAATGTTTCTACATATTTTGTCGTGTTGTTTTTCTAATTAGTTCTGCATGAGAATAATATTTATAACACGGTTATGATATTTGTGTGGGATGCCGGGTCTGATATCGCGTAATCTTCATTTTTGTAAAACTATACATTCCGACCAGGCTGATGTTCCATGGTCAGTGTAATACAGCTGTACTTTTAATGTATGGTATTGGGAACGCATACCGCTTCATTTCAGCGATGGTTGAAAAATGATTTTACTCTCATCTATCCCTTTTTTGTTCGATGTCAGGCCGGATATAGCAATATCATGGCCTATTTCATTTTCATGATGAAAAAACCTTCCAACTTTCAGTATAATGCAATTTATTGATACAACTTTGTCTCATTATTACTTGTTTGTTCGAGGGGACAAATAGTTACTGATGTGAGGTTTTTTCATATTTTTATGACGAAAATAAACCGTCCTACTCAGTTTACAAGATGTAAGTCGTCATGCGTAACACTCCTCATATATAAACTGAGGAAAACCATTTGAAACAGTGTTACTGTTTCCGATCATCATGAGTTAAAACTCACTCAAACATTTAATTTTCGATATGTCACCTCAGCTGGTTGAGCTCAGCATGTTTGCGCTTGATATCTCAAAGTGCAATGAAATAAATTGTTCTTGATCTCATGTGTATGAATAGTTTTCAAAGACATTATTGTTTTTGTCTACCAGTCTGTACTGGACGGTGCGCGGAGATGTTTGATTCGTTTGGAAACGTAGTATCTACGGTGTAAAAATGAATCCTCTGGGTATGCTGATATAACACCTTCAAAGCTCTCATTTCCATCAATGCTGCGCAGACGACTGTTGTCTTTCTCTGGAATATTGGTACGCGTGAAGTTCAAAGAACTTGTGTGACGATCACTTCACTTTTCAATCAAAATCATTACAGAAAAAAGGGTACTACACGTACATTCTTTGAAGAAACAACACTTCTCTTATCACATATTACCCGAGCACAAACAACAAGTCTTCCCATCGATTCTAACACCTGTTGAAGTAGTTAAACGATGTTTCAAGCACTTTACTGTGATGCTTAATTTGTCTCATTATAAAGTGATAATATATGATAAGCCTGTTGCTTTCCGCGTGGTCATACGAAAGAAGGATGTAATGATGCACATTCTGTTTTAACTTGACCTTCTTGTTGTAGCTTGCCGCCACAAGATAGTATATTTTGAATACAATGATCTTTCTTGTTAGCGCAAGTTGTTAGAAGAACAAGATTAAACTATTTAAAAGGCAAAAGCAAACATTATAGCATTATGTTCACACAAGTATGATAGTAACACGCTGGCACTTATTCATTTATCTTTAAAATTTCTGGTGCTAGGTACAATCTGGTGCGCACAATATAGTATCTGGTGCACACTTGATAGATTCTGGTGCGTACCAGATACAATCTCGTGCGCACCAGATACTACCTGGTGCGCACGAGATACTATCTGGTGCGCACCTGATACTATCTGTTGCGCACTAAGTACCAGATACCGTCTTACGCGCACCTGATAGTAAGACTTGCGACAGTGTTAAGTATATCTAGTGCCACAGATAAGATTTTCTCATGAGGACAGGATATATACATATTTTTCGGTACTGTTGACCACGTGCCTTTTTTACAATACAGGAAAATAAACAGAGACAAACTTTGGGCTAACACATATACTTGTTTGACAATTAAACAACATTGTAAGTATTGCTTGAATAGTATATTTACAGTTAATTTTCTCCATGTGCAAAACTGTACAAAATATACCTTGGTATATTCAATATTGTATGATGGTGTAGAAAATTCATCAGATTTATAAATTTCCTGGGAGTTGGTATTACAAAATAATATGGTGAAAGAAAACTCTCTCTCAAATCCGTGTAAACAGGACACACCAAACAGAAGTGAAACTGATTTTCAAATTGACGCATATCACATAACAGGCATAGTCTGTCTTTCCGTGGCATGTTCTCAAATCGACCACTTTCTTTGCAGAGATTTACAAAGTGCCCTTCTAAATAAAATAATATTTACAACACATAAATATTTCTCGACAACAACGTTATTTTTATACAGTCGATAAGTATACAGCCCGAAGACAGTATCAAGATTCATTTTCCATCGCTGGGAATCAATTTCAGAGGATCTTTGTTTGAAAACAGAAAGAAAAGTGACCTCATTACCTACGGTTCGCATTACCTAAACAATACTATACAAAAACGAGAGAACAAGTCTCTAACGTTTTTAGCCAAGCAACAGTACCCCTTTTCTGCCATATCAATTGATAATTATAACATTGCTTCATATTATGTAGCATTGTCACTGCCTGACAATTTAAGCCTGTATTTTAATAATACGAGGCAATCTCACTAATTGTAATAGCAATCGACCAAGTTCTCCCATAACAGCTTACATGTTCTTGTACTACCTTTAAGGACGTACTTACAAAATTAGTCATGAACTTTTTCAATATAAAAGCCTTATGAAACTCCACACTTCACATCCATACATGAGAATTGGTAAGACTTTACAGTCTGATATTCTTAAAGCATATTAATGTCACGTTCATTATATTCATGCAACTTTTATTTAATATTATACACTGCTTTTTTAGCCTGAATGGCCAAGATTTATCGGTCACTTGTCCAGATATCTGAGTAGGAAATATTAAACCAAGGTAATTGAAAATAAGAAACTAGTAACTTCAACCTGTGTTCCTTCAAAATACCATTTTTCATAATATTTCAACCTTCCTCCATTTCTAAAAACCATAATTTTATCTAGCTGTCGTTTCAAACCAATTACATTACGGGGAAAAAAATAATTAAATGGTCAGAAAATAATAAATACAATAGCTTTAACATTCCAACATACACTTCACTATATAGAGACCACTATTCAGCGTTACTGCAATGTCATCAATAAAAATATTAAACAAAAGAGGAGAAAGTACAGAGCCTTGCTTGACTCCAAATGTATAGTTAATACTATCTTGTGCGCAGCAGATACTATCACGTGCGCACGAGATACTATCTGGTGCGCAGCAGATACTTTCTGATGCGCACTAGATGCTATCACATGCGCACGAGATACTATCTGGTGCGAGATTACTATCTGGTGCGCACCATATACTATCACGTGCGCACGAGATACTATCTGGTGCGCACCAGATACTTTCTTGTGCGCACGAGGTACTATCACGTGCTTTTTAACTAATCTTTAAAAATTGCCTTGTAATTTTGAGATTGTGTTGCTGGGCATTTTAATGAAACCAGTTAGAAAACATTAACTGATTAGAGCCAGAATACAATACCTTTGAGGTAGTCAAGTCTACTGATGATTCCTCAGACTGACATTTCCTTATCAACAGATTCAAAACCTCATAAAACACTTATTGAAATTTGCACATCTTCCTATGGTATAATATTGGTCGAAAGGTACGTTTTGGGGATAAAATGTGACATTGGTAATTTCTCTCAGTGTCAAACATTCGATATCAATAACATATATTGCCATAAAGGACGGAAGTATACTTTCATTTTAAAATCCCACACTTCAGAAAGGATAACTCATCATGAAATAAAACATGCATCACATCGATGAATTTTTCAAAAACCAGACGTAAATTAAATAGCTTTGTTTTGAATTAAATACATGATAAAAAGAGTTTTAAAACCAAATTTTCTTTAAAAATGATTGAAAAGATGATGTTCCTTCAGTAACAATCATCTTGAGCACTAAGGATGATTGCCACTTATTGACTAAATTGCAAAAGAAGACAAGAAAGTGGTTTAACCTTTAAATCGGCAAAGTGTGACCAGGTGAATAAATTGAACTGTCAATGAGATACAAGCTTGATGAGATGCAATTATCGACATTTGATTTGCTCTGGCAAATATGAACTAATACAAACTCTACAATTCCCGTTGTTTACCGTCTTTACTGTCTTTACTTTGTTTAGCACAAAGGCAGAGCAAACCGCTCATTTGATGATAAACAAGAGGTAGAACAAAGTTCCATATTTGCTTCAAAATTGCTGGCAATGCTTAAGAAACATAAAGAAAACCAATATTGTCAACGAATGAACAATCAGAAATTCGGACACCTTAGCTAGGATTTAGAAGGTTCAATAACTATCACGTGCGCACCAGATACTATCACGTGCGCACGAGAAACTTCATTGCACGTGCGCACCAGATACTATCTCGTAACCACGAGATATTTTCACGTGCGCACTAGATAATATCACGTGCGATGAGAAACTATCTCGTGGCCACGAGAAAGTATCTGATGTGCACCAGATACGTTCACGTGCGCACGAGATGATAGTTTTTTTTCTCACAAAAATGTCCCCTATGGGCTTTCATAGAAATGAAACATACACCAATGCAACACATACTTTTGGATAGTAAGGTAGGGAGCCTCTTTCCCATTTCAATACAAATGAATTCGTGATGAATAAATTCAAATTCCTTTATCTTGTGAGTTTAATGACTATGCACTACATTGATAGTGTCATTTGAAGAGAATTTTAATTTGATAATGGGGAAACTTTGTCATAAAAAAATATGATCGTAAAATGGATTCAATATTTGCAATCACAAACATCAAATATTTTTATGCTGCAAGTTTCATGAAAATCCAAGTTTCATGAAAATCCAAGTTCTTATTATCACACATGCAAGAACATGTAGCTTTGAATGCACAGACCGGTTGCCATTGAAACATACATTAACAAAATAGATATATCTTATCCGCAATACCTTTATACTGTAAGTTTGTTTAACAATAAGTTCCGTTATCAGGATTTTAAGCAAATTGCAATTTTGACAGCCAAAACGGTTACCATGGTAATATTTGCCCATATAATGGATGGCATGTTTGATATCAGCACCAAGAATTACCTTTTTGCAGAAAGTGTTCTTGAAATAGGACCCACGTATTATTCATATTATTAGTTTTTATAATATAGTATTATTTATTATTATTCAAACACGCTCAGTTTTGACGAAAATGAATGTCTACACCAACAACTTGATCTCTAAGTTTACAGTATAACTGGCCATGGATGTGGTTTGAAACCCTTAGGCTAACCGGTACACTCGGAATATGGAATGTGGTGTCACCACAGGTTACACCATACATGTCTATGACGAGGATTTGGGGTGTCTTTTGTCACCAGTGGTTTCTTGTTACTATTGTTTATTTTTACTGTGATAGTCCTTGTAAAAATTCGCGCTAATAACATCGGATGTCTTGGTCCTAGAACTTATTTTGTGAAGATTTCTTTTATTTCTCCTTTATTGTGTCATGTATTTGTCCTGTGATAGCTATAAGTAAGATTTTATTGCTATGCTGCTCCTATTATCTGATTGTGTTATGGACTAATGTGTTAACGCAAGCAAGGGTGAATTACTAATCAGTAGACGCTGTCACCGAACTTATACCGAATAACGTTGTCAAAGGTGAATGCGAACCAGCAAGTACCAGCAACCACCAGCAAATATACTACAGAAAAAAAATTACGAAATTCAGAATGGCCGTGCCCAGAGGACATCTGTAAAATCAGTGAACACTTTATATTCATGTATTCATAAATAAACAAAACAGAACTGAAAGAAAGCCTACTAGGAAATCATAGCTTGCAACTTAGTAACAGTATCGACACCGCGCTCAGTGGCCGGGAAAAATAGGGTTAGTCGACGTTTAGAACACCGCCGGTACAGAACCAAACGAGAGAGGACATCGTGCGTGACTGATGTAACCTGTAAACCCTTTCATGATAATATTTAAGTTTGGTAAGTGACCATTTTTGATTTGGAAATTTAATCGCCAAACGAACTGTACCCCTTCACACAGTATTGACACCAGACTGTGCTCGACTGAATATACCATAGCAATGACGACATGAAAGCATCAGATGTAATGCTCGCGTACCATGCACGTAAGGCTTTCTTGGTGAGGTGTCAATTATGTTTCCTATTAATTTAGTATCGGTGTGAAAAGTTGTTTCTGGAGGACCGGAATCTGAATTCAGACTATAGGAATGTCCTCTCAACCATTGAAAGGCACTACTAATGGTGCACTTGATTGCCTAATTGGTCAAAGCAGTAAGTTACTAATTTATGGACGATGTCACCGATTATCATATCACCAAACTAACTTTGACAGATTTAACAGTGAACGTGCCAGCAAGTGTATAACAAAGGGGAGAAACTCAGGAAGGCCGTTTCCAGAGAAATCTAATTTATCAAAACACACTTCCCTATATTACAAACGCTGAAAGCTTACCTACATGTTGACAGAGTGATAGCTTACTTTATAGCTCTTTATTTCTCTGAGCTACAAAATACTGTTAGGAACAGTAGAGTCAATGTCCTGAGGACGTCCGCCAGACGGAAGCTGCAGCAAGAAGCCTTTGGCTTTCAGAATGTTCAATTCAAGTTAACGTGATCGATATGTGTAAACAAATCAAGAGCGTAAACTTAGTGTCAGATCTCGTCCCCATTTTCAAGCGTCGTTTCTAGCTGACGCTGAAAATGACGCTACTCAGCGTAAGCTTCAGCGTCATATTCAAAGAATGACTATGTGACTCTACCCGATCAGGGATAAATTACGAAATTCGCCCAAACCTTTAAAATCAACTATATTCTTTCAACAATTTCTTTTAGGTGAAATTGGTCGCAAGTAATATTCTATCAGAAGAATGTTCGATATAGGCTCGTGTTTGGTAGTGTTTCGAATTTTCAGTTCATGATCATTGGCAGTTTTTGCTGTTGTCTTGCTAACTCTTGCGTTAAAAAGTCCGAAATGAGTAAAACTTACCACCCTGCTAGAGGATATGAAAGCGCTAATTATATAGAGGCGTGATAAATTTTGTACATGAATAAATTATTACTTTACGCTAATAAATATATTACCCTAGACACATCAAGATATCTCTGACATATATCTCTGATTTATTAAAGTACCGCGGCCGAAGGGCGCGCCGAAAAATATAAACATCCAGAATCTCTGATATATATTTCTATTATATCATACCGGTATATTGGTGGCCCAAATACAGCGATCTGATTTGTCGAGACACGAAAAGAACCGTGGCATATTGGCTTTGTTTTATACCAGGCTGGCATACGCGCGAGCTTTCAGCTTTCGCAAAAATCCGCTTATGACGTTCCACAGCAGAATTTCAATATACTGTTATGATATAATAGCAATAAATCACACCCAGCGACGGTAATACCACTCGATTTTTGACCAGTTCACTTCATATATGCACTCGCTATCACTCGTGCATATATGTCATGAACTGGTCAAAATCTCGCTAGGTGTGCTTTATTGCTTAAATACATTAAAGTCACGCGCCCGAATGGAGTGCTGAAAAATATGTCTAATTATTAAAGTTACGTGCCCGAAACTGAATGATGAAATTCGTGGCTGGCACGATGAGTATTCGGCATGTATGAGCCTGTATTGAAATTCAAAAATAAACTGACCCCATAGGGCGTTTCACAAACATGGTGACCCCAATTACGAAAGTCAAAAACACCAACCCCCAGGCCAAAAAACTGACCAGTCCGTTACTGTACATTAACTGTTATGTCACATATAGACAGACCCGGTTTATTGGGAAACATCCTTACTAGTTGTAAGACATTGTGCGTTCACTTCGCCGATACCATTTTCATTGGGCGATAAAAAAGTGAAGTGAGACGTATTTGTGCTTGATAACGTGATTTACTTTATATTTACACCCGACCATATAGATTCCATGCTCCCTCATATCGGAATGCAAGCACCCCATATATGAAGGCATCAATCATTCACTTTATGGCAGGTGTAAATCGAAGTTTTTTCGCGAATCTAAATTCAAGTGCTATACTTTTACTTATGTTCCCCAAACTGTATCACTGTTGTATAAAAATTTGGTGACCCTTTTTACGGTGTCTTTGACGTGCAAAATTTACATACGTTCGTGACATTATCAATAATACACATATGATGTTAGTTTGTAAACATTGCAGAATCGAACGGCAATAAATCATTAACAGTCAGTTTCTCATCGGAAATTTAAGCATATAAGTACTACTATAGTTAGAGTATCACCACAAATGTTATGAGACTTGCCACCATTAGAGTGTCGCCGCAGAGTTTGCACCATAAACCAACATCGCGAGGGGGTCGTCGGAACTTCGCTCAAGGTTGCCAGGTACCTCCACGGCTGATGTAAACACTGTATCTAGGGTATGTTGGCGATTAATGCAAGTTAAAACATGTTTTTAACAATGAAAATCGTACAATTTAAATGCTGCAGCTATATGTTGACGTGATGCATCTAAATATCATTAATGAAATACATTGTTTGTAAACAAGAAAGTCGCACACGTGCAGTTCTGACTACCCCCTACCTTTAACCGTTTCACCACCATGGTTTGTTCCAACCCCATTGTTATCAATGGCGATTGTAGACCTGTTTACAGGGAATTGGAGTGAACAGGTAAAGGTATGGTTGAGATATTAGATTATTCTTTTTCGAAAATTTACCTTCAGCAGCAGCAGTAATAAACCCCTTTCTAAACCCCTTTCTAATGACTATCTGACAAGGTTACAAAGTTTCTGAGGCTGACAGAGAATAAATGCGTGATCAAAGCAGAACGACCTTGTCAACAGATTGAACCCACTCGGCTGTGTCAGTAAGTACTACTTTTACAGATTTTTATCGGATAGATGTTTGCCTAATCCCTATTTTTTTCAAAATCATATAATTGAAATTAACTTATATGTCATACATACATGGAGTTGGTGTTGTGGGAAATACCAATACAAGCTGTAAGTCATTAATTGAAAAAATAAATTTCTTTTTTTACGAAGTATAAGTCTTTTCACTTCATCAAAGCCATTTTCACATGCGTATGACAAGCAAGTATACTAAGATGTGTTGTGTGCGTGATAGCACAATTTACTTTATATTTACAACAGACCATTCAGAACAAACGCTCCTTCAAATCAGAATGCAAACAACCTATGAATGACGAAGGCACCAATAACTGACTTTATGGCAGTCGTAATTCGAAGTTTTCTGTCGCGAACGTAAATCCAAGTGCCATGTTGCTACATGATATTTTTCTTAAACAGTATCGCTATTGTATAAATTCAGGGACTCCATCTGGCGGTGTCTTTGATGTTCAAAAATATCACGCACGGTTGTGACATTATCGATAGTACATACATAAAGGTGAGTCTCGAAAACTTTCCAGAAGAGAGCTTCAATAAATCACAAGCAGTCAATTCCTGAAAGTAAATTTCAGCCGATTAGCTGCTACCATAGGTTCAGTATGCCAACAATGTTATCAGACCTGCCAACGTTAGAGTGTCGCTGCAGACTCTGCTCCACATATGTGAGACCTAGTCGAAAAATCTTCAGTAGTTATACACTACCAGTTCTAGTGCACGTACCTGATTCTAAGCTTAACTTTAAATATTAAGCCCATCATTACGATCGGGGTACGAGGGAGGGGGATGTGACCCCTCCCTCAACTCCCAAAGCCGTTGCGGCGTGGCCATTTTGGGCGAGCTATGGTGCTTCCTAACCTCCGACTAGCATTAAATTTTATATTAGATAACTGGCTGTTCGGAAACACTTTGATGATAGGTCTGAAAAGTAATAAAATAAATCAAAAACGTACAGATCTCATGAGCAGCACACGATACAACTTTTCTCAGTCCTCCTGTGAAATTTGGAAATCAGCGAACGGCGTTCTTGCATGAACGCGGTAAGGTGAGCAACGCATTCCCATGCATCTACACAAAGTTAGTGCCCACAATAACTGCGTTCCAATCATGTAAACAACCCATAGTATCCCCGTTCTTACAATACTATTTGTGTTTATTTGTAACAGTCTGTGTTCTTTGAGTGAGAAAAAAGGACGGGTTTTATACACTACCAGTTCTGGCGCTCAGCCTTACCAATAGAGCTATTTGGCTTCTTGAATATCAAGGAATGCAAACCTATATGTTTTAGATCTGCTTAAAGGGTCACAGGAAAGCATGATGCTCGCAGATGTTTTAATTAAAATAAGGACACATTGCTCGACAAATCGGCTATGCAAAGATTTTTTTTTGTGTTCAGCGACTATTTTGTATTCTAGCTTTATTCGTATCGATAGAGCTTGACTTATGCATTTATTCAATGATTGTAACGACGCAACTAAACGCAGATATTTGAATAAACAAACCTGTAAGCTTGGCGAAACGGAATTGCAAGCAGTACACTGGGAAGATTCTTGGTACATTTGTCGATGAAACCTGACATGGAAACAGTACTATGACAAGATTTTTAAGAAAATTGTAATATTGCTTTAGTTAGAGAATAAGACTTTTTACTATGAATACAAAAAATAATTATATTTTACCACACTTGGATTACTGTTGTCATTTATGGGGAGCATCACCGTTTAGGAAAAGGTTGCATAAGATTAAAAAGCGTGCTATCAGAGTGACGTGAGATGCAAAGTATAATGCTTCGAGTTAAGAGTTATTTAAAGCAATATATATAATGCTGCTACCGGTATTTGTACGGTTTTTAAATGTTGAATAATCTTGCGCCACAACATATGAAAATCTTTTTACCGAAATTGATCATAAAAGAGTTACAAGATCTAAGATGCAAAAATTGTTATTGGTTTCTGTAACAAATAAGGATCTTTACCGAATAGGATTACTATAAATAGTGCAAACAAGTGAAATAATGTTGATTTAAATATAAGATCTAGTGACTCATTGAGAAGTCTTAAAAAGTCCTACCTGAAAGGGTATCGGGAATAATTTATGTGTTTTGAATAGTCTTCTTGTCGATTTGTTTTTGTCATTTAGTGTGTGCGTTCATTCGCCTCTTGTGCGCTGGTTCACTCCTAGCCACTTTTTAAAATTTGCATTGTATTGTCCTTACTTTGATTGTCATTTTTCATGTAGTTCTGCTTTGTAACAGTTTGTATGGTCATTTGAGGGCCCTGGGGAAGATAAGCATCTTTACTGAAGCTTATCAGGCTTCACTCGTTAAACAAGGTTTAAAAAATAAACTAATAAAAAATAAAATCAAGGGTCAATACAACATAACAAAAATCATTGTATTGTGTACTGGCCCGTTCACTGTACAAGTAATAAGAGCGTATTTTTGGCTTAGCTATTTGTGTTTTCGCTATGTGGATAGAGCCTGGGCTCTCCTTTCAGATCGACCCATCGCCTAGAGAGAGAGAGATGCCCACAAGAACTAGACAACCTTCGAAGGTGCGCATGCCGGACTGCAATGGAAGGTACCAAGGAGGCGAGGGAGATTGGCAGGGGCAAGGAAGAAGTAGCGCTGCTCAGCCCTGTCGAAAAGATTGGACACATCGCCAGCAAGCTGGTCAGAGTGTTGGGGTTTGCTAAGAAGCTCGCATGATGGGAGCAGTGAGCCTTCGAGTCGTGCTGCAGCCCATCCTCTCCCTTTTCTTCAGAGACTTGTCACAAGGCCGGCTCCTTCATCCTATTGAACTGGGAGGGTGGTTCACCGAGTCATGGTAGTTAATCAGCATGTTTGGTACGAAATAAAATTTCAGAAAGATGGCCGGCAGGACTACTTTGGATTCCCCTTTATTTGTAGGAAAATAATGACGTCATCATCCCTTAGTCGGAGGGGTGCTGAAAGAGCTTTGAAAGGACCCAATAGGCACATGCCGCCAATGGAGGAGTTGCCATAGGGCACTCAGGCTCAATGTTTGTTGTTTTTATGCGTGTTTGTTCATTTGTTGCATATGTTTATTTTCATATACGATAAAGAACTAATAAAGAGTTGTATTTGTGTTCATATTTGTCAATAAAAAACAGTGTATTTTTTGTTTTATTTGTTTGTTCACAAATACAGTCTATAAATGCTAAATTATACAGTTCCTAATACAATTCCACATATACAATAAACCATTCCGCCTTTGCCATGAGCAGTCAGCACTCAAGTGTGCCCACTGTAGCGCGCAAACAAATTCCTTATGACTCAAAATAATTTGTCTGCAACTTTTGTGCAACAGTCGTCTACAGCTGATATTCATAATGCGTCCCCCTATTAAATAAGAAGAAGCAAATATCCGATCTATGTTTCACGTGGTTTATTCGAATATAAGCATGCCTTCCAGATTGAGAATAATTAATTCTCTGAGAACGTTGAGAACGTATTGGAACGTTCACGTGTTGAGATGATTAACTGAAAATCAAACAAAAAGATACAGGAAGTGAAAACTTAGCTAGTTTCATACACATAACCAGTACGCGCGCACCGGGAGTATGTCATGTGAGTGCAAACATGTCACAGGAGTGCAAATGTGATGTAGGCCCTCTGTGGTTACCTCTCTCGTCCGAACATGGGTAGCCTTGAACTTTAATACAGGCCTAACCGGTGAAACGTCTCGTGTTTTGCCCGAAAAATGACTGTAATTTTTCGGTTTTAGTAGAGCAATGGGTGTGAATTCATTAAAATCTCACTTTTTATTTCTGATTGTGAAAACTGGCAAAAATTATTCAGTTTTGGTAGAGCAATGTGGAGTGAATTTGTTAAAGTCTAACTTTTTATTTCTGATGGGGAAACAAAACAGGAACAACAGTGACACAGGATCTTGTTTACTTTCCCAGATTTTATTCATTTCAACAATTTAACACTATAACTTGTAACAGCACAATCTTACATGCTACAACTTTGTAACAACACAATCTTACATGATCGAACTTTCGAAGGTAACAAATGTTACGTGCAGAGAAAACGAACAAAAGGGTGAACTCAGCAGTTAACGTTTAAACAAAATTTATTACGAAAATAAAACTAATTGCTAAGTCAGGGATAGAGTACAAGCTTTAAAAGTGTACAGACTACTTATCTCAGCTGGGACGGCAAAGCTCCAGTCTCAGAGTTGTAACAGTCAGTCGGATGAATGAACAGTCCTTTGGCTTGCAGGCTTGAAGCTGCACAAAGTCCACAGTATAAATCCAGCGTTGGCAGTGAAGGTCTTGAAAAGTCTTGAGAATGACTACTGCTGGAGTTTCGAAACACTTGTAGTAACACGCAAGAGACACGATCCCAAAAGTCTGACTGGAAGCTGTGCACGTCCCTTTTTATACCCATGTGCTTACATAAGAGCATATAAGAACAATCTAGAACTTTTATTGACATGCTAATTACTGTTCTAAAATTATCTCTCTTGCACAACTCAGTAAATTTCTAGAACATTCCAAACATGACTAATTGAATTCAAGGTTGTGAGGTCATTAAGGGCAGTGACCTTGAGAATGTTCTAGACTAATTGAACTCAGGTCATGATGAGTGTGGGGGAAAATGACCTACATAACACACCCCCTCTTCAAAAAAGAAAATTTTTCAAAGAAAAATCTTTCTTTTACAAATGTAATCTTAAAAGTGTGAACAACAATAAACTCTTAATACGATAGAGACAGTCTGCAATTAAATTGTCTCTGCCTTTGATATGTCTAATGTCAAGATTAAACTCCTGTAACATTAAACTCCATCTTAGCAATCTCTGATTTTTGCCTTTTAATTTCTGCAGAAAAACAAGAGGGTTGTGATCAATATAAACCACTATTGGCTGATTTGAAGAAGTAATATAAACTTCAAAATGCTGTAAAGCTAATATCAAAGATAAACACTCTTTTTCAATTGTAGAGTAGTTTCTCTGGGATTTGTTAAATTTGCGTGAAAATAGCAAACAGGATGATCTATCCCATGACTATCCTCTTGCAATTTGATATTGGAAAACTTGAAATGGCATTTGATGGGTTGTTCTCTACTGAGGTGACATTGGATGGGTTATTCTCTACTGAGGTGACATTGAAAGGGTTGTTCTCTACTGAGGTGACATTGTATGGGTTGTTCTCTCTAGAGATGACATTGGACTGGTTGTTCTCTACTGAGATGACATTGGATGGTTGTTCTCTACTGAGAGGGACATCCATGGACTGTTCTCTACTGAGGGGACATCCAATGGACTGTTCTCTACTGAGGGGACATCCAATGGACTGTTCTCTACTGAGGGGACATCCAACGGACTGTTCTCTACTGAGGGGACATCCGACGGACTGTTCTCTACTAGGGGACATCCGATGGACTGTTCTCTACTGAGGGGACATCCGATGGACTGTTCTCTACTGAGGGGACATCCGATGGACTGTTCTCTACTGAGGGGACATCCGATGGACTGTTCTCTACTGAGGGGACATCCGATGGACTGTTCTCTACTGAGGGGACATCCGATGGACTGTTCTCTAATGAGGGGACATCCAATGGACTGTTCTCTACTGAGGGGACATCCGATGGACTGTTCTCTACTGAGGGGACATCCGATGGACTGTTCTCTACTGAGGGGACATCCGATGGACTGTTCTCTACTGAGGGGACATCCGATGGACTGTTCTCTACTGAGGGGACATCCGATGGACTGTTCTCTACTGAGGGGACATCCAATGGACTGTTCTCTAATGAGGGGACATCCGATGGACTGTTCTCTACTGAGGGACATTGGAGAGTTGGGTTGCACAACTCAGTAAATTTCCAGAACATTATAGACATGACTAATTGAATTCAAGGTTGTGAGGTCATTAAGGGCAGTGACCTTGAGAATGTTCTAGACTACTTGAACTCAGATCATGATGAGTGTGGGGGAAAGTGACCTACATAACACAAAGAGTGAATGAAATTAACGTTTTACTTTGGTAAAAAATTGTACTTATGTTAATGACCCTAAAAGATCACGTAGAAATATTATTGATGGCCTTAAAAAAATTTGTGAACAATATGTACAGTAAGTGTGGTCACTTTAATGCAGTCTTGTTGATGCATTAAATTTACGGGGCTTGAACTCACCATCTATACAATACTAATTCACCTAGCTCAGCAGTCAGTTAGCTAAATCCCCTCAAAATAGGTGTTTCAATAAGCAGCTTGGTCGCTCATGTAGCTGTGCTGTGATATTCAAGGAATCCAGTGGTAAGCTAGTTGTGTGCCTGATTTCGCCAAAACAAAATTAGCAATAATAGCATCAGTAATACACATTAATTCCTTCAAGCCATTTAAAAAAGTATACCACCAAGGGCACAGTGTTGCCCCTATCCGACAAACAAAAAGAGAGATTCCTATTTCCACTTGTTCAATAAAAGTGCTATCATGTTTGTAAAGAGTTTGAACTTTCAATTTTCTTAGGCAGAATTCCATTTTAACAACCACTTTTCAATTTTGTAGATCAACATTGAAAATTTGATGGCCCCCAGCTTGAAATGTTTGGATGATTTACTCAGAGCTAAGTAATACACAGATAAGCCAAGAATACAATATGCAATATACACACAAAATCAACAACTGGTGAGAAGGAAACTTACAGCAGCTCTATCAACTTTCCAATGTTGGATGTTAGAGAAAATTTTAAGATTTCAATTATATAAACTTTGTTGTACGAGTAGTACGTGTTACATTAAATGTGAAAACTTGGTTTCAGATGAAAATGTACAACTATATTTTGACAATTACTGCAAGCAAAATACTTTGTAAGCCAACATTGTCTACTGCAAGTTCAAAGTTGTAATCAAAAGTAGACAACCACTGGTATTGGTCGATGATAACTGATCAATTTGAACCTTGGATGGAGTAAATACATGCAGTATACTGATTAAAAATCAATATGTGTCAGAGGGATAGGGATAGTCAACATTGTTGTTTATTCTGTTTGTGTGGTGAAGTGACCTCATATTATCCTTCATTACTCATCTTATTCATTCGTCACATGATTTCACTTGGCTGGCCCCCATCTTTGTGATGATTTACTGAATCAAGTGATGACATGACAGCTTTTTGATATTATGGAATAAAATGATTGTAACTCATATATATACTCTAATTTTAACGGTATGGTGCATCGTGCCATATGCCTTCTTGTGGATCAAAATCCCTCATCAATGTTTGGGTTTCATCCATGAAATATTTGCTAAACTTGGTCAACTACAAAAACATAGACTCACAATTTTTTCTTCATCAAATTTCACTTTAAATAAGACAACATTCTTTTCATTGTCTTCAAAACTGTTTTACAAGGTATTCGGGGTTAGTATAGGTCATTTAAGGTTTAAGACTAAAATATTGGCTCCAAAAATAAAAAAACCAGTACAATGTCACTGTTCGCTCCTATATAGTTATCAAAACAAGCAAGTACAATGTTAATTTATCGCTAATTTCCATATGTCATGACTTTTCCAATTTAGTTGGCTATCTCCAGAAATACTGCTTTAAATTTGATGACATTGTGCATATGTTGAGTGGTCATGTCAATAAATTGCTAATTTGAATATTTTTAAACTTTCATAATTAGTGTGATATGTCTAGAAATGCTACATCAAATGTGATGAAACATGGTGTAGATCTTGTTCTTCTAGTTGTTTAATCGCGTGCAAAGATATGCAGCAGTTTCTGTCAGTTAAATGCTTATTTGGATACTTAATGGATTTCCATAATTAGGCTGATATGTCAAGACACAGTACAATGAATTTCATGAAACTTGGTACAGATGTTGAACTCTCATTGCCTTAACAGTGAACTAAGAAAGATATCCGTTTCATATAAATAAATTTAAATTTGTACATTATATGAACTTTCCTGTTTAGAGTGACATGTCCAGATATGCTGCATCAAATGTGATGAAAAATGGTAAAGATTATGATCGCTGAGTACGTAATACTGTGTAAAGACATCAAGTAGTATCATGTCAATTAATTGCTAATTTGCTTATTTGATGAACTTCGATAATTAGTATGATGTGTCTAGAAGTGTTGCGAACTTGGTACTGATGTAAATCTTCCAGTAGTATACTAGTGTGCGATGATATGTAGTATCGTGGTACAGATGTTAATCTCATTGAACTGTAACACTGTGTGAAGACACTGAGAAGCATAATGCCAAATAATTGCTAATTTACAAAATAGATGAAGTTTCATAATAAGTGTAATAAGTCTAGAAGCGCTGAATCAAACTGATGAAACATGGTATAGATGTTTATCCTCCAATAGTGTAATGGCGTGCAAAGATATGTAGCAGTATCATTTAAATTAACCGCTAGTTTGCATATATTATGAATTTTCAGAATAAGTGATGATGTGACAAGAGATTGTTCATCAAATTTCATGGAGCTTGGTCAAGATGTTGTGCTCTCATTGCTTTAACAGTGTAATGACATTTATCAGTGCTGTTACGTTAGAAATTACCACACACAGTCAGTGAACACGAGAAGCGCACTATGGAGTTCAATAGTAACCAAAATTATTTAATAGAAACTAAAATACTCACAAATAATTAAACATTATGCAAAAGTTACCCTGCATGGTCGAGAGCTTTGTTGGTAACCAGTCCTTTCAAAAAAAGTCAGCGGGGTGTGGTTACAATCAAACAGTCCGGTCTTTAGGGCAACGTGGCATTCAGTACATAGTCAACATCTTCGTGTTCATGTTTGCAAAAGCGTTTTTTTCCTCTTCCTCCTTTACTTACGTAACTGAAGAAACAATCGTTGACTGTCCTGCAATATCCGCATTATTTCTGTAAACTCAGTTGTACAGCATACGTTCAGGTCAGACAGGCGTGTACCGCAATGTCAGTCAGACAGGCGAGCTTTTAGATGTTATGCAGTCTCCTCATGTACTTTGAGAACGTGTCTATATATATTCGGTGTACACCTGGTCGGCAGCAACATTAAAATGTCCAGCGTATAAAATTCACATGAACTCTTGGAACACAACAGGTGACGACATACTATAAAACTCTCGAGCCAAGCTACTAATCTCTCTCGAACAAGCTTACAAAAAATGAATTATGGGGCATCGTAACAGTGCCATGTTAATTACTTTTTAATTTGCGTAATTGATAAACTTCCTGATTTGAGTGATATATCCAGAAATACCACATAAAATTTCATAAAACTTGGTATAGAAATTGATCTCACTGTGCTGTAATACAATTCAGTGACACTTAGCTGTTTTGTTTAAATTAATTGCTAATTTGCACACATCATTACACTACATCAATTGTGTGAAATGTGGTACAGGTGATAATCTGTCAGTGTTATAATGTAATGAAATATGTGTGGCAACATCCTGCCGATTAATTTCTGCTTGAATCAATTAATGACCTTTTGTAATTAGGATTTTCACCACCATTGAGCTCATTCTTGGCAATTAAGCCTTGTTTGTATCACACTATTTTTAATCACAGAACCAATTAATGTACATGACTCTATCCTCGCTCTCTGAGCACCTGTAATCAAATTACCAATTAACAAGCGGAGACTGTGTCATGAACGATGACTTGTTGTGGCGTATTTCCAGCTGCACTCCATTCTTCGTGTTCATCACTCTCAGGCCATTGCCTAGGAAAATGCCGTGCTCGAAGCTTCTCAAGCCCACAGACAGCCAGAAGCTGTTCTTCAAGAACTCGATCTTATGAAGTAGGAGGTATTCGATGCCATCTGCAAAGTATTGATGGGCATCTTTGATCGTCACACTAACACTTTCAAGGCTTGGATTAATGGAAAGCTCGCTGTCTAGCTGGGCTTGCCACTCTGCCTTTTTAAGCAGAATAAGCCGCCCTTTCATACTGCACCAAGGGACGTTGACATTCTCATTGATGATGTGTCAATTTTTGAGAAGGGGATCGTGCAAAAATGGTCGACATGCCCTTACAAGAAGTTCTTGATGCTGTTATAGTAGCCAGCGACATCTCGGGTCAAGCTCTCTTCTTTGATTTTTTCGTACTTCATCTGGATATTCATCAGTGAGAACACCAAATCAGCAGGGTCCTCAGAGACTATTGGTTGAACGACTGGCACAAGGGAGGTTTCCACTCAATGTGGCTACCGAGTGCAGTGGGGTAAGTGGCACCATGGCCGCTTGTGAGCAGGTGTTAGAGGTTGATGCATACTTCTTCTTATAAATGCCATACAAGCAGTTTCCGTCTTCATCTTTTGCATTGACATCGCCAACACTGCTTCTGAGCTTTCTTATATTCGTGATCTGGATGCTGTAAAGGGCCATATCATTTCTGAATTTCTCATCTCTTTATGTCTCTATCGTGTGGAATTGTGAGAAATTGAGAAGGCTCTCGCTTTCGAATTTGAGGACTAGCCGGCTGACTATGTTTTGGAAACATTCCTCACCACGCTGTTGTTTGCATGGCCTTATTTTATTTCCAGGTCAAACAACAGGTTGAAAGAATAGGGCAAAAGCACGACATATGATGCCAATTTTGGGCATCAGGTATAAAGTGTCTTGCCCGGCAGTGCTTGGCTGGGATTATGAGGGACGACATGAATCCTCACTGCTTTTGTTCCTCACAGACTCTTGTGGCTATAAGTTGGGTCAGAGATTTGTTGTATAGCATTTTTGCATATCATACATATGATAAAATGGTAGACAAAATGTTGGTTTATGAAGACTGGGGTACAAGCATATGAGGATGCTGCAAACGAGCCGTTGAGGAAGAGATTGCTTTTTGGGAGTAGCCTCAATGTAGGCTACTCCTAAGATAGACTGACAGCATAGCAAGCAGAGCTCCTACAACAGGCATTTGAAACTATGCACTCCAAAGGGGCATCAACCCAACAGGTGTAAAACACTTAAGGCTCAATGAAAGGGTTAAAGATAGAGAGATGTACTACAAGGGCCTTAATTCGACATTCAGAGGAGGAAGGAGACAATACAAAGATGTGACATTGAGCAGAGAAAGGGTTGGGAGAGAACTTTTAAGAGATGTCCTGGGAGATGACCCAGACATCGAGGGTGATTCCCCAGCCACCGATGCAGACAATGTTGACTCCGTTGAGATCATAAGAGAACTTCTGGAAAATAAAGCCAATAAACTCGCCTCTGAGGATGATGGTCGGTTGCGAGATTACCTGACTAAGCTCAACGAGGATGTCAGTCGCAATGCAGAAAATATACAGCCTTGGCATTAGCTGTTCACGATGAAGACGTGCTTGAGAACAAAAAGATTATTCCAAAATATCCCACTCATTGAGTTCAAAGCTTGGCAGCGGCAGTTTGGATGGCGGTTGTCAGGGTGATTCTCAAGACAACCGCTTTCACTAGTCGCAATGTGCTTAACAACAAACTGTCTGGACTGGAGAAAGCCTTCAAAACAGAGAAAAAAAGGAGGGCATAGGAAAAAATCAATCGAGAAAGAGAGGTGTAGATAGAGCAGATGCAGTGAATCTAAAACTGGAAAAGACAGACACTGAGCCAAAACTGGAGACTGAGAGAGAGCTGTCCTTGATGGATGACTACTTGCAGCTCTCTTTTTGCAAGAGATGTGGACGCAACCCCTCTTATGGCTGATGAGCCCAAGATTCATGAGTACTACACACCAAGCGCTGGAAAGCAAAAATGGAAATTGATCTATGCTTTTTCGGCAGCCTTATGGTGTTTCTCCTTTGACTGATGCAAATCATTTGCTGATGCCTGGCTTATTGGCAGAGGTTGGCAGGACGGCTCAGATAGATATGGAGGAGGACAAGCCTGCCATCCCTGAGAAGACTGGCAAACTCAAGGTCTCGATCCTCTTGGAGCACATCTAAAGTGGTGTGACGATCCTCTATCATATTGTTTGTGGCTGGATAGCTGAGTTGAATGAGCGTGCCTGCCTGAGGTAGCTCTAGCTCTAGCTTGTCCCTATTAGACTGAAAAATATAGTAGCCATTGTAGGCGCAGCACTGCCTCTTAGTTGTGCCGTCCCATTTTCGTGAGTATGATGTGCTGCTGCCACCTCTTTGGGGCCACTTCTTGGACAGCTCTCATGTGACCATGGGCGAGGTTGTCAACCCCATTTTCGTGATCCAGTGCTTGCTATCGCAGGGTGGACAGAGAGATGTTGTCCAAATACTGTCTATAGATTCGGTTCTGCACTTTGGAAGAGTCTCTTTGAACTTCTTTTGGCAGATAAGCTGTGTCAGCACACTTGATGACCGCTCCCCTTGCCTCTAGGAATGAGTAAATCTTGGGAAACAGGTCCACACACTCGGCAATAGGGTGCCTAGCACACTCGTCCTTCATCTTGCCAAGCACCTTCTGGTTCTCTTGGCTGTAGAGGAAGTGATCATGCAGGTAATTTAACATGTCGTAGAGGGGCCAGTGCCTGGCCATGTCCTGGTAGAAGTCCTCTGTCTGGACCTCGAGGAGAAGCAAGTCAGTATCCATGTAGCTCTCTCCATACTGGAATTTCATCTGGTTATAGAAGAAGGCCTTCAGCGGGATGCCTGCCTTAAGCTTGTCTAGGGAGGTCAACAGAAATGGGTGCTGTCGATTAACCTGCGCTGCAAATGGGGAAGGAGGTATATTTTCTATGTTGTTAGGGATGCAGGCAATTTTACCCTCTAGTTCAGTGATGGCCTACATCGGGAGATTGGAGTCATAGCCCCACAGGTTATGGAAGACAACCAGTATGGTCGTGTTTTTTTTGCTCAGCCACAGCTTAGGTTGGAAGATTCTTGGCCTCTCCGCAGTACTGCCCTTTAATATGGCAGTGGACAGAGTCTCTGTCTAGTGACTTCGGGCACTTGTGATATGGCACTTTTCTTTGTCAGCTCTGAGGAAATGCTATACAGGTTGAGCACTCTTTACTCCACGGTGGGTTTGTCTCACCATAGCAGTGCATAACAGCCACATAGCAGACGGTGCAGAGGTTGTGATGCTGGGTAGCCCGTGTGTGACTTGCTGCAGGGTTGAGCTTGGGCCCTAGCCCTCCACCTTAGTGATCAGGGCCTCAAAGTCAGCATAGATCACAAAGGGGGCAGGGAGCTGCTTGTGGTGGTTCTATAAGGTGAGCTTGTTTTGGCTATCTTCTGGCATCTCTACCCTCGCAACCGTGTTCCCCAATCCCTTGGCACTCAGGCCTGTGGGCCTCTAGCAGGTCCTGCCTGATGTAGCCACCAAAGCAGTGTACGGGTCATGATCCTCGAGGCAGTGTACGCAGTTGTGTTTGCTTGCCGCCTTTGACTGGTCGTTCAAGAGGTGGTTGAGCTATTTAACCCTAGTGTAGTGCAATTAACCAGCCACCTTAAAGGGCCTTTGGCATCATTTTCAAAGTTTTTTTTCCCTTCATTAAATAATGCCTATACTGACAATATACAGACAGACACAAGTGTTGGAGGTCAAGGTCAACAACTTTATTCTGATGTTGACCGGCTATGAGCCGATTTCCGCCACTATAGGCGTAATAAGATACATGTTCTAAAGACAACAAAGCCGAAAGGAAAAAGAAAAGAGAGAGAGAGAAAAAAAATCAATCAATTGCCAGCTATTAGGGTAGGGAGGGAGGGTGGGGAATGCTCTGAGATCAAAGCACACAAGTCAGCTAGGGGACCTGTCTATGGATTGCATATTGTGTCAGTTCGGAAAGACGTGCGCGAATGGCGAAATTTGACTCCATTTTCATGCCTGGTGATCAGGGCCCTTTTCTCACCCACGCCAGGCAGCAGTATTTGCATATTAACCAACAGGTTCAATTAACGTCAT
This sequence comes from Ptychodera flava, assembly GCF_041260155.1. Classification (NCBI taxonomy): domain Eukaryota; kingdom Metazoa; phylum Hemichordata; class Enteropneusta; family Ptychoderidae; genus Ptychodera; species Ptychodera flava. Next base: position 3,183,795 of record NC_091945.1, on the reverse strand, counting down.
TTGTACAACGCTATTGACACGAAAGAGTATTTAGCGGTCCTTGCATAAATTGGACCACAAACAAAATCAGCTAAATAGTGCTCACAAATGCCCAGTAAACACTGGCAAGGAAGCCGTTCCGGTAGTCCAGCTGCAGGGACTTGTCAAGTTGCTTCCAGCGAGGACCAGAATTCAGAAAGTGATTTTGAGGGGAATTAGCCTGAAGGCGCATAGGCAACCCAAGGCATGTGGGACGAGTGGTTCCAAATCAGAGTCAGATTCTGACTCTGAAAGACATAGCGCGAGTGGACAAGCAATTATAATGCTCGGGACGGATTGGAAAGTACGACTAGGTACATTTCATTTCTTTGTATGAAATAAGACAGTATCAGTCTCAGTTTTAACTTTTCACGGTTGATTTTATTTTATAAAGAGTGGAGCGATCCCACCCCTGAGTGTTTCGGTTCAAAGTATTGCATGTTGTAGCTGCAGTACAGTACACTCAGTGTGACTGTTGGATTGACCTTTCATGACCCTAACTTTATTTTCAGAAGATCGCCCTCTATCAATCTTAAGGCCCTCTGACAGAAAGGTTAAGAAACTCCTTGGCAAAACAATTAAAAGGTTACAGATTAAATTACACCTACGCAGACACATTTTTCTGCACTGTCTTAAAGCAAGTAGACATGCCACATGGATCTAACAAACACTCCGGCCAAAAGTAGGACCTTAGGCGCAATGATGTAAGTCGTTTCCTTTCATGGCCTTCCAATTATTTCGATGACCATTTGAATTCAGTGGTTAGATAATTTAGTAGAATTTAGTTCTTTGCTTCCATTTACTTTGGACTTGATATACCTCGACTCTCCGGCGTAGACAATGAATGACCTTGTATTTTAATCTCTTTATTTATCTAGTTTTCACCTCTTCTTGAATAAACCTATCCTAAACTAAAGCAACTGAGGGTGGTTATTTCTTGGAGTGGTTGGAACTTAGCGGATATAAAAGTAACTGGACTCCGCCACAGAGACAGTTTTCGGACGACCTCAGTTTTCGGACATTCAATCGTATGCTGTTCGTCGTACTCACTTCACTCCGTAATGATAACATTTTACAAGTTATGTGACCTCATATTAAGGAAGCCCTTGCCTCACACCCTTACGGACATGAGATTTGCGAAGGTGTGAAAGGCTGTTTGCCTGTATTAAGATATGTCGTCGCTGAACTTCGAAAAGCCGAGAAAAGTCAAACGAGTTGGGCTAGGGGTACACGCCCACCCGTAACTTTTACTTGCGTTTTATCTGAACACATGGGGCGTTACGTAATGCAAGGCAGTGACGTAAGCTAACTTCAAGACCCAAAGAGTGATTTTACATCTGGTTGTATGGGCATGTCATAGGACCTTTAATTCCCCTTGGCTGCTCTTTGATACGAAGGACGATGATGCCTCTGTCCCAGCCAAAGATATTGATGGACGGGCCTCCCTGTCTCTCTACTTTACCTATTTTGGAGAAGTGGGACAGGCAACTACCCCTCGGAAGGCTTGACCCAGTTTGTCTTTAATATTAAAGGGTATTTGGTCGGCCTTTGAGGATCTTCTCCCACAGGAAACAAAGCTAGCAAAATGTCCTGTAAAGGTGTTGTCGTCTTTGTTTTTCACATTAACAATTGCCTTCTTGTCTATAATGGCTGCTGTTAGTAGGATGTAAGAACCGCCTCCCAGAGGCTGGTATTAAGTGATGTCCGGCCAGAGGGTGGTAACTCTATCAATCACCTCGCCTTAGCCTCTCTGTGTCCACTTTTCCAACATCTCCAGGAGAGCTGAGAAGACCTTGTCTAGTGCTTCATGCATCTCACTGGCCTGTAGGCGTACATTTTGCCTGTTACATTAAACAGACTCTGGGTGATCTTGGTTACCATCTGGTTTGTCTACCATAAGACAGACCCTTAGCACCAACTGGAGCTTCAGGCTTCCCAGGTACCGAACTTCGATTGATGAATCCCTGGCTGATCTGCGGTCGTAAAGCCACCAAAGAAGGCTCGGGATTCAGCTCCAATATGATGCCTCTCGACAAGCATGACATGTGTGGTAGAAAGTAAGGTCATCTCCAAGACCAGACCCAAAGTTATAAGCCATAGCTATTGTGCACAATTATACGTAATATATAATTTGTAGGGTTTTTTTAATATATAATTCAAATTAAGTCGGGGGCTAGGAAGCACCATGAGTCGCCCAAAACGCCAACTCGTTCTTCCAAACTATCATATCCTGTTTTCTCTGCCTCATCACACCACTTCCTTTCCTCTGCAAGGCTTTCATTTTTTACTGTCATACCCTAGCAAGGTGGATCCTACATTTCTCGTTCATGCAGCTCCAGCCGCACTGCTGCAAGAGCCCACCAGCAGCCACTTGCACATGTTTTTATCGCATAAAGTAGACCCTTCATCGATCATATACCTAACTGTTAAAAATATTCTGCAAATCAATAGAAGTTTGCCTTGCCAGAATGGCTTGGGAAGTAGAGGTAGGGTCAGACCCCTTCCTCATCATCTAAATAGCGATGGTGGGCTTATATTTAAAATTAAAGCTAGAATCAGTTAATTGCGCCTGAACTGGTAGTGTATAACTACTTTCTTCCACTGTATCTGGCAGCCTTTGAAATCATACCCTCTTTATTAACCTTTAATGCTCATTTTGCAATTCCTTAATCACACCAAACTACTTACTTGCACAAGTTACGTCCACTATTTAGTTTGTGGTTGAAACGATACATTGAAAGCAATGTCATAGAAATTAGAGTTGCTCACAATAAGCATCAGAGGTAGAACAAAGACAACAAACTGGCCTACAGATAGTCCTGTGTTATAAATTATTATGACATATTTACGGTAGTGATGTCAGTCTTCCAATAGATTTGAGTTCATAGAGCAAATGGCGAATCTTAAAGAAGCCATATCTCTAGGAATAATGCCTTCATGTTATTGATCATTGAACCATTTGACTCCTTATAATACAAATATTTGATAGTGTACACGTCGTATGCAAGAGAACTACACGTATGGAGATTAAGAACTTAAAATCATTATTTGTCTCATTAAGTGAATGCAAAAAATGGCTGTTCTCAGAAACCCTAAATAGATTTTAATTCTAAACTTATAGTGACACTTTCTTGAGACATATGACCCCTCATTGGAAAGGTAAATTATTCCTGCATTTGGATAAAAGCCCTGTGATGGTTATAAATAGCCGTATAACACTAATTTGACAGTTATGAAAACGTTTTCCATTGGTTTTAGATCGGATGCAGCACACAAACAAGAAAAAAGACAACCTCAATTTATTTCTAAAAAGTGGCAATATCATGCGTTTACATTAAGAAAGTACCGTGAGAGATCATTTTTGAACTTCGAGAGCGGTCATAACACCATATCTGGTTTCGTGTTATTGTAATTACCGTATTGCACGTGGGAGCTCAAATTATATCGATTTGTGTTATTCTAGAATAATTGTGATATCTTGATGTAATGTTGCACCCTGTGAAACCTGTTAAAAGCAATTTTTATGGTGTAAAGAAGGAACAGAAACTGGTACATACATGAAATATGCCTATATGATAATATAATAACTTAGTTATTTTACGATGACGGTATCTCTTTGCAATGATTGAGACTTTGCGCAGTTCAAAGAAATCAGTGTTGTGAGTGACAGTCATTAAAAATAATCATTTGTCAAGCAATACTTCTATATGACAAGAGAAAACAAATGACACAAGTGCCATCATCCTTTTCAAAATCATAAATTGGATTTCGAAAATATGCGTTTTCTTAAGATAAAAAAGGGGCGGAAGAAAATCCGTAAAGTTTAACTAATACATTGAAGATCAATATCCTTTAAATTCCCAAGCGCTTTTGATTATTCAAGTGTCATTTTGCTTCTGTTGCCACTTTCTATCTAACAAAGTAATTTGTATTGTAACCCATGATCTTCAGATGACTTTTCTGATTTCCACAACAGATCACTTAAATTGACCCAATGGTGAGAAGAAATCATATAAATAGGGCTCTGTGATACGTCTGACAAAATATCTACTCAAACTTTATGTGCACGTTGGAAAGCAAACTGCAAACATTACATTTGAGCGATGGCTAATGCAGAAAAAGAAGTTCAAAGAGAAATATTGCAGGTGAGTGCGCTAATGTGACCGTGCTTGCATAATGAGTGGAAGGCTTCTCCTAAAGAAATAGTCAACCCAAATGTCAACCTGCCTTTAAAAGTTTAAGAAGACTATTTTGTAACATTTATGATGAAAAGACAAGAAATGGCTATTTCATCTCCTAGAAATTAATGTTTTTTAACTGCTGTACGTGACGCCATTTTCACGGTATGGAAGCACAACCTATCGGAATTCCACAGAAGGGCTTCACCGTTGATGACGTAAAGTTTTCATGTTTTGTTGAGGAAGTTAGCGGGTATCGCTAGGGCGTCTGATCTACCATACATTTGTATTGAGCTGCTGCACTATAGCTATGGATACACCAGGCCTTTAACCTTATAACTTTGAACCAGAATTCAGCGATTTTTAACTCCAGGATTTCCAACCTGGTGTTTCCAATGAATACACGGACATATCGTCATAATCGCAAGTAAAACAAAGGAACGTGCCTCCACCTGTTACCGTAGGAAGCTGCACAAGCTGTTACAACGTGACAGGAGGCCATGTTTATTTTATTACATATTTTCGATATCGCCTGGTGACGAAACAAACTCTAACTTACCCAAATTGGTGCATTTCGATCAGCATTGCAAGCTAGCTATTGTGACTTGACAACAAACGATGTTGGTTTTCGAACGCCCGAAGAGAATTGGATGACGAAATTGCTCCACCTGTTAGCCATTGCATGGAGCTGGCGCCATGGCCATTGCAACGCTGGTTCAAAATGTTGACAAATCTTTTTATAACAAAGAACGTTTATCAAACAATGCTAATCCAAAGTGCTAATTTTCAGTTTATATAAATAACTACATAAAGAAGTGAACGAATCATTACGGGAAGGCTCCATAACTTACGAATACCCTCCTTCTCTATGAGGATCAATTTCACAGACCTGCCTTTCCTACAATGGCACTACAATGGCACCAGCTGGATTAGATAAATATAACAATGGAACAATCACACCTCGAGGGATTAAAAGTCTTCTGTTTGTCACCCGTGTTGGTCAGGCAAGGACTCGGGTTTCAGGTACCATGCAAGTTAATGCAGTCTTCCCCTAATGTGACGAAGTAATTTCGAGCACCGTTCACACTGTAGTGTTTCTCGAGGCACTAAGACGAAATTTCAATTTATCCTATCAACGTGCAGTCACATTACTTACACTAAATTTTCCTTCACTTACAATTTCATTCACCTGGTCGCGAGCTACCGATACTTAGAAACCACCATGGAGGTAGAAAAAGAGTGATCGCGCGCTTGGATTTTGTCGTCGTTTGTCTGCTATCAACTGCTGCTGCTGAAAGCCATTACCTCACCAGCGGTCGTGGAAAAAAGTCGGGAAAAATTCTTCACTTTACAGCCATTACGAGCTGTCGACCAGTCGTGGAAAGAAAATACAGAAAAAACGTCGAACAGCTGAAAGCCACGATCTCACAACCTGTCATTAAGAAAATGACTGGAAAAATTCAACACTTATAGTTACTACTGGGCGACCGGTCGTGGAAAGAAAAAAGAGAAAAAAGTTAAAAAAGCTGAAAGCCGTGACCTGGTGACCGGTCATGGAGAAAAAATACTGAAAAAATCGAAACCTCAAAATCACGACCTCACGAGCGGTGTTGGAGAAAAAAATAATGAAAAAAGTCATAAAACTGAAAGCCACTTCTTCACAACCGGTCTTGCAGAAAAGTGTCGGCAAAATCCAACACTACAGCCACGACCTTGCGATCGGTCGTGAGTAGAAATTATAGGAAAAAAGAATGAAATAAACTACCGTTCGACGGATCAGGAGAGACAATATGGCAAAATTTAAAATCCACGTACTATATATAGCAATGTGGAGAGAAAGCAGCCTTGAAAATAATCAATCTGACTGAGGAGAGACAAACTAAAAATCTTCGATCACATATATTGAGTTTCTGATTTAATTTTTACACCCTTGAACTTAAAGTTCCCAGCCTTTAGCTCATCAATGACTTTATGTGCTGCTGCACTTGATTGACGAGTTGTAATTACAATAATGCACTGATCTCTACCTATGGAAATTCCTTGACACCTTAACCCTTGCTGCAGAGAGCCTCGTTTTCACTTCAAACATGGCATGGTTGTACAACCGGTCTTCGTGAAGTGTGCTCATATAAAACATTGGTTCATTTTGGGCCAAGTATTGAAATAAATGTGATTAGTTAACAGTGTTTCTGGAAATTTCTTGTAATTCCGCACCGGTAACGAAGTAATGAACTTCACTTACTGCTACTTGTTTATTATACAATTCATCGGCGAAATCTCTCGGTATTTTTTCGACGCTACATGCGCTGTGGTATCGTAGAAAAAAATTCAACCTACAACACAAAGGCCTGATAATAAAGTTAACTTTGAGGTGCCTATATTTTTTCTAAAAGGAAGAAAAGACTTCATATATGTTTATGTCAGAAATTTTCCCGAGATCAATGAAATTTGTCATCTATGCAAAGTTTATGATGTAGCACTAGCAATAGCACGCTACAGACAAAATGTCTCAGTGACTCGGATGCACAAGAAATTATTTGATTGATTTTTTACCCGAATTCTTTGGCAGCATGTCTTGGATTCAGATAACGCATTTCAACATATGGTTCGTTTCCGGTGTTGTGATACGTGGACGCTAGTTGCGTTGATGCGGTTAAACATGACCGAGCAAATGGAAAAGTTTCTGATTTCAGTTGATCAAGCGAACTTTATAATGTTTTAAAATACCAATGCGATATCATCAGAATAACAAGGATGACAAGTAAGTAAGAAGGTAAGTAAACTTTTTGTGAGGAGTTGATCAAAGCAAAGCTCTCCGGTGGTACAGAAAAATCATAAATATTTTAAACTATAAATCTCTGTTTTGTTACGGACAGTGTCTCTCTCAATCGTCCTTGATATCTTCTTTTCACGGATGCATTTGCTTCCAGTGTAGTTTTGTGGTGCAGCATCATCTTGAAGTCTTTTCCTAATCACTATATGATTATGGATCGTCCAACTGCCGACGTAGTCCTTCTCTTCAAATGGTCTTCGCATACGCAAAAACTTGCACTGTACTAAGTTCTGAAAACTTATGTCAATGCCAACCTTACCGGCAACAATTGTAGAGGCTTTTTCACTTAGGGTTTCGAATCATGCAGAATGCCTAATCGAAATCTCGCTCAAGATTATTGGTACATCCGTAATAGTTACTCCGTAATACTGTGAACTATTATATCTGAGGAGACGTCCGAAATCGGACCCGCTAGCCAATGCACCAAACCCCAAAGCTTTACCGCATCATCTGGGCATTTCTCCCGGCACACTTTGCTGAGGACGTAAATAATATGGTCGTGCACAGTTAGGTAGTAAGACCACTAATTTATTTCACGGAGATAGTTCGGAAGAAAAATAGTGAAACTTTGAAGTTTTGATACCTGCATAGATGCATGTTTAGTTTGAACTTTAATGTCAAGCATTTTGTTAAGATATTTTTCTGCGTGAATCAAAATGCAGACTGTTGTGAATAATGGCTGAAGCATTCATTTATATGAGTTCTAGGGCCCATATAAATCATAACAATAAACCTAAATTTTGTCAAAAACACCACTAAGGCGCTATTTTCATCTCAAAATTCCTGTGGACTTGCCCACACGAAAAATTCATCAGTTGTCAAGTTGGCATTGACATAATACCTGTTAAGAGGATTCATGCCGCTGAATGTTTTAAACAAGCGACCTAGCGGCCGATATAGCTTCTCTGTGTTATGTAGAGAATAATTATTTTTAAACACATGTTGATGAAGGAGGTGGAAATCTTTGATGGCTCAATCCAGTGGCGAGAAAAAAGTGGCCAAAATAGCTGCAAAAATACACAATTGAAGATTTCATCATACTTTGAATATATCGCATCGGATCATCCCTAAGAACATGTCAACCAAAGCTATCTAAAATTTTCTGACCAAAATGGTAACCATTGCCCCCAAAAATAAAAATTGCAGATTTCATCATAATTTCAAAAGATCAAATTCAGTTCATCTGTAGAAACCTGCATATCGAATTTCAAAGCTATCAGACCAGTACTTTTCTAGTAACACATGTTTTGGCCAAAAATGTTAAAATTGCCCCAATTGCAAAAATACGAAATTGCAGATTTCCTCATTATTTCAATAAATATCATTTAGTTCATCTATTGGAACATGTATACCACATTTCAAAGCTATCAGATGAGTAGTTTTTGAAATACACATTTTTTGACCAAAAATGGCAAAAATATCCGCCAAAATACAAAATTACATATTTCATCAGAAATTCAATATACATTACTTAGTTTATCTATAGAAACCTGCATACAAAATTTCAAAGCTGTTAGACCAGTACTTTTTGAGAAACACACTATTGACCAAAATGGAAAAATGGCCCCAAAAGTTCAAAATTGCAGATTTCATCATAATTTCAATAACTATCATTTAGTTCATCTGTAGGAACCTGTATACCAAATTTCAAGCTATCAGATGAGTAGTTTTGGAAGTACACATTTTTTGACCAAAAATGGCAAAAATTGCCCCAACATACAAAATTACAGAGTTCATCAGAGAATCAACATATATTACTAAGTTCATCTGTAGAAACCTGTACAATAAATTTTAAAGCTGTTAGACCCGTACTTTTTGAGAAACGCATTCTTTGACGAAAGCCCAAAATTACAAAATTGCAGATTTCATCATAATTTCAAAAGCTCAAATTTAGTTCATCTGTAGAAACCTGCATATCGAATTTCAAAGCTATCAGACCAGTACTTTTCTAGTAACACATGTTTTGACCAAAAATGTTAAAATTGCCCCAATTGCAAAAATGCGAAATTGCAGTTTTCCTCATTATTTCAATAAATATCATTTAGTTCATCTATTGGAACCTGTATACCACATTTCAAAGCTATCAGATGAGTAGTTTTGAAATACACATTTTTTGACCAAAAATGGCAAAAATATCCGCCAAAATACAAAATTACATATTTCATCAGAAATTCAATATACATTACTTAGTTTATCTATAGAAACCTGCATACAAAATTTCAAAGCTGTTAGACCAGTACTTTTGAGAAACACACTTATTGACCAAAAAATGGAAAAAATTGCCCCAAAAATTCAAAATTGCAGATTTCATCATAATTTCAAAACTATCATTTAGTTCATCTGTAGGAACCTGTATACCAAATTCAAAGCTATCAGATGAGTAGTTTTGGAAGTACACATTTTTTGACCAAAAATGGCAAAAATTGCCCCCAAAATACAAAATTACAGAGTTCATCAGAGAATCAACATATATTACTAAGTTCATCTGTAGAAACCTGTACAATAAATTTTAAAGCTGTTAGACCCGTACTTTTTGAGAAACGCATTCTTGACCTAAGCCCAAAATTACAAAATTGCAGATTTCATCATAATTTCAATAAATATCATTTAGGTGATCTGTAGGAACCTATATACCTAATTGCAAAGCTATCAGATGAGTAGTTTTGGAAGTAGACATTTTTTGACCAAACATGGAAAAAAATACCCCAAAAATACAAAATTGCAGATTTCATCATAATTTCAATACATATCATTTAGTTCATCTGTAGGAACCTGTATACTAAATTTCAAAGCTATCAAATCAGTAGTTTTGGAAATACACATTTTCTGACCAAAAATGGCAAAATTGCCCCCAAAATACAAAATTCCAGATTTCATCAGATACTTAGTTCATCCATAGAAACCTGTATATCAAATTTCAAAGCTATCAGACCATTACTTTTTTAGAAACACATTTTTTGACCAAAAATGGCAAAAATTGCCTTAAAATGCAAATTTGCATATTTCTGCACAATTTGAACAAATCTGAAATAGATAATCCCTAGGGACATATGTACCAAATATCAAAGCTGTCTGACTGGTAGTTTTGAAGAAGAAGATGTTAAAAGATTTTTTAACCAAAAATGACATATATGCAAATTGTACCACAATTTGAACAAATCTGACTAGAGTCACCCTCAGTAAACTGCATATCAAATTTCAAAGCAATCGGACAAGTGGTTTCAGAGAAGAAGATATTTATACCAAAAACACAATATATATATATATATATATATATATATATATATATATATATATATTATATATATATAGATAGATAGATAGATAGATAGATAGATAGATAGATAGATAGATAGATAGATAGATAGATAGATAGATAAACCATTAGCATACGTAGCATGCGGCCACGTCACTTCTGTCAAATTTTTGCCTTAATTGGACGTGATAGGTTATCTTTGTCAAAAATGTAACAAGAAACATTTGGTAGTAACACCTACAATTCCATGTATGGTACGAGGATGATGACTGTATTTCAATGTCATCATCACTGAGGCCGACTGAAACTTCCAGTAACCCTGCCATAATAATCAATGAAGTCTTGTGTTTGTTGTAAATAAAATGGATGTGATGCCCAACGATATAATGTTGAAAGTCTGCGCAGAATTCTATGATGATCTTCAAATTGAAAACGCTAAAAAAGAATTCTTTGATTGTGCTCTCGTCAATAACTTCTCGTTTCACAGCAAAGGTAAAGACAAAATCAAAGCTGCAAGCAGCCTTGGCGGGGCCCAAGCGATCAGCAATTTAAAAGTACAAGTAGACATGCAGATAAGTCAAGGTGTTTTCATGTTGCGCCGTCTAAAATATGCTGAATTAGGTCAAAGATGAATGAAATGATAGTAAAGCTAAAATTTCAGTTCCATCGGTGTTTCGGCTCTGGAGAAGAAGAATTGCGATTTTCGCAAAATCCAATATGGCGGCCAAATCAAGTGACTGATCTAAATGCCTCTTGCAAACCTTAAAGTGCTTACACTGAGGACAATACAAGTAAAATTTCAGTTCAATTAGTGTTTTGGTTCTAAGAAGAAGATTTTTAAATATTAAATTACGATTTTCGCCATATCCAATAAACTGTGTGACCTATCCAAATGTCTTTCACAAACCTTAAAGAGATCACACTAAAGATGGTACATGTCAAATTTCAGTTGAATCGGTTGTGGTTGGTGGAGAAGAAGATTTTTAAAGATGTAATCACGATTTTTGCAAAATCCAATATGGTGGCCAAACACGGAGACCAATCCAAAGAGAGATTTTTAAAGGTTAAATTATGATTTTCGCAATATCCAATATGGCGGCCTAACCGTGACCTATCTAAATGTCTTTCACAAACTTTAAAGAGATCACACACTAGATGATACATGTCAAATTTCAGTTGAATCGGTTTGTTGGTTCTGGAGAAGAAGATTTTTCAATATTAATTTGCGATTTTTTGAAAATCCAATAAGGCGGCCAAACCACGTGACCTATCCAAACGCATTTTGCAAACTTAAAAGAGATCACACTTTAGATGATTTATGTAAAATTTCAGTTGAATCGGTGTGTTGGTTCTGGAGAAGAAGATTTTTAAAGATTAGATCACGATTTTTGCAAAATCCAATATGGCGGCCAAACCACGTGACCGATCCAAATGCCCTTTGCAAACTTAAAAGAGGTCACACTTTAGATGATATATGTAAATTTCAGCTCAATCGGTGTTTTTGTTCTGGAGTAGAAGATTTTTAAAGATTAAATCGCGATTTTCGCAAATTCCAATATGGCGGCCAAACCAAGTGACTGATCGAAATGCCTCTTGCAAACTTTAAAGTGCTAACACTGAGGACAATACAAGTAAAATTTCAGTTCAATCAGTGTTTTGGTTCTAGAGAAGAAGATTTTTAAAGATTAAATTTCGATTTTCGCCATATCCAATACTGCGGCCAAACCGTGTGACATATCCAAAATGTCTTTCACAAACTTAAAAGAGATCACACTATAGATGGTACATGTCAAATTTCAGTTGAATCGGTTTGTTGGTTCTGGAGAAGAAGATTTTTCAATATTAATTTGCAATTTTTCGAAAATCTAATATGGCGGCTAAACCATGTGACCTTTCAAAACGCCTTTTGCAAACTTAAAGAGATCTCACTTTAGATGATATGTGTAAAATTTCAGTTGAATCGGTGTGTTGGTGCAGGAGAAGAAGACTTTTAAATATTTAATCATGATTTTGCAAAATCCAATATGGCGGCCAAACCACGTGACCGATCCAAATGCCCTTTGCAAACTTAAAAGAGGTCACACTTTAGATGATATATGTTAAATTTCAGCTCAATCGGTGTTTTGTTCTGGAGAAGAAGATTTTTAAAGATTAAATCACGATTTTCGCAAAATCCAATATGGCGGCCAAACCACGTGACCGATCCAAATGCCCTTCGCAAACTTGACATAGATCACACTTTAGATAATGTATGTAAAATTTCAGTTGAATCAGTGTGTTGGTTCTGGAGAAGAAGATTTTTCAAGATTAATTTTTTTTTTTCAAAAATCCACATGGCGGCCAACCCACGTTACCGATCCAAATGCCTTTCACAAACTTGAAAGAGATCACACTATAGGAGATACAGGTAAAATTTCAGTTGAATCGGTGAGTTTGTTCGTGAGAAGAAGATTTTAAACATTAAATTGCGATTTTTAGAAAATCCAATATAGCGGCCAAACCATGTGACCGATCAAATAACTTTCGCAAACTTTAAAGGAGTCAAACTTCAGATGTTACATGTAAAATTTCAGTTCGATTGGTTAGTTGGAGAAGAAGATTTTTAGTCCCCACGGACACCATCCGGGGGGGACTTATAGGTTTGGTCATATTCGTGCATGCGTGTGTCCGTGCGTGCGTGCATGCGTCCGTGCGTGCGTCCGTGCGTCCGTATACGCAGATATCTCAGACATGCCCAGGTCAATTTCTTTCAAACTTTGCACAAGGATAGTACCCTACCCCATACTGATGCACGTCGATTTGTTTCCACAATGCGATCAAATTTGGCCGTGTAAGAGGACTTTTAATTTACACCTTATAGACTCCATGTATAAGGCAGTTCTCCATAGACTCCCATGTATTAGGCCAAGCAAAATAAAAATTTAGTTTCTCATCGTATTCATATTGCAAATAGGATGCAGTGACACAGTTTTTAGTCCCATGGATGAAGTCCAGAGGGCTTATAGATTGGGTCATGTCCGTCCATTCGTCCATCCGTTCATCCATCAGTTCACGCAGATATCTCAGATATTTTGACAAAATGTCAAGTGACCTCGGTGACCTTTGACCTAAAATATACATATTTGTCCATGACTCAGTAACCACAAGTGCTACACCCTTCATATATGGTATGATGGGACACCTTATGATGCGACATATTGTACCTCATTAATATGTGCATATCTAATTTTGAGCAAGCCGATAGAGCTACAGGTCTGACTTTTGGTATATAGGGATGAGTTAGCAATACAATTTTTTTTGACAAAATGTCACATGACCATGGTGAACTTTGACCTCTAATATACATATTTATCCATTACTCAGTAACCACAAGTGCTACACCCTTCATGTATGGTATGATGGGACACCTTATGAAGCCACATATTGTACCTCATTAATTATGCGCATAACTAATTTTAAGCAAGCCAATAGAGCTAGAGGTCTGATTTCTGGTATATAGGGATAACTTAGCAATACAATTTTTTGACAAAATGTCACGTGACCTCAATGACCTTGACCTCAAATATACATATTTGTCCATAACTCAGTAACCACAAGTGGTACACCCTTCATATTTCATGTGATGGGAGATCTTATGACGCCACATACTGTACTTCATTAATTATGCACATATCTAATTCTGAGCAAGCCAAGTCTGATTTTTGGTATATAGGGATAACTATAGGATAGAAATTTTTTGACAAAATGTCATGTGACCTCGATGACCTTTTACCTAAAATATATGTTTATGTCAATAAATAAGTAACCACAAGTCCTATGTCCTTTATATTTAGTTGGATGGGAGACCTTATGACACATATCTAATTCTGGGCAAGCGAATAGAGCTAGAGGTCTGATTTTTGGCATATAGGAATTATTTAGATATACAATTTTTTTTCAAAAGTCACGTGACCTCGATGACCTTTGACCTTGATTTTACATATATATGCATAAGTCTGTAATCACAAGTTCTATACCCTCCAATTTTGATAGGATATTAGACCTTAAGATGTACCTCATTTATTATGCGCATATGTATTTCATGGCTGGCCAATACAGCTAGAGGTCTGATCTTTTTTCCCGATTTAGAACCATAACTTAGACATGCCTCATGTGTTTCAAATTGGGAACAACGACATAGACCTATGTGCCCATAGATCTCAACATATACACTCCAGTGATACTTCTTAATGACCACATTTCCCTGCCCCATCAAGACTAATACTCCTATTACAAGTGGGGACTATGTCATTGTCAATGACTTGTTAAAGATTAAAATTGTATTTTTCGATGATCCAATATGAAGGCCAAGGTCACTCGACCGCTTAGAGTTTTATTGGTCAATTTTTAAAGGGCCAAATGCAAACATGCCACACACAAAATTTGGAGATGATTGCCATGTGGTGTTTGAGAAGTAGTGATTGTAGATTTTCATGAAATCCAATATGGCCGCCAGATCACGTGACTAATTTAAAAACCAAGGGCTAGGTGCACCACTTCTCATTGGCCCTGATCAATGAGCCAAGTTTGAAAAGTGTAACTGCAGCGGTTTTCCAGATCTAGACTGGCAAAGATTGACGGAAGAAGAAGAAAGAAGAAGAAAGAAAAACACCACATGAAACCAATAGGGGTCCTCTTGCAAGAAGTTGACCCTAGTTCGATACCCACTTTCACAGCACATGATCTGGACAACCTGCCACCCTTAACTCAAAATCACGTTGACATCTCAGTTATTATTCAGCAACTGTTTTTTGATCAAATCAGAAATAGCGTCCATTAAAGATTCAACCAAGTTATCTACTGATCTGCGTACGGAACAGATGTCAGAACTTTGTTCTATCCGTCAAGCACAAGAGCGTTTCACAACGGGCATTTTAACACGCAAAAGCCATAATTTAGTTGAAACCAGTATTTGATACTTTGATAGTTCAATGTTGCCACGTATGGATAAAGATGAAACCCAAGTTCTGACAGTTTTTGGCAAAGGTGACTGCACTACTTACACCCCACATCCGAAGAAATCAGCAAAAAATCACTCCGTCCATAAACATCGAAGATACAAACAGGGTAGTGGAAACCATGTTAGTCAACTGATGTTGTCGTGCAGCCAGCGGGAAAACCTGCCACCAAGAACAAGCATTAAGTACAATCGACAGCTGATGATGTACCAACAGCCAAATCGCTTGCTGATGATGTGAAAACTAAGCGACATAGTCAAAATGCATTCACGGAAAATGATTCGTTTACTGTAGTGACAAAGAAAAACAATTATGTCGTAAAACGGTTATCGGAACATCTATCATGTCTAATTGCCCTATTCTTTGAGTGGATCAGTCAAACCAGACTAATATCTTTATCAGTCGATTGTCTCCCCGAAACTACTCCATATCAAGTCACCGCATTACGTGAAATCAGCGTTCAACATCGATACGGAATGTAAAGTGCTCGACCCTAAGTAAAATTCATACACATCTTTCCATATACTCGCCAAAGGGACCGCGTACAAATATCTTGTTTGTCCTGAAAAATTGCCACGTGGAGTGTTGGTACGTAAGTACTTTCGAAATCGTCACAGTAAAAATGCGAAATCTGTTTTACTTCTTTCAGTGGCATTTTAGAATCCGCCAGAATGTGATTGCGATGTTTATTCATACACAAATATTTGTCCCAACTTCGACGATTATCTCCCGAGGCTGAATAACACCAGTAGAGTAGCAAGTTGATGCAGATGTAACTGGTCGATTGTGATGCCAGGCAAGCAAACCACTGTAGAATTGGACTGGGCTTTTCGAATGACATGAACAATAGAATCCCTATTAATTAAAATGTGAACGGTTGGTGATGATGATGGATCAATGTTATCGCTGGTGTTAATCTACGTAGATAATCTGGTATCTGTAGTCGTTCGAATACCGTGATTTTCAGCACTTGTAGTTGAATATACAGTTTGCGAAAAACCAGCGTTCTTCTGAGAGACATCTGTTGGCTTATTAGGAGATGTCACATTTTTTACTTCTGCAACAATACCTTTTTCGCGAAGTGTTTTACATTCATCTTGCAAACGTTAAGTTTCATCATATATTGCAGCGTTAATATTACTGTGTCCCCCTCGCAGATCGAAAATGACATACATTACAGTCGCTTTATAATAACGACCGACATTCAGGGCATAGCCAAAGGTATATGTCAGCTTCTTCGTCTTTGATGTCCAGGTGGTCAAGGTAAAACCATTGCCAGAACAAACTACAGCGACTCATATCACCTTCCTCATAGTTTGTGTTTGCAAGATGGAACGCAATGTAAAGCATTACTAGATATTTTGACAGGAGATTCTGGAGCTTTCCTCTTAAGTCTTTTTTTTCCAGCTCCCGACATGGGAAGAAAGGCGGAGAATTTTTTGAGTTTATAGAAGTATGGGCACTCGTAGAAACCAGTTTTCTTGAAATATACTTTATCTGTGTTGTCACAATTTTGGTGAGGGGAGATTCTCCGCTTGGAGAACGATCTGAGTTTCGCCACAGGAAGATTATCGATAATTTAAAAATACTTCAGCCTAATTTCTTTACTAGGAGTGGATGACGGACTTAGCCAATCCGAGTCTATCGTGGCTGTTTATCACAATGTCGAGATCAATAGGCTTTGACTTCACACACAGCATGTGCGGAGAGCGTAGGGCATGTCACAGGAAATCATAAGAATTCTACCTCAGGACTGAAGCTAGACGGTAGTTCTTCACAAGGTGTTCAGATAATAACTTCATAAGAAAGTTGTCAAGTGCAGTACACAATCTTAAGATCGATATTGAGCTGTTGCACCAAATCAACCAACCAACTGTTGCGAAGAATTGCACTCTTTCCACAGCAATACTTTTTGACCACGATGCTTTATTTAACACCAAAATGTATTAATAACATACAATATAAACTCTTACAAAACTACTGTCACCAGGATTTCATCCAAGCCAGCCTAATCAAAAATGTTAAAAATAAAATGGAAAATAATAAAGGCTATGAACACCGGCCAAAGTTTTTCAAGAAAACTATTATATCATATATAAGGAATAAAACATAAAAGACATCCTCGTTGAAGCAAAGATCAAACACGAGAATACAAATGAACTCGAAGGGTCCGAACAACAAACCACTCAAAGTTCAGACCACAACATAACCACACTAGCGTCTCTTTTAGATGTACAATCGCTACCGTCAAGCTAACATGTGGAAAACAAAAGATTTCGAGCGACTGCTGAAAGAACTGCACTGTGGTTCTGATACATCTTTAAGACGAATCACTCTAACATTTAACCGGTTTCCTGAGGACCCAAATCACATGACCAAAGTCAAAATACTATTGATTCACCGGTGTCTCGCCATGTTTCTTATTATCATGAAACCACAGTAGTCGACTAATATACCGCATCATTAACAAAGGTAGAAACAATGTGTAAAGTTGCCTCCATCTTGCTTTATATTCATTGCTTTCTTAGGTCTCGTTACAAGAACGGACACTCAATTTTATTAAAATACCGTGTGTGATCTGAGTCAAGGGCTAGCAAGCATGATGCCATGAGAATACTCTTCGGTGTTTCAATCTACTACCTCAGTGAACGTTTTATACAAAACCACGTTTATCAACCACAATAAAAATAAATAATCTGATTTTTATCGTAAAATAATCATGCCTCTAGCGAAAACAAAGTATAGATGAAACTTCATCAACAGCTTACTGCTTTCAACATTTTTAAACTAACTTAACAGACTAGCTTTCAACCAAGTATAAAAAACATAAATAACGGTATCTACAGAAGCTACTTCAAATAAAAGCACCCGGCCTCGTCCTAAAGTAAGGGAGTCTCATGCCTGCAATCAGAATATACTGAAGATGGTCTATCTAACAAACGAGATCACATATGATGCCATACTGTCTGTCTGTGGCAGCTCTTGTGACGACGATCACCCAACACCATACCAACTCTCAAAATCGAGACTGAAGGCAAGGATAACGAAAACGGTATTCTACTTTGAAGGGAAAGAAACCACTCAACAAACGCAGGTAAATCCACCTTTAAAAAAATCGATTACAACCTGGACTACATCAATACGAGCGAAATCTAAATTGGTGAATCTGTATACTACTATGTTTAATATCGACCGACATGAAGTGTCTGAAAGGCTACTTTGAGTCCAAGAAGAAAATCGGAAGGGCCTGAAAATCAGTATTAAATCAAAACTGCCTGGACTTAAACTTATGCTGAATTCTTTAATGAATGGCAGAAACAACAAAGATGCAGTGCAAGTTTGCCAAACTGGTCTTGAAATACTTGCCAATTCACAAAGTCAAACATGAAAACAAAACCAAAACATGGCCAAAAACGAGAAAATCGATGAAAAAGCAAAACGAGGCGAGAAACAAAATGCAAAGGAGCTTTTCACAAAATTCACGGAAGTTCCAAAAGGCAAGCTAAGCAAGCTTCCAAAGGCAAGAAATATAAAAAAATTTTCATAAAACCAAACGGCGTTTTTCAAGGTCACCACATCCTCCTAAAAGAGAACTACAGTTGAGTCAAAACCACATGTCCGTAACTGCACACACCAAGACATAAAAACAGGCAGAAAAATTCGACAAACGAAAAAGTTTCTCAAGCAAAAAAAGCGAGAAGTCAGAATCGTAAAAAGAAAAGAAAACTCAAACAAAAACAAGAACTCATTAGGAATCTCGGATTAA
Source organism: Ptychodera flava (assembly GCF_041260155.1). NCBI lineage: Eukaryota > Metazoa > Hemichordata > Enteropneusta > Ptychoderidae > Ptychodera > Ptychodera flava. The sequence goes on along the minus strand of NC_091945.1, from coordinate 3,164,747 downwards.
TTAAAAACCTTTCAGATCACACCCTAACAAATGTTATAATTAAAGCATTACGCAAAGGCTTGAAATTTATTCCACCCAAAAATGCCCGGATAGCTAAAGTCATGTCCGAGACATAAACAAATTTATTCGCATCATGAGATTGCCTTACGTTATGAGAAACAAGCAATCAATAAGACATCCGTTCATAGATAGGTCCACGTGGACACCACTAACAACGGATACTTGGAAACCATAGAACTATCTCAGGCAACCATAATTGAGATAGCGTAAATTTCTGTCAATACCAAAATCAAAAATAACATGACTCGCTGAACAGTCTGTTGACTGACAAACAACCAAATCACAATAAAGCGCTTTGATAAAGAAAGAGGAATAGAAATCATGGATACGACATATTGCATTTAAAAAAAGTAATTGTCAGTTACAAAACATGCCACAAAAATGAAGCCATTAACGCAGTGACCATAATGCTGGACTCAGAAACTGTAAAGCAAACACATGTGATATCAAAAAACCACCTAGTAGCTACATGCAAACCCTAATGTGGATTACTCTGAAACACAACATATTTGGATTAATAGGAGAATCTATAAACAAACTGTGGATGCAGCATGGGCTCACTACCCTTGCCAGAAATAGCTGACATCACATTCCATGAAACGGAAAAAGGTACTTTATATCTTGAGTCCGATCAAATTTTCCCATGGAAACGTTTGAGAGGCGACATTTTTAATGAATTACACAGGAAAAGAATATTAACTTCAAACGTTTGTTGAGGAGCGCACGTTCAAATTCACGTTTGAACATTCTATCGACAAAATTTCATACATTGGCTAAACGGTCTCCAAAGGTCAGAGATATAACTGAGAGAGAAGACTTCATTTCAAAACCAACATACACAAAAAACGACACGTTCCAATGTTTATTGATAAATTCGCGTCACGCAATACTCTCAAAGTCTTCATTAAAGGTGAACTCCTCCAATATGCTCGCACATGCAACAACAACATGGACTTCATGAAAAGACCAACTTTTTCATACGAAAACTTCAACATTGAGATAACAGAAAAACATAAATATCTCGTATCAGACAAGAAGTTAACAATAACAAAGCATCAGCATACATCATTGATAACAATAGAGGAAAGACGTAACAACAAAGCCTTATACCAAACGACCTTCAGTCCTTTCATCCAAACTGGCCCAATCAACAATGTTTAAATAAAGCTTTAAAATAATCAAGGCCGATCAAACAATGGCCTAACTTTCCGAGAAAAAGCTATTATAGCATGTAAAAGGAATAAAAACATAAAAAGAAAACCTCGTTCAGGCAAAACTCAAACATGAGAGTACCCAAATGACCTTGAACAGTCTGACCAACAAATCACTCAAAATTCAGACCACAAAATAACCATACTAGCATTTATCTCTTATGAATAATCACTACCATCAAACGAACATGTCGGAAAACAAAACAATTCCAGCTACTGATGAATGAACCGTACTTTGGTTTCGAAACACCGTTAAGACGAATCACTCTAACATACAACCGGTTTTCCCAGGGATCCGTATCACATGACCAGCACCAAAGCACTATTGATTCACCGGTGTCTTGCCATATTTGTCATTGTCATGACACCACATTGATCGACTCACTATACCGCATCATTAACAAAGGTAGGGACGATGTGTGAAGTTTCCATTGATATACCAATTGCACTTTTAATTTGTTTGTTTTTCTAGTAAACATGACCATCAGAATGTTCTAGGCTAATTGGGCATTTAGAAGAATGACCTACATAACACATTATTAATCGTACTTAACAAGGACCAATGTTGTTTTTAGTTCTTACATGACTTGAAAAACGTTCACAATTGCTAGTACAAAATACCGCAAGCAATGCACGAGTACACTGGTGCAGTATTCGCCTGACACGAAGCAAAGTGTTATGCATGGCACAAATGGTCAAATGTATGCTTTGCGGCATTCTCTTGATGACATTATTATTATACATCTTACATTTGTGACTGGGGCATCGAATGGGCCGAGTATGACCGTTTTCGTGCAATGTCGATGATTTTTCTTATATTATCTTTATCAAATGCAGTTTGGAATGCTATTGTCAAAGGGGCTTCTGGATAGCGTTTGCACTACACGTACAGAGTGCGATATGTAGTCTGGCTCTCGACCAATGGGTCCTTTGAAACCGTTCAACAATGAACGCACAGATATACAGCCGCAGGGTGGGGTTGCCTGGAAACGGTAAATCTTACTGAGCTGGCCTTCCGTAACATCTGCTTATCTCACGCAATTTCGTTTTATTTTTATCGTTGGTAGATGTATGTTAACATGAAATATTACAAAAATGAGGATAACAAATAGGTATCATATCCTTCGAATCCGATAACAAATTATACATTGTTCAAAAATGCCACAGATGTACAGACTTTAAACCATAGGTGTTGAATGTAAAGATGACATTTAAAATGGCAATTTTTTCAACAGGTATTTCTGAAGCTACTTCAAGGGCGTTTACGGGAATGATAATCGAGTAAGTATTAAACCATCCCGATAAATATTGGTGTCAGACGTATTTATCACTCTATCTCTTTATCAATGCAACTATGCCTATCCACGTATCTGGCAAACGTTTAAAACAAATAAATGTATATTATGTTTATGCATGTATAGTTTCGGTAAAAAAACTGTCATGTTGCCGAGTGTGGCTATTGTCTAGTACTTACACTCTGTAGTAGACTTTCGGACCGGAATAGATAGGCCCAGATACAACGGAAATACTCTTGGGTCGTCTTATTTTATTACTGTGCAGAACAAAAGTTATGCGGTACAACTTCTATGACGAGGTGCCTCATGCAGGTCATTGTCGCCGGTCGTCTCCACCATAGTCACCATTGAACCATCGGTAGTGTATAAAATTAAAACACTTTTGTAAGCTCACATTACCGTAAATTATCTTATTTATACAACGAAAACTTTGGTTACATCATTGAAATTTCCGTCATCTTTTTATTGTTCGTTAAAACTCAAATACCTGCGAATGTTTAATAAACAAATCTCCAAATATCCCCCAATATGTTTATTTGAATACGACCCGTTATAGACTGAAAAAGTGTATACACTGATATCAGTGTCTTAAGTGGCATGTAAATTCAAACATTTTAGCATAATATAAGATTTCCCGCTATTTCAAATACAAAATCATGTGATAAAGAAAATATAGATTACAACAACAAAATGTTGGCCATCGTATGTTGTACATTTAAGTATATGGGAGCATGATTGTTTCCTTTATGAACACAATGTGTATTCAAGAAATACTACATTTTTGTTCTTTTCCGCTGGGTGCCATTTTATATGTCTGTATGACACCGGTTTAACCTGCTAACACGCGTATGCATGGGTCAAACCAACGAGTAGTGATACGTCTATACATGTTCTTCAGTTGGCACATTTACATGAACCAACTTTGGTTTGAAAATAAAACCATGAAAATAATGCATAAAATTCGCAGCTATGGGGCTTTAAATGCCATTATCTATCACATTAGGGAGGTATTCTCGTCTATCAGGTCACTGGAGAGCACATAATCACACATTAGAAAGCGTCAGTGAATCCTATTGTCCATGAAATGTTCCACAATGTCCGTCCTCTTTATCTTCGTAAGTGTCCATAAATACATCATCGTATTCCATAAACAACTTGTTCAAGCGTCAGGTTCCCAGTAATTTTACATGTATCATTTCAAATCAAAGCACATAAGCGTTGACCTGGAACTCACTAATTCATCACCCTTGCGCGCAATATCATCACACACACAAACACAAACACACACAACACAGGCAGAAACACAGACACAGACAGATAGACAGACAGACACAGACACAGACACACAGACAGACACACACACACACAAATATATATATATATATATATATATATATATATATATATATATATATATATATATATATATATATATATATATATATATAAAGAGGTCTAAACTTCACAAGATCTTCAATAGGAACACAATTAAAGTGAGTTATAGCTGTATGATGAATATGGTAAGTATTATCAAATCGCAGCGTAAGGATCAGCAAGCTAATTGTAATCGCCAGGTCTAGTCTGCATACCTCTTGAAGGGTAACTGTCAAGTCAAAGGCGTGGTTTACAAGTCCAAAGTATCAACGGAGGACAACACAGAGAAGGTTTACATCGGCCTCACTGATAACACCTTCAAGACGCGCTTCGCTAACCACATGCAATCATTTCGATACGAGAAATATAAGAACAGTTCTAAGTTGTCAAAGTATGTATGGAACTTAAAAAGTAAGGACCAAATCTTTGCCATTTTGTGGTCAATTATTGACAAAGCATCGAGATACTCTAACATGAGCAAGCGATGTAATCTTTGTATATCAGAAAAGATGCACATTATCAATACGGCTAGTTTTCAATCGGGTTCGAACCCACAACATACGGCATCAGTCGCCTAGCGGAGAGGCCACAGACAAATCTACGCTGCTAATCAAAGGTTCTGAGTTGGTTTCAAAATTTCGCCACCAAAACAAATATAATCAAATGTTAACACCACCTGCTAATACAATGATACGTCCCAAACATAAAATGCGAGTGTGGCTAAGAATCCTTTCACTTTTGTCTGAAGATTGCAGCATGCCTAAAACTTAAGTAACAGACATTATTACTTTGTACTTGAAGTAATTTATATTATATATATATATATATATATATATATATATATAATATATATATATATATATATATGTATATGTATCTTACTATTTTTACAAGTATCAACCAGTTTACATTCACACTTCAAATTTGTTTCGTATAGTCAGCAAAGGCTGTCTACAATCTCCAGGTGGTTGTACTAGGCTGATGAAGTCAAGATACGGTATGTTATCTTCGGAAATGGATCCTTAACAATACCGCCTTTGTTTAACGATATTGACACGTGGTGGAGTCTCAATGGAAATTTGCATACATTAGTAGTCGATGCTCTTCTATTTTGCCCTGTCGTTCCTTTCTTTTTTCCTCTCTTTATTCTCTTGGTATCCTTCTTCCATTTGTAATTCTTTCTCTCTCATTCCTAATTTATGATTCTGAAGCTCCGAATTTGTCTGCATTTCTAATTGTAATTTCTTGAATTCTATGTTGGATTCAGGCACATAATCATTTAAGGTTGATTCGTCAAATTTACCTAAACAGACTAAATATTTGCCATGTTGTACTGAGTTTCCTTCTTGCGCATACATCTTTTTACTTGCACTTAAAGAAAATTAGCTAGTGTAATTAGGTCATCTTTCTGAGGGAATTAAATGTGTCCTGATCAAGGTCCTCCAATTCGTCGGACTTGAATGTGACATGATGAAAATGTGCTGAGTTCACAATAGACAGTAGTTTGGTAAAGGCTGGTGAAATGTTCAGCTTTCGGATGAGCCCAAATGTAAGTGACTTAGGAAACATGGTGAAGTCAGCGATTTTCTTTAAAATAACATTTATTAAAAAACTTATCTAATCACTAAGCCAAGGGATAGTACAAACTGTAAAAGTTTACTGGCTACTTATCTAAGCTGGGACGGTACAAAGCTCTAGAGTAGAGTAAGACAGACTGATGAGTGAGAAATCCTTCGGCTTGCAGGCTTGAGGGCTGCCCGCGCAAAGTCAGCAGAATAAATCCAGTGTGGCTGTGAAGGTCTTGAAAAATAGTGATATTAAGACTGCCCGAGCGATCAAAAATCTTGAAGTAGACACATTGATGACACGATCCCAAATGTTTGATTGAAAAACTGTGCCGTCCTCTATTACACTAAATGATTCTACCAAGAGAGCATAAGGGCAATCTAGATCTTCTATTGATATGCTAATTACCGTTCTAAAATATCTTCACCTGTAGTAAACACGACGAATCGACTTTCCAGATAGTTCTAAGCATGACTGATTGAATCAAGGTCATGGAGAAGAATGACCTTACATGCCAAGTACTACCGCCAGGAAGTGTCCGGTTTCAAACCCCTTCAACCCGTGAAAATCATGGGGAACCCGCTTAATTGACAGCATTTATGCATGGATTAGCCATGACGTGTCATTTTCTATGCATATATGCAGAGCGTAAGCTGTCGCTCAAGACAGTGATTGTTTACTTTGGTGACAAAAGAAGTCAAGTATCAGTGTCAATCCTTGAGTGAAGCAAAAAATCCAAACCTTTCGTATGTAAAAATTTGAAAGAGGCTCCCCACCTAACTATCCAAAATGTTTATTGTGTTGAGTTTGTGTTTGATTCATTTCGAAAATATGTTCCTACATTCTTATCCGATTGTTTGTGTTAATGAAATGTTTGTTTCGCTACGGATATTTGTAGGGAAGTTTGGATTAGTGTGTACGGTAATGTTTTGTTTGTGTGGGGAAAGTTTATGGCGTGACACAGCCGGGCCTATGGTGTTACAATGTTGATAGAGTGGCCCTTTGACGCTTGCATTTCGAAACCCGAGTGTGGTTTCTCATCAGTCGCAGTGTAGATTCTTTCCTCAGTTTGTGTTTCTGAAAATTTATTTTAATGCATTTTAGTGGTGTTACTCTTCGAGTAGCGAGGCAAGTATATTAATGTTTGGGTCTCGTTGTGAGTCCGTTTGGTGGTTCGGTTCGTTTGTTCTATGTTTCTTTACTTTTGTAAATTTTGTTTAGACTAGTGTGTCTTTTTTTGCGGCGGTTTGTGAACTTTTAGGCAATAAGTACCACTGCGGGGTACGGATTTTTATGGTTTTTTTGTTAATCAAGATACTTATAGGTATCATGGTCGATGTGTTGCTTGTCGTACATTTCGTTAAACATTTTGTGTATTTTGTTTACTGTTTGTTTTGTGTCGTCACTGTCTAGTTGAGTATCATACTGAGTGTTGCGTAATTGCTTTTCGCATTCGTGTACGTTTTTATGGTAATTTGTCTATTGTTTGCAAGCTGGTTTATCGCGATTCTTTGGGCACGCGACATTTCTTGTTTCCTTGTTTGAAAGGATATCTCTAGAAGTGCAGTTCAGCATCTTCAAATAGCTTTCAAGTTCTGTGTTTTTGTTGTTCCGGGAGTCCAGCTTGATTTTTCCTTGAATTGGTGTTGTTGCGATTGTTTGTGTCTCATGATGTAGCGCAGTCTCACTTTGCGACTATATCCTGAAGCAGTTTTATCTGCTTGTTTTTGTTGGTATCGGAATGAATTTTAGGCCTTTGCCTAGTGCTATTATTTCGGTGTTTGTTAGTTTGAGCGATGGAAGGTTCTTGATGAATTTCATGTTGTTGTCGGCTTTTCTTTGGAAGATAGCTGATTTATTTCCACGGCCATTTTGTCTGTTACGGTGTTTTATCATTTTGTTTTTGTTATTTAATGTTGTATTTTTTTGTTGTGTTTTACGATTTTTGTTAATTCTTATACAGCATAAACGTTGAACTCGAGAATTCGCTGTCACAGAGAATAATGGAATAAGAACTACAATTTTACCATCGTTCAGTCGACTGAAGTAGCAGTTGTGTTTATACAAAGAGTACAAAAGAGCGTCATGGATCTGGAGCGCGCTTTTGTTCATCAACTAATCCCAATTAACGAGGCTATTTAGCACCTCATCAAAGTTCTCCTACACTAATCCAGGGAAACCGTACTTGATAGTCCTACGTCATCAGCTAACGCCTCATCATGCTGATTTTATGCCATATATTTGAATGCATAACGAGCCTGCGAAACCAGACAATTCCTGGCTGCATGTTTTCCCATGAAGAATGTCCGATAAAAACGGGACAGGCAACTGCTGTTGTTCTTTGAACGATCTATCTTAGAATATTGTAAGTTTATTTGCCAAGCGGTCCCCGACAACAATACTTCGTACGTACATTTAATCTCATTAACGATCAAACTGACGTTGTGCATATGTACAGTTTGCTCTTGCATGGCACGTTCCGAGTAATGACACAGAGATTTTTGAGGGTTTTTTGATACCAGTCATGGTGAATGTTCTGATAACGATGAAGATCACGTTTTGGATTCTAGCCGAAGCCAACAGGAAAACACCAGATGATAAAAGCAGTGTACATTTAGCCATAGACGCTACAGAAAACTCTTGCTAGGTATCGACATCTAAAGTTTACATTCCCTACCAGAAAATCTCCGATAACAACAAACCTTTACAAGTTAGACAAGTCTACACTCCCCCAGTCCTGACAAATGAAGATCTGACAACTCTTGCTAGGTATCGGCATCAAAAGTTTACATTCCCGACCAGAAAAATCTCTGATAACAACAAACCTTTACAAGTTAGACAAGTCTACACTTCCCCAGTCCTGAGAAATGAAGATCTGACCTTTATTTCATCTGTCACGCAAAATTTGACGAAAATCAGGGTATACAAAAATGACTACTCCATCGGAGGTCATGTACGCGACCTCTAACGTTTTGGAACTGTTTTAGCCTCAAGTAATACCAAAGTTCGGATATGCTACATATGTTTACACTCAGAAAGTACTAGAAAAACATTTATAACACTGTAGCCTCAGGTAATACCAAATTTCGGATATGCTACATATGTTTACAATCACAAAGTACTAGAAAAAAAAACATTTATAACAATGTCTTTCGCTGTCAGGCGAAACCTTGCAATAAATCGGGACTCAACAATGGTTGATGGAATCAGAAGCGGTAAGGTAGACAAGCATTTACACGTAGCTAAACGTTTTTCTAGCAAATTTGTTCACAGTTTCAAACAACAACTATTCAGTAGTTATCATGCAAACTTTACCGATCATGGAGCACTCCTCGCACAGCGACCATTAAAAAACTGCAAAATTGAGGGAAGATTTTGAGAAACACGGACGATTGCAGAATGAAAACAACTCTGTGATGTCAACTGCTGTTAAGTCTGAAACTGCAGTGATATGTGTTTTGGATTTTTATGCTAAACTTTGTCACTTTACAGCAACATACTGACTACCTGTAGACTTCTATTTGCATCGAATCTCGCTACTAATATTTAAAATACTTTAAACCTTTTTAATGAATTCTTCTCAAATATTTGTAACACTTTTCCTTCTAAAAATGGACTTACGGGTAATCCTAAATAATTTGTAATCGTAAAACATTATTACCGTTTACGCACATGTAGCGTCTATGAACCGGACGTCGTGCAGTCTATCGTGTCAAGCACCATTCCGTCCAAGACCCAGTATCACATTTGAATTATTCCAAGAAGGATCGTACTCTGCTAATCTAAAGTCCCTTTGATCTTTACCCCAGCCTGTCCTGTTTGTCTCGAGGGTCAATGATTAAACTTAGGTCTTGGATAGGGATAATGACCTTCAAAACAATTAAAAGCTCTCTTGATTTGACTTAGAAATTCTCGCGAGCTTATGATTTACCATGGGCTTTATTTTCATGTAGTTGATATTATATGGCATTTGTTTGCCTCAGTTGCCATCAGTTTTTCACATTGTAACCATCTGGTTTGAGATGTATTCCACTTTATGCTAGCTTGAACGTCCAGTTATAGAAAGTTATGCTAACAGAAGTTTCGTTTATTGAAGTTATCGGTATAAATGCTTGTGTTGAATTCATGGAATCGGTATTGTCTTGCAAAATATGTGTATTTCTATTTTATTTTGCTTTTTGAGAAATAGGTATCTGGACTCAAATTAGCAGCATTCGTTGACAAAGGCATCGCAGAAGTGTATTGAGGATAACAAATTATTCGCACTTGATTAATTTTTGAAATGAATCTAATAGTTGTTACTACATAAATATCTGGACTTCAAAGTTCTGGTATCCTTTGGTTAGTATTTATAATCGTGTGAAAAGACTATGACTAGATTGACAGTTTTCATTTTAGCGACAAACGTAAAAGGGATACGAAGGTGATTATCTCAACAACATATCTGTAGTAGGCTTATTGTTGTGGTCAACTTTGCAGGTAATATTTATTTCTCATGAAGCTACGAGCTTGTTGTTTATGTACGAACGTATCAAAATATTGCATCCCTGAAACAATACAAGGTACATTTAGCTAGTCTGTTACAGAAGAAGATGGTAAAGCCAGCGATTTTCTTATAAAATACATTGTTACCAGTAATAACTGTCACTTTTTTAAAAGAATCTCGAGGAAATTGAGTTCAGACCGACACTGTTGTTTAGGAAAATGCGTCCTTTTCAGAGTAAAGGCAATATTGAAATTCTGTTGAACAGAGTACTAAATTGGATAAGCATGAAGTGTACAGAGTGAAAGTCTCGAAGTCGATACCAGAGTGACAATCCCCGAGTCTAAATAAATAACTTTGCTGCCATTTACTTATAGGAAACTTCCAGACATAATTAGACTAAGAAATTTTATTTAAAGTGCTATCACATCTTCTAAAACACATATTTTGATTTGCTAGCTAGACTTCAAAAACTATATCCACTCTCAGTAAACAAGACCTTAAACGGAAATATACAGGACTTTGGGTGGACGATGGGGAATTACCTAATGACACAGGTCATTTGTATACAGTGGACGGGATTTTTTTATTCTCGTGAAGCGATGGTTTATTAGGATGTAAACACTATCTGTTACGCACCAGGAAGTATGAGCATTCAGTTATTACTTACTGTCTAAATATAATGCAAACAGCCAACCTTGGGATTTGTCTTCACGGGTAGAATAGCAGTCACCACTGAACACAATAATTCCTAGCTTGGGGAACCGTAGCAAATTCCCTTCAACATTAGCCTAGCTGCGAGTGAGAGCATCAAATGGAAAAATAGCTTTTATACTACTGAATGAGGCAGTCATAGTTTACCAAGTTTAGTTGCTACAATTAATGTATGCATAAAATACATTTTTGCCAAAATTTCGGCAACATAGATAGTGCTGGCTGTGTCCGCATCCGACGACGTACCGCAAGTGGGCAGACTATGCTAAGGTCAACCAACGCTGGCCAAATGGCATACAGAAGAGACGGCGAGTATCCTGACCACAGGATGACGTCATTGATATAAAATGCACATCAGCGACGTGAATTTTGACTTCATTTGATACAAGAGATTCATTAACGAAAAGCAGAAAAGGATTGTCATTCATGCGTACTGAAACATTTAAATACTGGAGTAATGGATGGCAATTTCCTATCTTTGATAATCTGCTTTCACTTTTCTGGGATGCAAGCATACACGAGTCACGGATTTCTTGTGGTAAACAATACTCTATACTCTTGAAGATGCATATCTGTTTGTACTATTTGGCCGATCTAAGCTTATCTTGAGCGACTCGCTGACCTTTTAACACCGCTATAAATTATTGGGTCTACGGATGAAAATAAATCAACTGATTGTGATTAAGCAAACAACGAAATGACTTGAGTAGTGGGGTACCGTGGTCTGAAATTATGAAAACAGACTCATATCTACAACTTGCTATTGATTAATTGCAGCACTAAAACGATATCCAAAATACTCATATTCACTAAGGATTTTATAGTGCAGTACTGGAGACTCAATCGATGATATAGTCACTGTCCGACAATGGTTCATGGATGTAAGCATGGGTAAAAAAAACCAGTTGTGAACTTCCGATGAAACAGTGTACATAATTTTCATCATTTGGTAAGCCGATAAAAACCTATGCTTCGGCAAGAAAGGACTGCTTGGTCTGAAAGCTTTTGGTCAGTGAAAAAAGGCAAGGTTTTGCGGGTGTAATACGGTGAGGCAAACTTGGCAATGAAAAGACTTATATTATGGCCATGTCCGGTGGAGTTAATATGAGTGGAAGTCTCCACAAAATTCAAAGCATCAGCAGAATCATGTGATCAAATGGAATTCAAAAGAGACACGAGGGAGCTGGATGTTAACTGAAATTATTTCAGCTGGCCTTTGTAAGTGCTCTGCATGTGAAGTAATGTTTCATTGACACTTTTCAATGTCAAGTCAGCTGTAATTATATGAGCGTGGGTGATTGCCGAAATCGACCACATTTTGGAGACACCGATTGCCGAGATCCGATGCTTAGGGATGCTCGCACAGGCTTCTCAATGCTTATGCTTCACGTATCGGCAGCTGATGTAAATGCAATTCGATTGATGCAAGTCGCATGAAAATCGGGATAAATTTGATGAAGCTACGGCTATTGGAAGTTCTCTGAACCTGGCGTGATGAATGCAATGAGCCGCATAACTTATCGCCAACGTCTAAACTGAGGACGAAGCATTTCTTGACGATGATCACTTGACCATTTAAGTAATATTGTATTTACACAACTGATCAATGCTTTGGTGTTGAGCTTTACTTCACGTTTAAACAGACTCTGAGCAACGTCCACAAGCGAATTTCCCAATGGAACTCATATGTAGCGAATCACGTGTAATGTCTATTAGTTATCGCTGAGACATGTTTTTCTGACTTTATGCCCATGAAATACACGACTGAGATGGGCGATATTTTCTTATCGATGGAGAATAATTGCGGACGTTCAGTAAACAACCTTATCGTTGAATACCACCAGCCTTGTATGAGGAAATCTTAGCGCAGATAAGAGGAATGTTGGACAACAGAGTAATGAGACAGTGTAAAAGTCTCTGGCCTTCTCCTCTCGTCCTTGTAGCCAAAAGACGGACCTGCCCCTTTTTGTGTAAGTGATAGACGTTTAAAAGCACAGACGACTCCAGATGCGTACGCTCTGCCTCAAATCGTGGAAAGACTAGATTTGTTACGAGGTGCGAAATTGTTCACATCGTTGACTTGAAAAGTGGATTTTAGCAATAGCGATGTCTGAGAAGGACATCCCTAAGACAGCATTTGAAACCCTGTTTGGTTTCTACGAATTTGTTGGCATTCCATTTGGACTTATGAACACTGCTGCTACATGTCAGCGTGTTGTTTAACAGTGTGATTTGTGGGGTGTACATGAATGATGTGATCGTCTTTTCAGATACGTTTGAGAAACATCTGGACCAAGTTGATAAGATTCTCAAACGGCTCAGACAATGTGACCTGAAGATTAAGCATGCTAAGTGTCAGCTCTTTTGCGAGAAGAAAAGTATTTGGGACATGTTGTATCTTCAAATGGAGTTGAGACAGACCCTGACAAGACTAAGGCATGGCAAATCCCCACCAACATAAAAGAACTGAGGACATTCCTAAGATTTGCTGGCTATTATTGTAGATTTTTTCAGGGATATTCATCAATCGCCCGTCCATTGCATGCTTTGATGCAGGGCATCCAACTAAAAGGAAGAATGGGGAGAAAGAAAATGACCACCCCCATATGAATGGATAGCTGAGTGCCAAGACGCCTTTGAGCTGATCATAGACAAGCTTTCTACGGATCCAGTTTTGGCCTACCCTGAATATATGCAACCTTTGAGTTTCACACAGATGCAAGCTTGATGGGACTAGGAGCTGCTTTGTACCAAACTGTCAAAAATACAGATGGACAGAAACAATTGCAACCAAGTAGCATATACGAGTAGGAGTTTGACCGCCAACGAGAATAACTACCCTGCTCACAAAATGGAATTCCACGCATTGAAATGGGCTGTTACAGAAAGTTTCACGACCACTGATTCTGCAATGATACACTGTATTGACCGATAATAATCCATCAATGTACATAGCGTGTACTGCAAAACTGGATGCAACAGGACAACGATGGTGGAATGCTTTGTCTCAATGTAAATTGAAGATTGACTACCAACCTGATCTAAGGAATGGTGATGCTGACGGACTGTCATGACGACCTGATAGCACAGCTACGGATTTGACAAGTCAGAGATGAGTTACCAGAAAACTATAGCAATGACTCCTGACCTAGTGCTAAGCAGCGGGGAGCCACTTCTGACTGATGGTGATGAAGATACACAATGGGTTGAAGCCGTAACTGCCCTCAGAATGAGCAATACCCAAGGAAATTGCTGAACCACCGGAGATGCCAGGAGAGGCGACATTGTCTATGATTACGTCAAGCCAGTGGACAAAGTTACAGGACAGGGACCCAACTGATGGAAAGAAAAGATGACTAGGAAGCAGCCAGCAAACAAATTGCAAGAAGTAAGAATAGCACTGAGGGATTGGAATAAGTTCCGCTTCCTTGATGATGTTTTGTATAGAGCCAGGACGTAATCCAATGGAGAAGTCTACTACCATTTGGTGCTACCTCATAAATTACACCAGGAAGCCATGAAATAAGTGCATGATGACTGTAGCCACCTGGGACAGGATCGAGCAATTGATGAATTTAGACCTAGGTTTTACTAGTCCCTTATGTCAGCCAATATACAGAAATGCAGTCGCACATGTAAAAGATGTAGTCGAAGGAAGGACGAAGGAGGGCTGAAGACAGTGTTTTCATTCGGGGTTCGAACCCACAACATATGGCACTCAGTCACCTAGCGCAGAGGCAACAGACAGAACCGCTCGGCCAAATTCCCCCTCTCACATACTCTGATGGTGAATATTGAAACTTCACTACCGCTAGAACTTGTCTGCATGGACTTCTTGAGCCTTGAAGAATGTAAAGGAGGGATAAAGGACCTGCTGATAATTCTGATCATTTCTCAAAGTTTGCTGTAGCAATACCTACATGCAACCAGACAGTTAAAACAACAGCCAAGACTTATGGAAGACTATGCTACCATACGGATGCCGGAACGACTTCATTCTGATCAATGTCGGAACTTTGAGATACGAGTAATACAGGAATTGTGTCTATTGTTGAACATCAAAAGTCACGTACCAAGCCTTATCATCGCTAAGGGAATGCACAGACTGAAAGATTCAATCGTATGCTCCTTAATATGATGAGTACAATCTAAAATGAACAAAAACCCAACTGGAAGGACTATGTCAAGCCATTGGTACATGTGTACAACTGCACGGTCATGACACAATAGGTTTCATGCCATATAACCTGTTGTTCGGAAGGCAAGCAAAGATAACTTGGATGTATGATTTGGAATATCACCTGAAACAGGTGTACAACGCCAACAAAATGAATTGCCAACTTGAGATCCAGAATGGACAATGTATTCCAGATAGAGAAAAAAGCTGCAGAGAAGTGAGCTCAAACAGGGAAAGAATGATATGACGTAAGAGTTCGAGAGGTTATGCTAAAAGAAGGTGATCGAGTATTACACATAAATGTAGATGTACGAGGTCAACATAAAATCGCCGATCGGTGGGAGGAAGCTCCATATGTTTTTGAGAGAAGACTCAGTCCTGATCTGCCAGTATATTTTATATGGTCAACAAAAACTTCGAAAACACAAACGGTTCATAGAAATCTGGTGAAACGTTGCTGTGATCGACCATTGTCGAGTTATACCAAAGACAAGATGAATGAACACCTCCAGGATAAGATTATCCTAGAGACTACTGAAGTTGAAGGAAGTTCATCCACAGAAAGTGAACAAGACTATAAGCTGAGCCCTGAATCGCCACCCTTTAGACCTAGGAGTGTTAGACCTGTAAGCTTAGAAGGTTGAAGTGAAGCCACTGCTGAATGTATGGACAGAAATGACCTAAACGAGTGTGTGGTCATTTAGCAAGATTCTCCTAACCAATCAGCCATGTAGTGAGTTATTCTTCTGACCATATACGAGGCTAAGATAACACTGCGACAAGCATGCATGAAGATAGTATGGAAGTAATATCTAACGAGAGGTCCGATGGAATTGCTGAGAAGCTGTGGCACAACAGAGCATTCCATCGAGTGATGTAGTTGTGAATGTCGCAGACACATCCACTGATAGAGGAACTGTAAAAAACTGGAAATGAGGCTATAGGGGTGAAGCAAACAGCGATCACTTGTAGTGATCCAGCTGATACCCATGGTAATTGCTCAGATGCTGATGAGAAATCATCGAATGCCAAAGAAGGAGAGAGCAGGTTCACCCTCCGTGTCGATCAACTAGAGCTCGGAGACCACCCAAGTACTATGGTTGGTGTTTGCAATTGATCAAGGCAAAAGTGATAATGCGGATTAATAATGGAGATGAAGTTTCTCAAGGAAAAACTGACCACGACGTAACCATGAAAATACTTGAAATCTTGGCCAATGGAATGTATATGTAAGTACCAATGAATGTGGATGCATATGAGTATACAGTTAGTTAACATAGCTACACTTTAACTATGCCCAATTTGTGTATACTGATACCATCAATGATGTTACAGGTAAGTTGGTCTTGAGTACCAGTAGCGATTGATGCAAGGTAAGTGGTGGTGTGTACCGACAGTTGCTTTGTGCATCTTTGCAGACTTGCTATTTGATTTAGCCATGTCTCTTGGGTCCTGCAAATCTTGTGTTGCCAAGTGGCCTCTGCGTACTTATCTTTTCAGAATCCTCTTTCAAGATCATGGATCGAGACTCTACCCCTACTGCTATGACAGGAAAGTGGCGGTTGTTTCATCGAAAGTGCATCAGAGATGACTTGAGACACTCAGTTTTAAGGCACCATGCCTTTGCCAACGAGAACGTTTCAAAGTTGAGTCTCGTTGATGTAATGTTTATTTTTATGTTTGTGTTTGTGTTCTGTGTTTCATATCCTATGCAATTCGATATTTTCCTGAACTTGCTTTGGTTTTCCAATGTTCGATCTTTTGCTTAAAACCATTTGAAGTAAGCATAGTAAATCGTCCTTAAGCTTACTTTGGGGAGTGTGATGTAATAGGATACGATCCCCCTCAAGACATAGTGGCTCATAGATGACCCAACGTACATTTGATATGAACAGTTCTAAGTACTGACTTTTGCTTTTATTGTGGAATTAAAGTAATCCACAGGTTTTGATTGTATTCTTATGTGGTGTTGAACCTCGGGTTCTGTGATTTCTGTATGAAAACTCTTTTATTGTTATCTATTGACTTTTTGCTGCTCAAGACGTAAAATCAGTTCAGTCAAGGCAGACCACTAGACAAAATGCTTGATATGTGCTTAGCATATTTACGTATATTGATGTATATGGAATATTCCAATACGTGATATGCGTAGCGTATTTCTATGCAGATCATGAGTATACGTAATGCAGATCTTTGCACACTAAGTGTACACTGTAGTTTTGCATTTTATTAGCATACGTACTGTATACTGAACGTATTTGACACATGTACAGAATCAGTATATGTGTATATATTGTTGTATATCAAGCATTTTGCCCAGTGGACGTGCGCGTATTTTATGAAGGTTTGGTGTAATACGGTGAGCAAAACTTGAAAATGAAAAGATTTTATTATGGCCATTTTCCAGTGGAGTTAACGTGAATGCAACAGGCCGCATAACTCTACAACAACTTCTAAACTGAGGACGGATCATTTTACGAGCATAACCACTCGACCATTTAAGTGATTTTCATTCATATAACTGAGCAACGTTTTAGTTTCGAGCTTTACTTTACATTTGAACGAATTTGAGCATCAACCACTAGCGAATTTCCCAGTTAAACTCATACGTAGCGAACCACGTGTAATGTCTTTGGGTTAACGCTGAGACACGTTTTTCCGACTTTACTCCCATGAAACACATACTAACTGAGATGGACGATACTTTCTAAATCGACGCAGAATAATTGCAGATACTGTTATAGTTTTTCTCATTGATACTCGAAACTCCTTCCGTTTGATTTTGGAAGCACATTGACGTGACTTGTTTTTTAGACAACACCCTCATCGGTGAAACTCGATATTGTTTCTCACGTTTGTTTTGAACGACGCCTGGAGTGACTTTTGGCAGGCGAAACTAGGTCCATTTCCTGTAAAAATCGTATACCCTTGAAGAAATGCTAATGTGTCCCTATGTTATAAACGTTACTATATAGGCATTCAAAGAACTATTACCATAAAACTTTACTGTTTGTGTAACAGCCTTAGAACCTTTGATCTGATTTGTTTGACAAGTGAAAAGCAGCGAGTAGTTACAACTGAACATTGATACTATAGGTGCTACTTGTTCTCAACGTACCAGGTTTTGGATCATTTTGCACTTTTGAATCAATATCTTTTATTTTATAATACTTCGACATATTGAGTGCAGAAGTGAGCATGTTTGATTTAGGAATAGTAAGTTTTTGTTAACGAGATTGTAAATCGACACTTTTACTCTGTAGCGGTAAATATGAATATTATGGAATTATTGTTCATTATAGTTTATTCATTTATTTCACTTAAAGTAAAGTGCGACGAATTCGGACGCGCACACGCTTTAGAACGTTTCTGTGCAGATTTAACTCCAGCCTGCCGCAAATGGGTTATTTTTAGCGCATGTATTTAACATCCCCTGTCATTGTTGAAATTGCGCTTTTACCTAATTTTTGACGCAGTCTCTAAGAAATACATGTGACCTATAACCTTGTCATATTTTGACCCCTAGGAAGCTGGTTTTATTCAATATGAGCGATAAAATTAACATTTCTCTCCCATTTACATGGCGCATATTACCCATTCACCTGGAGATATTGTAAAAAGAAGCGTGGTGACACCATTTTATTAAAAGTGTAAACTAAATGGTATTATGTCAGGATTTTATTCGCCAAGTTTGGTCAAAATGACACCATTAAAAGTGACAGGAAGAAAGTTTGAAAATTATGTAGTGATATAATTTCGAGATCGTCATTTTGTAATCGATACTTATGCTAAAATTTCTATGCAAACATCATGAAAACTATATATCGATAGATATGGATCTAAAGTCTTGGTATTTATTAAAATTAACTCATTTTCTAAGCATTTAATAATTGCTTTCTTTAGTTTAAGTGAATTATATCATTTAATCATTTATTTCTAACGGCGCCATTTTAACATCAGTTACCATGGAAACGAGCGTGGTGACCCCCGTTTTTTATTTCATTTTGCAATTGCACAACTTCCAAGAATATTTGTGCAAAATTTCAAGAAAATGACACCACAACCTAATTTTGACATATTTCGTAGTACTTCACCTTAAAGAGTCGGCGTCATTTGTCCATTTCCTACACTCGTCTTGGTATATCCCTACCCACATTGCAACTGCATTTGACACAAATTCCATGACCCAACTCACACGAAATCGAACGAATTTGGTGATTGCCCTTGTTGAGTATGCTCCTACACAGCTAGCCTGTGAACTACACCAAAATAAAACTAGGGTAACACTTAGTAAACTTATATATACGACTGGGTGCCGTACGTAGTGAGTTCGAACCCGTTTGAAACCATCGTATTTTCTACCCTGATGTATTCATTGCTTCGCTTCAATAAAGTTTGTCTGCAATGTGTGAGAATGAGCGTGCGAGCGTGAGTGATTCACGAACTCTACAGCTTGTGGAGAAGTCGCAGTCAGAAAAATTGTAACATCTTAGCTCGGTTATTGAACTAATCTTTTTGAGATTCTTGCAAGGTCAATGACCAGCGGGCGAGTCGTCCTGTAGGCTCCTTAATAGTCATTAACCATTTCAGTGGGTGTGGTCAGTAATAACAGTGAAGCGTCTACCATATAAGTATGGTCGGAAATGCTTAATCGACCAAATTATGGCTAGAGCTTCTTTCTCGATCGTCGAATAGTGTTTCTCATGTTTTGTCAAAGTTCGGCTAGCATAAGAAATAACAACTTCTTTCTTATCACGTACCTGTACTAAGCAAGATCCAACGCCAGTGTCACACGCATCTGTATGCAGAACAAAGGGTTCATCAAAATCAGGGTATCCGAGTATTGGTGTTGAAATAAGCGCTAACTTCAAAGTGCAGAAAGCGTCTTCACATTCGGTACGCCAATTAAACACATTGTCCTTCATCAACAGTTTGTTTAGCGGTGACGTCACTTTGGCAAAGTTCTGCACAAATCGTCGATAATATGATGCTAATCCAAGGAAACTTCGTAGTTGACGAACATCCTTTGGGCGCGGATAGTTCTTTACTGCATCAATCTTCTTCGGATTTGGTTTAATTCCATCTCGGATCACAACATGTCCCAAGTACTCGATTTCAGTCTTACAGAAATGACATTTCCTACGTTTCAATATCAGTCCGGCTTTTCGAAATCGATCGAAGACCTCACGCAAATGGCAGAGATGCTCATCGAATGTTTTCGAAAACACAATGACGTCATCAAGGTAAATCAGGCATATTTCCCATTGAAGTCCAGCAAGTATTAATTCCATTACGCGTTGAAAGGTACTTGGCGCGTTACATAATCCAAAGGGCATAACATTAATTCATAGAGTCCGTTGTATGAAACAAAGGCGGTCTTTTCTCTATCTTCCGGCGCGACCTCAATTTGCCAATATCCTGATGCTAAATCCATAGTCGAAAAATAACGTGCTTGCCCAAGGGCATCCAGACTATCGTCGATGCGCGGCAGCGGGTAAACATCCTTCTTCGTAACATTGTTAATCTTCCTAAAATCAACGCAGAAACGGTTGTGATTGGTCCGCCTTGGAGACAAGAAGAATCGGGGCCGACCATGGGCTCGTCGAAGGTCGAATAATGTCATTGTCCAACATAGACTTAATATGTTCTCGTACAACAGGTCGTTGACTGGCGGGAACGCGATACGGGCGTTGCTTAATTGGAAGATGCTCACCAGTATCAATACGATGTTGTAAAATATTTGTCTTTCCCAAATCATTGACATTCTTCACAAATATGTCGTCATATTCCATTGATTGCTCGTCCAGCTGTCTTTTCTGCTCGGTAGACAAATCTGTCGTCTCGCACAGATTCACACGGCTCCTCGAATTACCACCTTTAGGCAACACCTCATCAGAGCAAGTTGCCAGTAGTTCCCCTTGGTCGCAATTTCCTCCGTCAACGCACGTCTGCCTAGAACCGGTATTCTTGGTGATCATCATTATTACGCGCGTCATCATTTTCAGCACCCATATTCGCTATACATGCAATAACATTAGCGTCGCCAGCAGTTTCAAACACATCAAGGTTCGTACGTCTGTATATCTTCATAGGCTTATCTCTCGGGTTTACAACTAGAACAGGGACACGCCCATTATTTACAGTCATGAAGGCCCTTGCCAAGCCAACGCCCAACTTAACATGATCCCCTGGGCGCGCTTCCACAAAGCCACAATGTCCATCGTCTACATCTATGGCTGCCATGAACCTCTTTTGTGAACGGGCAGGAACTACTAAAGTTTCTAAGGCGACTACCGAACAGTCTTTCACACGACTTTTACTACGGCCACCATTAACTTCCAGCGGGGTATCACATCCCTCTATGGTGGCTTGTTGTTTAGTGAACATGATGTCAAGTCTGATATCATTCATTAAATCAGCTCTGATCAAACAGTCATACATGGAATTTGCAATAACATAAGCAGGATAGGGAAATTTCTTACCGGCAATCTCGAAGTCGACTTCTATTCTTCCCACGATGTTTAGTTTGTTTCCTTCCAATGTTTTCACACAAATTCCAGATGTCTGCAACAGCGGTTTATTCCTCAAACTAGGCAAAGTTTGACGTAACTTTCACTTATTATCGTAGTTCCGGATCCAGTGTCCGTTAACATCTTGACATCATCATCACCAATCTTTCCGTCAATACTACAGCTATGATTAATTGTTCCAATAACATAAGTCCGTATTTCGTCCTCATTATCATCATCAGTGTCTACTTCTTTTGTATCTATTAATCCGGGGACATCATCAAATTTAACATCTGCCATCCGGGTATCCCCTCGTCCGACGGCAGTTCTAGTTTGACAAATTCTGCTGTTGTCGTGGTTGAAATTGACTTGCTTGCTGCTGTGGCGGGAACCAAGTCGGTGGGTTGAATTGTGCAGGCTGCTGTGGCTGAATAAATGGATATCCAGCGGTCGGCTGCATTTGCTGGGACATTTGCGGCTGTTGTCGCTGATGTTGGCGATCAGGACAATGACGCTGCACATGCCCAACACGGTGGCAAATATTACAGATCGGCAACCCATCGGTGGTTCGCTGGTTTCTGCCGGGTGCACCTGTATTATGTTGAAAACGTCTATCTCGATTGGCTGTGCGGTTAGCTGGGGCAGATTTATCAGCAGAGTCAGAATTCTTTTCTAACGGGGCATTAAATTTCTCCATCTTTTCGTCTATCACTGACTCCATTTTCTTCATCAAAGTCTCTAACATCGATTGCATTATATTGTCGGAAGTGGGCGGTTGTACAGCAGCCACGGTCGTGTCTTCTTGGCTGGCTGATTTAGCACTGAAGGGGTCTAATGTGGAGAATAACAAAACATCACTCTTACCGTTGACAAGTTCTTCATTGCATTCTTCGGCTTTTGCGACACGTACGGCCTTTTCAAATGTAGCAGGGTCTTTTGACATCACCATTCGCTTCAGAGACGGGCGCAATCCACGGATGAAATGTTCTCTCATGAGCTCAGACTGAAACTCACGGGGCATATCCATGTGAGCGCGCAGAGTCAGTCGCTGTATAATTGTAGCGAATTCCTCCACAGGCTCACCTGGTTTCTGATTGCGATTATACAGTTCGTTGTAGAAAAGTCTCTGAGTTTCTTTTGGCAGGAAATTTTCTCTCAGGGCCTCAGTAACACGGTCATAGTCGTACTGGATTTGATCGTCTAAGTCGTTCCAAAAGTCGGCTGCAAATTCTCGTAGATAGGCGGGCAAAATATCGGCCTTGCGTTCGTCTGACCACCTATTAGTCCTGGCAGCTCGATCAAACTCTTTCAGAAAGGTTTCAACGTCGTCACCAAGTCTTCCATAAAATCTTGATGGAGTTACAACAGTTCGGGCTTCGGTATATCCGGCCATATCAGGATATCTTGAAGCAGGAGTGTCGATTGATCGTTGTCTACGGCCTGGCATTATAATACTAGCAATGTTCGAGCAACAGAAATGTACGTACCAATCCTTTGAACGATGAGCGGCACCAAAATATCACGTCGAGCAGAAGGCGCTGGCTTGAGTCGATCCAAACCGCTGCACACCAAATATGTCACGTAGCGTGGGCAGTAGACGTATAAGAGACGGCACGATACACCGAAATATATTCTAAGTCGTAGCACTTTATTCAGCTGAGTAACATAAAATTACACGGTAAAACTTCTATGACCTACACTAGTCGTCAGGATCACGGTTGAACGTCGTCTCGGGGCGTCGTCGCTAAAGTGCGTCTAACAAGTCAAAATGCACAGTTTATATTGGCTTTCAGAAACTGCAAAGTCATGGGTCTATAATTAACTACGAACAATCGGCAAAGTCAAATCGCTCTTGGTTAAGTACAATGTCAAACAAGGGTAAAGGTTGTCCAGGCATTGATGATAACTTCAGGAGTTGAAACAATAAAAGGTCACGAAAACGAACACGGGAGATAACGTGCAGGGTTACTGTCGGTCATTACAGTCAAATTCAAAGGTTAAATTCTAAGCATATGTATGGCTACGTTACACCTCCCAACCAAGATCGAAAAGCGTCCTCGCTCGATCTAAAAATCAAATCATATATCATAGTAAAAGTTCTTATGGAAAACGATGCAAAGTTCTAAGTTCACTAGTCTAGAGTTCGTTATGTCCGAGATTCATAATCAGTAATCAGTCCTTTGTCCAGTATATTATCAGGCGGTTCCCACGTGTCATCTTTAGGGCGGTAACCTTTCCATCTGACACGATAGCGGGTTTCATGACGACCGTCCGAATTAGTTACAGTTCGGTGATCGACAATTCTCAAGGCCTGATACACATCATCAGTTTCGTTGTCATCGCCATTACTTCCGGTAGTATCAAGTATGGGATTCTCATTAACATTATCGCGGTCAATAATGTCATTAGTGTCTGTTACAGTGTCATTATTTTCCGTAGGGTCACTTACAGAGTCAGTATCGATATTTCCATTGTCAGTGTCCGGCAATTCATGTGGTCTATTGTTAGGGTCCGTATATGGTTTCATTCGATTCACATGCACAACTTGTTGCTTGCGTCGCGGATCACACGTGGCGAGGCGATAGTTCACAGGTGTTACTTTTTCCACAACACGATAAGGACCATGCCATGGGTGAAGTAACTTCGGTGATAATCCTCGTTTCTAACAGGTGTATACAACCATATGTTATCTCAAATGTCATAGTTAATGTCCTTAGCGCGCTTGTCATACTGCATCTTCTGCTTTTGCTGCGCTAACTGAATATTATCGTGGACAAGTGGCTGAATTTCACACAATCATTGAACCACTGTCTCACCATAGTCCTTAGGGTCAGTGAAGGTCATTGTCGGCTTAGTGAGGGTAACATCAATTGGTAATCTCGGTTCTCTTCCGTACAATGTATAGAAAGGCGACTCCTTAGTCGATTCCTGCTTACATGTCCGGTACGAAAACAATGCCATTGGCAAATATAGATCCCAATCAGTCTGATTATGATTGACGCACATACTTAATATCGTTAATAAGACTCCATTAAACTTTTCAACTAATCTGTCACATTCCGGGTGATAAGCCGATGTGTTTACCTTTCTCGTGCTCATTAATTCACAAGTCTTTTGCACCAATGTCGACAGGAAGTTTCTACCACGATCAGACAACAATGTCCGAGGCGCAGAATGTCGGGCAATAATCTCATCGACTAACAGTCGGGCAACAACATCCGCAGTTGTCTTTTCAACGGCAAAGGCTTCAGGCCAACGTGTAAGATAATCCAAAAACACATAATAAAGCGATTACCTCGTTCAGTAGTTGGAAGTGGTCCTAATACGTCGACAGCTACACGATCAAAGGGGCCATCAACGGGTATAGGCTGTAACGGTGCAACTGGTAAATTCTTTGGAGTCTTTTTCGTAGAGCAGTCAACACACGATTTACACCAGTGTTCAATATCTTTAAACATTCCCAACCAATAGAATCTTTCTTGTATCTTAATGTACGTCTTATGGAACCCTAGATGACCTGAGGTGACCTCATCATGGCATGACATTATCACTTCGTCCTGCAGGGCGCGAGGAATGACAAGCTGTTTACGCACGTCTCTTCGCCGTCTCCCTGGGGCGGGCATCCACAGATGATAAAGTACACCATCGTCGATAACATACTGGTCAGCATATAAAACAACTTTCCTAGCCGTCTTCGTATCGGTGGGAAGTTCATCATCGATCAAGTACGATATAAGCGGTTGCAAAGTCAAATCACGTCTTTGCAAGTCTCTAACTCGGTCTAATTGAAGTCCAGGGCTGTCTGTCGCTGCGATGATGAAGTCACATGCACTTTTGTCTTCATCATCGTCTTGCGGTCGTCTGGAAAGTCCATCTGCATTGCCATGTTTTGTCCCTGGGCGGTGTTGAATTTCAAAGTCATATTCTTGCAAGGTCAATGACCAGCGGGCGAGTCGTCCTGTAGGCTCCTTAATAGTCATTAACCATTTCAGTGGGTTGTGGTCAGTAATAACAGTGAAGCTTCTACCATATAAGTATGGTCGGAAATGCTTAATCGACCAAATTATGGCTAGAGCTTCTTTCTCGATCGTCGAATAGTGTTTCTCATGTTTTGTCAAAGTTCGGCTAGCATAAGAAATAACAACTTCTTTCTTATCACGTACCTGTACTAAGCAAGATCCAACGCCAGTGTCACACGCATCTGTATGCAGAACAAAGGGTTCATCAAAATCAGGGTATCCGAGTATTGGTGTTGAAATAAGCGCTAACTTCAAAGTGCAGAAAGCGTCTTCACATTCGGTACTCCAATTAAACATTGTCCTTCATCAACAGTTTGTTTAGCGGTGACGTCACTTTGGCAAAGTTCTGCACAAATCGTCGATAATATGATGCTAATCCAAGGAAACTTCGTAGTTGACGAACATCCTTTGGGCGCGGATAGTTCTTTACTGCATCAATCTTCTTCGGATTTGGTTTAATTCCATCTCGGATCACAACATGTCCCAAGTACTCGATTTCAGTCTTACAGAAATGACATTTCCTACGTTTCAATTCAGTCCGGCTTTTCGAAATCGATCGAAGACCTCACGCAAATGGCGGAGATGCTCATCGAATGTTTTCGAAACACAATGACGTCATCAAGGTAAATCAGGCATATTTCCCATTGAAGTCCAGCAAGTATTAATTCCATTACGCGTTGAAAGGTACTTGGCGCGTTACATAATCCAAAGGGCATAACATTAAATTCATAGAGTCCGTTGTATGAAACAAAGGCGGTCTTTTCTCTATCTTCGGTTCGACCTCAATTTGCCAATATCCTGATGCTAAATCCATAGTCGAAAAATAACGTGCTTGCCCGAGGGCATCCAGACTATCGTCGATGCGCGGCAGCGGGTAAACATCCTTCTTCGTACATTGTTAATCTTCCTAAAATCAACGCAGAAACGTTGTGATTGGTCCGCCTTGGAGACAAGAAGAATCGGGGCCGACCATGGGCTCGTCGAAGGTCGAATAATGTCATTGTCCAACATAGACTTAATATGTTCTCGTACAACAGGTCGTTGACTGGCGGGAACGCGATATGGGCGTTGCTTAATCAGAGGATGCTCACCAGTGTCAATACGATTTGTACAATATTTGTCTTTCCCAAATCGTTGTCATTCTTCGCAAATACATCGTCATATTCCAATAACAGCTCGTCCAGCTGTCTTGTCTGCTCGGCAGACAAATCTGTCGTCTCGCACAGATTCACGCGGCTCCTCGAATTACCACCATCGGGCAACACCTCATCCGGGCCAGTTGCCAGTAATTCGCCTGGGTCGCATTTCCTCGGTCCTCTTCAAGGCACGTCTGCCTACAACCGGCATTTACTGGGTGATCATCATTATTACACTCGTCGTCATTTTCAGCACCCATATTTGCTATACACGCAATAACATTATCGTCGTCAGCAGTTTCAAACACACCAAGGTTCGTACATCTGTATATCTTCACAGGCTTATCTCTTGGGTTTACAACTAGAACAGGGGCACGCCCATTATTTACAGTCACGAAGGCCTTGCCAAGCCAACGCCCAACTTAACATGATCCCCTGGGCGCGCTTCCACAAGGCCACAATGTCCATCGTCTACATCTATGGCTGCCATGAACCTCTTTTGTGAACGGGCAGGAACTACTAAAGTTTCTAAGGCGACTACCGAACAGTCTTTCACACGACTTTTACTACGGCCACCATTAACTTCCAGCGGGGTATCACATCCCTCTATGGTGGCTTGTTGTTAGTGAACATGATGTCAAGTCTGATATCATTCATTAAATCAGCTCTGATCAAACAGTCATACATGGAATTTGCAATAACATAAGCAGGATAGGGAAATTTCTTACCGGCAATCTCGAAGTCGACTTCTATTCTTCCCACGATGTTTAGTTTGTTCCTTCCAATGTTTTCACACAAATTCCAGATGTCTGCAACAGCGGTTTATTCCTCAAACTAGGCAAAGTTTGACGTAACTTTTCACTTATTATCGTAGTTCCGGATCCAGTGTCCGTTAACATCTTGACATCATCATCACCAATCTTTCCGTCAATACTACAGCTATGATTAATTGTTCCAATAACATAAGTCCGTATTTCGTCCTCATTATCATCATCAGTGTCTACTTCTTTTGTATCTATTAATCCGGGGACATCATCAAATTTAACATCTGCCATCCGGGTATCCCCTCGTCCGACGGCAGTTCTAGTTTGACAAATTCTGCTGTTGTCGTGGTTGAAATTGACTTGCTTGCTGCTGTGGCGGGAACCAAGTCGGTGGGTTGAATTGTGCAGGCTGCTGTGGCTGAATAAATGGATATCCAGAGGTCGGCTGCATTTGCTGGACATTTGCGGCTGTTGTCGCTGATGTTGGCGATCAGGACAATGACGCTGCACATGCCCAACACGGTGGCAAATATTACAGATCGGCAACCCATCGGTGGTTCGCTGGTTTCTGCCGGGCGCACCTCTATTATGTTGAAAACGTCTATCTCGATTGGCTGTGCGGTTAGCTGGGGCAGATTTATCAGCAGAGTCAGAATTCTTTTCTAACGGGGCATTAAATTTCTCCATCTTTTCGTCTATCACTGACTCCATTTTCTTCATCAAAGTCTCTAACATCGATTGCATTATATTGTCGGAAGTGGGCGGTTGTACAGCAGCCACGGTCGTGTCTTCTTGGCTGGCTGATTTAGCACTGAAGGGGTCTAATGTGGAGAATAACAAAACATCACTCTTACCGTTGACAAGTTCTTCATTGCATTCTTCGGCTTTTGCGACACGTACGGCCTTTTCAAATGTAGCAGGGTCTTTTGACATCACCATTCGCTTCAGAGACGGGCGCAATCCACGGATGAAATGTTCTCTCATGAGCTCAGACTGAAACTCACGGGGCATATCCATGTGAGCGCGCAGAGTCAGTCGCTGTATAATTGTAGCGAATTCCTCCACAGGCTCACCGGGTTTCTGATTGCGATTATACAGTTCGTTGTAGAAAAGTCTCTGAGTTTCTTTTGGCAGGAAATTTTCTCTCAGGGCCTCAGTAACACGGTCATAGTCGTACTGGATTTGATCGTCTAAGTCGTTCCAAAAGTCGGCTGCAAATTCTCGTAGATAGGCGGGCAAAATATCGGCTTTGCGTTCGTCTGACCACCTATTAGTCCTGGCAGCTCGATCAAACTCTTTCAGAAAAGTTTCAACGTCGTCACCAAGTCTTCCATAAAATCTTGATGGAGTTACAACAGTTCGGGCTTCGGTATATCCGGCCATATCAGGATATCTTGAAGCAGGAGTGTCGATTGATCGTTGTCTACGGCCTGGCATTATAATACTAGCAATGTTCGAGCAACAGAAATGTACGTACAATCCTTTGAACGATGAGCGGCACCAAAATATCACGTCGAGCAGAAGGCGCTGGCTTGAGTCGATCCAAACCGCTGCACACCAAATATGTCACGTAGCGTGGGCAGTAGACGTATAAGAGATGGCACGATACACCGAAATATATTCTAAGTCGTAGTACTTTATTCAGCTGAGTAACTCTAGTTACACGGTAAACTTCTATGACCTACACTAGTCATCAGGGTCACGGTTGAACGTCGTCTCGGGGCGTCGTCGGTAAAGTGCGTCTAACAAGTCAAAATGCACAGTTTATATTGGCTTTCAGAAACTGCAAAGTCATGGGTCTATAATTAACTAAAAACAATCGGCAAAGTCAAATCGCTGTTGGTTAAGTACAATGTCAAACAAGGGTAAAGGTCGTCCAGGCATTGATGATAACTTCAGGAGTTGAAACGATAAAAGGTCACGAAAACGAACACGGGAGATAACGTGCAGGGTTACTGTCGGTCATTACAGTCAAATTCAAAGGTTAAATTCTAAGCATATATATGGCTACGTTACAATAATAATCATGTGCTACCAGTGCGAATAAATATGCACAGCTGTTACGTGTCTCAAGGCAAACAACTGGTATCCATCTTCAGACATTAATTTTCGGAGGCGAGCGATATTAGAAAGGCAAACGGAACTCAAATAAACTAACACATCCACAAGCTGAATTAATGGTAAATGGGAAATTTTACTACTCCAGTCGTTTTTTGATAGAATGCGAATATCAGGAAGTTCAAGAGTAGTGTCATAGTCCACTTTGTCGATCCGCCAACGCTTCATTGACTGCCCAAAATCGTCGGGTGTACACTTAACCGGCAAGTGCATACTTGCTACTTTCTGCGCCAAACTGACCAACTGTGCTTTCCTTTGGTCACCAGCAGAGATTCGTATGTCTTCAAAGTAACCTATCATCTCACTGTCCTTCATATCGTCGAAAGCTATGGTCATTATCTACATTAGAGATTACAACAGTTCGGGCTTCGGTATATCCGGCCATATCAGGATATCTTGAAGCAGGAGTGTCGATTGATCGTTGTCTACGGCCTGGCATTATAATACTAGCAATGTTCGAGCAACAGAAATGTACGTACCAATCCTTTGAACGATGAGCGGCACCAAAATATCACGTCGAGCAGAAGGCGCTGGCTTGAGTCGATCCAAACCGCTGCACACCAAATATGTCACGTAGCGTGGGCAGTAGACGTATAAGAGACGGCACGATACACCGAAATATATTCTAAGTCGTAGTACTTTATTCAGCTGAGTAACTCTAGTTACACGGTAAACTTCTATGACCTACACTAGTCGTCAGGGTCACGGTTGAATGTCGTCTCGGGGCGTCGTCGGTAAAGTGCGTCTAACAAGTCAAAATGCACAGTTTATATTGGCTTTCAGAAACTGCAAAGTCATGGGTCTATAATCAACTAAGAACAATCGGCAAAGTCAAATCGCTCTTGGTTAAGTACAATGTCAAACAGGGGTAAAGGTCGTCCAGGCATTGATAATAACTTCAGGAGTTGAAACAATAAAAGGTCACGAAAACGAACACGGGAGATAACGTGCAGGGTTACTGTCGGTCATTACAGTCAAATTCAAAGGTTAAATTCTAAGCATATATATGGCTACGTTACACCTCCCAACCAAGATCGAAAAGCATCCTCGCTTGATCTAAAAATCAAATCATATATCATAGTAAAAGTTCTTATGGAAAACGATGCAAAGTTCTAAGTTCACTAGTCTAGAGTTCGTTATGTCCGAGATTCATAATCAGTAATCAGTCCTTTGTCCAGTATATTATCAGGCGGTTCCCACGTGTCATCTTTAGGGCGGTAACCCTTCCATCTGACACGATAGCGGGTTTCATGACGACCGTCCGAATTAGTTACAGTTCGGTGATCGACAATTCTCAAGGCCTGATACACATCATCAGTTTCGTTGTCATCGCCATTACTTCCGGTAGTATCAAGTATGGGATTCTCATTAACATTATCACGGTCAATAATGTCATTAGTGTCTGTTACAGTGTTATTATTTTCCGTAGGGTCACTTACAGAGTCAGTATCGATATTTCCATTGTCAGTGTCCGGCAATTCATGTGGTCTATTGTTAGGGTCCGTATATGGTTTCATTGGATTCACATGCACAACTTGTTGCTTGTGTCACAGATCACACGTGGCGAGGCGATAGTTCACAGGTGTTACTTTTTCAACAACACGATAAGGACCATGCCATGGGTGAAGTAACTTCGGTGATAATCCTCGTTTCCTAATGGGTGTATACAACCTTATTTTATCTCAAATGTCATAGTTAATGTCCTTAGCGCGCTTGTCATACTGCATCTTCTGCTTTTGCTGCGCTAACTGAATATTATCGTGGACAAGTGGCTGAATTTCACACAATCGTTGAACCACTGTCTCACCATAGTCCTTAGGGTCAGTAAAGGTCGTTGTCGGCTTAGTGAGGGTAACATCAATTGGTAATCTCGGTTCTCTTCCGTACAATGTATAGAAAGGCGACTCCTTAGTCGATTCCTGCTTACATGTCCGGTACGAAAACAATGCCATTGGCAAATATAGATCCCAATCAGTCTGATTATGATTGACGTACATACTTAATATCGTTAATAAGACTCCATTAAACTTTTCAACTAATCTGTCACATTCCGGTGATAAGCCAATGTGTTTACCTTTCTCGTGCTCATTAATTCACAAGTCTTTTGCACCAATGTCGACAGGAAGTTTCTACCACGATCAGACAACAATGTCCGAGGCGCAGAATGTCGGGCAATAATCTCATCGACTAACAGTCGGGCAACAACATCCGCAGTTGTCTTTTCAACGGCAAAGGCTTCAGGCCAACGTGTAAGATAATCCGAAAAACACAATATAAAGCGATTACCTCGTTCAGTAGTTGGAAGTGGTCCTAATACGTCGACAGCTACACGATCAAAGGGGCCATCAACGGGTATAGGCTGTAACGGTGCAACTGGTAAATTCTTTGGAGTCTTTTTCGTAGAGCAGTCAACACACGATTTCCACCAGTGTTCAATGTCTTTAAACATTCCCAACCAATAGAATCGTTCTTGTATCTTACTGTACGTCTTGTGGAACCCTAGATGACCTGAGGTGACCTCGTCATGGCATGACGTCATCACGGATCTCTTCAAGTATGCTGCCACGGAACTACCCGGCGGACTGTACCATTATTTTTTAGGGGTGGCCGACTGTTGTGAGGGGCTGAATACATTGGCGCGCTAATTGGGTTTCTTTGTAGGAGGGACAAAAGGGCGGGTGATTGTCACGACTATAACACGGTATCCTTTTTCGGTAGCCGACAAATGAAACTAGAAAAAAATAGCGTACATGCATTAAAATTGGAAAGAACCGACAAATGAAACAGAAGAAATAGCCGACATGAATTAAAACGATAACGCTTTCGGTCGCCGACAAACGCCACAATTCCCCACGGGAATCTACATGGCAACGAGTTATTTATAGCCTGAGCGTTGCATAAACGTACAACGTACGTTCTGCCTCACGTTGCATAAACGTACAAATGTTCAACCCAGATCAGCTACGTAAAGTCCTAACTGCCCAAGTTAAATCCTGGTTTTTAGTTCTATTTCCAGTTTTCAGTTCTTGTTCTATAAATCGGCGAAAAAACAAACCGAATAAACGTAAAACGTACGTTCTGCCTCTTGCATAAACGTACAACGTTCAACCTAGATCAGCTACGTAAAGTCCCAACTTCCCAAGTTCAATTCTAGTTTTCAGTTCTATTTCCAGTTTTAAGTTTTTGTTCTACAAATCTGCGAAATTAGCAAACGTTTTGTCTCATCCCTTGGGGGATCTCTTCAAGACGTTTTATCTCTTCACCCAAGATCACCTACGCACAGGCCAGTTCTAGTTTTCAGTTCTTGAGCGAACATGGCGCTATAAATCGGCGAAAAAACCATACAAGCTCAGGTAATTAATCGTACGTACGTTCTTTCTCAGTTTTTCTCGATTAGTCGAGTTCCAGTCCAATTCAATAAATCGGTGCATACACCATTAGTACCGTTCCGTCTCTTCAACCCAAATAAGCTTTTTCAATAAATCATTTGTTCTGTCTATTCCACTTCATCCACGTCTTAGTTCAAATAATACACACAAACAAGTTATTACATGTAAAGCCGGTCGCCCTTTTTTTGGTGGAAATTCATGCACGTTGTTCGGATGCATTTGCAAAGTTAAACTGCGGACAAGTTCAACTTTCTCAACTATGCATGTTCAACTACACTATCAAAAAGATGCCGCAGTAATAGAATGTGTGAAGTGGGGTGCCAAAACGACAAGCTTGTCGCAGTACCTGCAACATGCCGACAGCTTTTTAAACAAAGTGTTCTGTGCGGTTAGAATGTGCGAAGTGGGGTGTCAAAAACGACAAACTTGTCCCAGAATCTGTAACATGCCGACAGTTTTTGTATATATTCCCGACAAAGACATAATGTTAGTGGGTAAACTTTGCATTGGATGAATATGTCTTTCACACCATCGGGTTTAAATATGGCTTACTTTTCGACTTTTGGTCACTGGTCTCCTGGCCTTCAGCGATAGTGGTACTCCTCACGCTCTTCCCTGTTCCGTTAAATTCTGTCATTTTGACTCAAGTTCTGCTTCGTTTGGAATCTTTCTGAATACATACGTTTGGACTTTTTTTCTAAATCATTCTAAACATATTCCTAAAACACAAAACTTTTGGTTTTATTCCAAATTAGACATCAATTTAGTTTCGGAATGGCATTTTATCGGCAAGCGCAAGCCATTGCAGTCCTGGGTGTAGACGACACCATTGCCTTTCTGAAAGAGCATGGGCTTTTGGCATCTTCTCAAAATTGTCTTTCTTGTGACAAGCCTATGGTTTGGAAACCTGCTAAAAATATCTCTGATGGGTATACATGGCGTTGTCAGGAAAAGGACTGCACAAAATTTCGGAACAGACTTTCAATAAGACATGGATCTTTTTTTTCCAAGTCTCGTTTACGTTTGGACGTTCTTTTTAAAATAATTCTAACATGGGCTATGGATTATCCACTGCGAAAGATGGCTACTGAGACCGGAGTGTCGCAGCAATCGCTAGTCGATTACTGCAATTTCCTGCGAGAGGTATGCAGTACCAAACTACTGACTGAAGACATCCATCTGGGCGGCCCGGGCACTGTGGTTGAGATTGACGAAAGTCTTTTTTGCCACAAGTGCAAGCATCATCGAGGACGAGCTGAGGCAGAAGAGAGATTGGTGTTTGGAATGGTTGACCGTTTCTACGAACCGGCGGTTGGGTACATGCGACTTGTGGAAAGGCGTGATGCAGCGACATTACTGCCTATCATCGAAGATAAAGTTGTACCGGGGTCCATTATCCATTCGGATCAATGGGCCGCGTACAAGCATTTATCAACTGATGATAGGTTCACGTATGCCGCGGTCAATCATAGCCGCCACTTCGTTGACCCTGGTACCGGTGTGCACACCCAGGCCATCGAGAGCTACTGGAACCGAGCCAAGGCGAAGTTGAAGAGGATGAATGGTGTATCGAAGGAGATGCTTCCTGGTTACCTGGATGAGTATATGTGGCGAGAGCGGTACGGTAGGACAGATGAGGATGCTGTTCGCAATATTTTGAAGAATATTGCAGAGCAGTATCCACTAAAGGGATAAGTTGAAAAGAGATATACCAAACCAAACCAAATGGTCCTTTTCAGGACCATTTTTAATCCTCCTGCATAGTCCCGCCCTTCAATTAGTAGTTAATTTATTCGGCCACTCCTGCCAATGTATTCAGCCCCTCACAACAGTCGGCCACCCCTAAAAAATAATGGTACAGTCCGCCGGGTAGTTCCGTGGCAGCATACTTGAAGAGATCCGTCATCACTTTGTCCTGCAGGGCGCGAGGAATGACAAGCTGTTTACGCACGTCTCTTCGCTGTCTCCCTGGGGCGGGCATCCACAGATGATACAGTACACCATCGTCGATAACATACTGGTCAGCATATAAAACAACTTTCCTAGCTGTCTTCGTATCGGTGGGAAGTTCATCATCGATCAAGTACGATATAAGCGGTTGCAAAGTCAAATCACGTCTTTGCAAGTCTCTAACTCGGTCTAATTGAAGTCCAGGGCTGTCTGTCGCCGCGATGATGAAGTCACGTGCACTTTTGTCTTCATCATCGTCTTGCGGTCGTCTGGAAAGTCCATCTGCATTTCTATACTTTATCCTTGGGCGTCATTGAATTTCAAAGTCATATTCTTGCAAGGTCAATGACCAGCAAGTGAGTCGTCCTGCAGGCTCATTAATAGTCATTAACCATTGCAGCGGGCTGTACTTTCAGTAATAATAGTGAAGCGCCTACCATATAGGTATGGACTGATGCATAATCGACAAATTATTGCTAGAGCTTCTTTGTCAATCATCAAATAGTGTTTCTCATGTTTTGTTAAAGTTCGGCTAGCATAAGAAATAACAACTTCTTTCTTATCACGTACCTGTACTAAGCAAGATCCAACGCCAGTGTCACACGCATCTGTATGCAGAACAAAGGGTTCATCAAAATCAGGGTATCTGAGTATTGGTGTTGAAATAAGCGCTAACTTCAAAGTGCAGAAAGCGTCTTCACATTCGGTACTCCAATTAACACATTGTCCTTCATCAACAGTTTGTTTAGCGGTGACGTCACTTTGGCAAAGTTCTGCACAAATCGTCGATAATATGATGCTAATCCAAGGAAACTTCGTAGTTGACGAACATCCTTTGGGCGCGGATAGTTCTTTACTGCATCAATCTTCTTCGGATTCGGTTTAATTCCATCTCGGATCACAACATGTCCCAAGTACTCGATTTCAGTCTTACAGAAATGACATTTCCTACGTTTCAATATCAGTCCGGCTTTTCGAAATCGATCGAAGACCTCACGCAAATGGCGGAGATGCTCATCGAATGTTTTCGAAAACACAATGACGTCATCAAGGTAAATCAGGCATATTTCCCATTGAAGTCCAGCAAGTATTAATTCCATTAAGCGTTGAAAGGTACTTGGCGCGTTACATAATCCAAAGGGCATAACATTAAATTCATAGAGTCCGTTGTATGAAACAAAGGCGGTCTTTTCTCTATCTTCCGGCGCGACCTCAATTTGCCAATATCCTGATGCTAAATCCATAGTCGAAAAATAACGTGCTTGCCCGAGGGCATCCAGACTATCGTCGATGCGCGGCAGCGGGTAAACATCCTTCTTCGTAACATTGTTAATCTTCCTAAAATCAACGCAGAAACGTTGTGATTGGTCCGCCTTGGAAACAAGAAGAATCGGGGGCCAACCATGGGCTCGTCGAAGGTCGAATAATGTCATTGTCCAACATAGACTTAATATGTTCTCGTACAACAGGTCGTTGACTGGTGGGAACGCGATATGGGCGTTGCTTAATCAGAGGATGCTCACCAGTGTCAATACGATGTTGTACAATATTTGTCTTTCCCAAATCGTTGTCATTCTTCGCAAATACATCGTCATATTCCAATAACAGCTCGTCCAGCTGTCTTGTCTGCTCGGCAGAAAATCTGTCGTCTCGCACAGATTCACGCGGCTCCTCGAATTACCACCATCGGGCAACACCTCATCCGGGCCAGTTGCCAGTAATTCGCCTGGGTCGCAATTTCCTCGGTCCTCTTCAAGGCACGTCTGCCTAGAACCGGCATTCACTGGGTGATCATCATTATTACACTCGTCGTCATTTTCAGCACCCATATTTGCTATACACGCAATAACATTATCGTCGTCAGCAGTTTCAAACACACCAAGGTTCGTACATCTGTACATCTTCACAGGCTTATCTCTTGGGTTTACAACTAGAACAGGGGCACGCCATTATTTACAGTCATGAAGGCCCTTGCCAAGCCAACGCCCAACTTAACATGATCCCCTGGGCGCGCTTCCACAAAGCCACAATGTCCATCGTCTACATCTATGGCTGCCATGAACCTCTTTTGTGAACGGGCAGGAACTACTAAAGTTTCTAAGGCGACTACCGAACAGTCTTTCACACGACTTTTACTACGGCCACCATTAACTTTCAGTGGGGTATCACATCCCTCTATGGTGGCTTGTTGTTTAGTGAACATGATGTCAAGTCCGATATCATTCATTAAATCAGCTCCGATCAAACAGTCATACATGGAATTTGCAATAACATAAGCAGGATAGGGAAATTTCTTACCGGCAATCTCGAAGTCGACTTCTATTCTTCCCACGATGTTTAGTTTGTTTCCTTCCAATGTTTTCACACAAATTCCAGATGTCTGCAACAGCGGTTTATTCCTCAAACTAGGCAAAGTTTGACGTAACTTTTCACTTATTATCGTAGTTCCGGATCCAGTGTCCGTTAACATCTTGACATCATCATCACCAATCTTTCCGTCAATACTACAGCTATGATTAATTGTTCCAATAACATAAGTCCGTATTTCGTCCTCATTATCATCATCAGTCAGTGTCTACTTCTTTGTATCTATTAATCCGGGGACATCATCAAATTTAACATCTGCCATCCGGGTATCCCCTCGTCCGACGGCAGTTTCTAGTTTGACAAATTCTGCTGTTGTCGTGGTTGAAATTGACTTGCTTGCTGCTGTGGCGGGAACCAAGTCGGTGGGTTGAATTGTGCAGGCTGCTGTGGCTGAATAAATGGATATCCAGAGGTCGGCTGCATTTGCTGGGACATTTGCGGCTGTTGTCGCTGATGTTGGCGATCAGGACAATGACGCTGCACATGCCCAACACGGTGGCAAATATTACAGATCGGCAACCCATCGGTGGTTCGCTGGTTTCTGCCGGGCGCACCTCTATTATGTTGAAAAACGTCTATCTCGATTGGCTGTGCGGTTAGCTGGGGCAGATTTATCAGCAGAGTCAGAATTCTTTTCTAACGGGGCATTAAATTTCTCCATCTTTTCGTCTATCACTGACTCCATTTTCTTCATCAAAGTCTCTAACATCGATTGCATTATATTGTCGGAAGTGGGCGGTTGTACAGCAGCCACGGTCGTGTCTTCTTGGCTGGCTGATTTAGCACTGAAGGGGTCTAATGTGGAGAATAACAAAACATCACTCTTACCGTTGACAAGTTCTTCATTGCATTCTTCGGCTTTTGCGACACGTACGGCCTTTTCAAATGTAGCAGGGTCTTTTGACATCACCATTCGCTTCAGAGATGGCGCAATCCACGGATGAAATGTTCTCTCATGAGCTCAGACTGAAACTCACGGGGCATATCCATGTGAGCGCGCAGAGTCAGTCGCTGTATAATTCTAGCGAATTCCTCCACAGGCTCACCGGGTTTCTGATTGCGATTATACAGTTCGTTGTAGAAAAGTCTCTGAGTTTCTTTGGCAGGAAATTTTCTCTCAGGGCCTCAGTAACACAGTCATAGTCGTACTGGATTTGATCGTCTAAGTCGTTCCAAAAGTCGGCTGCAAATTCTCGTAGATAGGCGGGCAAAATCTCGGCCTTGCGTTCGTCTGACCACCTATTAGCCCTGGCAGCTCGATCAAACTCTTTCAGAAAAGTTTCAACGTCGTCACCAAGTCTTCCATAAAATCTTGATGGAGTTACAACAGTTCGGGCTTCGGTATATCCGGCCATATCAGGATATCTTGAAGCAGGAGTGTCGATTGATCGTTGTCTACGGCCTGGCATTATAATACTAGCAATGTTCGAGCAACAGAAATGTACGTACCAATCCTTTGAACGATGAGCGGC
Organism: Ptychodera flava; assembly: GCF_041260155.1. Taxonomy (NCBI): domain Eukaryota; kingdom Metazoa; phylum Hemichordata; class Enteropneusta; family Ptychoderidae; genus Ptychodera; species Ptychodera flava. The sequence goes on along the minus strand of NC_091945.1, from coordinate 3,126,143 downwards.
ACCAAAATATCACGTCGAGCAGAAGGCGCTGGCTTGAGTCGATCCAAACCGCTGCACACCAAATATGTCACGTAGCGTGGGCAGTAGACGTATAAGAGACGGCACGATACACCGAAATATATTCTAAGTCGTAGCACTTTATTCAGCTGAGTAACATAAGTTACACGGTAAAACTTCTATGACCTACACTAGTCGTCAGGGTCACGGTTGAACGTCGTCTCGGGGCGTCGTCGGTAAAGTGCGTCTAACAAGTCAAAATGCACAGTTTATATTGGCTTTCAGAAACTGCAAAGTCATGGGTCTATAATTAACTAAAAACAATCGGCAAAGTCAAATCGCTGTTGGTTAAGTACAATGTCAAACAAGGTAAAGGTCGTCCAGGCATTGATGATAACTTCAGGAGTTGAAACGATAAAAGGTCACGAAAACGAACACGGGAGATAACGTGCAGGGTTACTGTCGGTCATTACAGTCAAATTCAAAGGTTAAATTCTAAGCATATATATGGCTACGTTACAATAATAATCATGTGCTACCAGTGCGAATAAATATGCACAGCTGTTACGTGTCTCAAGGCAAACAACTGGTATCCATCTTCCGACATTAATTTTCGGAGGCGAGCGATATTAGAAAGGCAAACGGAACTCAAATAAACTAACACATCCACAAGCTGAATTAATGGTAAATGTTAAATTTCACTACTCCAGTCGTTTTTGATAGAACGCGAATATCAGGAAGTTCAAGAGTAGTGTCATAGTCCACTTTGTCGATCCGCCAACGCTTCATTGACTGCCCAAAATCGTCGGGTGTACACTTAACCGGCAAGTGCATACTTGCTACTTTCTGCGCCAAACTGACCAACTGTGCTTTCCTTTGGTCACCAGCAGAGATTCGTATGTCTTCAAAGTAACCTATCATCTCACTGTCCTTCATATCGGTGAAAGCTATGGTCATTATCTACATTAGAGATTTCAGAGGTCAGGTCAAATTTTATTGTCTGTGCTTATTATGCACAAAAGAGGGTTGTTCCACCAACGCCAATTGAACATTATGCAAGGGCACCATCTTGCATCAAGGTAGCAGAAACTGCGTAACTCGAAAGCCTGCCATTAAAACTGGATCTTGATGTTGACAAGGCTTATCAGCTACAATTGAATTTTAAATCACTGTGTCCCCGGCAAGGTCGTTTCCAAGTAAAGGTGGATCCCTTCACAGGAACAGAGTATTATACCTAAGGTCACAGTGTCTGAAACATAGTTCGAAGACAAATCTATATTATGGAGTCGAACAGGAGGATAATCAAAAGAATCTTCCCTTAATGATAATGTTTGGCGACTGAAAATGGCTTTCTGAAATGGCAGAGTACCTGCCCACAAAATAGACTGGGAAGCTTTGATATTTCTTAATATTTTGACAGGGTCAACACAGGGTATATCACACGAAAATGTTCGTTAACCATCGTGAATGAATAGTTGCAATAAAAATTAAATCTAATATTAATCTAATATCAGAAAATGTATTACATACACCATTGATATTATTAGGGTCTAATGCTTAACGGAACAGAGAGACTAAATTTTCCTACTCTGTTTCGTTCGGAAAAGGATTGGCATGATTTGTTTACTAACGAGATTTTCTGAGTCAATGAATAATAATCTGCCATACATGCGGTAACCTGATATGATGTGCCCTTCACCTTTTATAAATGCTCTTATGTCACTATAGAAACCTTCAAATTCATCAATTTAAATGAGTTAATGTATTTTTTCATGATTGTTGTCAACTTTCTAAGAAGAACAATATCTGTCAAACACTTGTTCTTTCGTATGCATCCTGCGATCCTCAGACACAGGTGAAAGGATTCCTAGCCAAACAGTCTTGTTTATACGATTTATATGATTGGGACGAATCTGTGGCATTTTTATGCTAACTGACCTTTATGTCAGAGTCGAAGAAGCAATTCTGAAATATCGTCATATTTCTTTACACGCGATTGTCGTTTTACAGTTGGCATATCCAACATCGAATCTTACATGTAACGCCTTGCATTACGGGGCCAGCTTATATTTGATGATTATATAAAAGAACTGAATGCGTATTGGCTCGAATCCAGCACCTATGCATTGTTCACCTGAAATAAGTGAGAAGATGCAAATACCATCACTTTACAACATGCTTGAAATAAACTACATATTTGTAACGGCGTGAACCGTTTTTGTAGAAAAATGTTTGGTTGATGATGTTTTTCAAGCGTTCTATCAATTTATCGTGTGGTATTGTGATATACAATGTGGAAAAATCGAAAGTTTTAGCAGATGTTATTTTTGAAACAGATCTTGATTTCAAATTTTCCGATATAGTAAATGTAAACATTGTCGGGTCCAAACCAATGTCGAAAATCGTATATCCAAAATGAGGGGCTCTGTATCAAATTGCAATATTCGATTTTGTTTCGCGCATAAGAGCAACTGGTAAATATATGTACAAGTATTGTGTTCCAACTGATTATCTAATGTACAACATTTTACTCCCCAAACAGTATAGGATTGTACATTTGTTGTTGGAAAAAAACAGTATTCAAATGAGGAGTGCGAGAAAAAAAGTTACCAGTAATCAGAAAGTGAAAAAAAATTAAACAGTGGATCAGATACGAAAAAAAGAGATGCAGACCGGCACTGCACAGTCAACAGGTCGGAAACAAACTGTGCACTGCCCATGAGCTTCAAATTTTGCAGCTAGACCCTGGCAAGGCTAACGCTAATACACGCATAGTGCTAGTGCTTGTGCCCTACAAGTGCTTTTGAACACACGTCCCTCAAGAAAATACATATATTTACCTCTCATCTCTGAGCAACACGGTTTCATTAAGAACAGAGACACCGTTTCTAACCTCATTTCATATGTTGACCATTTGTCTAAAGCTTTTGACTCTATGCAACAAGTCGATTCCATTTATCTGGATCTTAGAAAGGCCTTTGACTCTGTGTCTCACGAATTTTTAACTCATAAAATGAAATATTATGGATTTTCAGGTTCATTGCTAATGTGGCTGAAATCCTATCTCTCAGGTAGATCTCAAAGAGTAGTTTTAAACGGTAAACAGTCTTCCTGGAAGCCAGTTCTTTCTCATGTTCCCCAGGGCTCTTTAATTGGCCCTCTTCTTTTTATTCTTTATGTGAACGATGTGTCTACTGTTATTTCTCATTCAACCTTGTCTATTTATGCAGACGATACAAAATTGTTCAAATGTCTGGACTCAGCTGACGACTGTATATTTCTTCAGCAAGATTTAAACAATATATCAAATTGGTGTGCAAAATGGTAACTGAATCTTAATGTTTCTAAATGCTGTATTATATCATTCACCAACAAAAGAAACAAAATAGTCGCTGATTATTCACTGAACGGCTCTATGCTGCAACGGGTGTCTTCAGTTAAAGATTTAGGTATAACCCTGACATCCGACTTAAACTTTAAAACTCATATTAACTCCATTTTCAGTAAATCTTACAAAATGCTAGGTTTTCTTAAGCACACCTGTAAATCTATCACCAATATACAGGCTTTGCGGACTTTGTACATTTCCTTAGTTCGATCAAATCTTGAATATGCTTCTACTGTTTGGTCTCTGAACCAAAAATATCTCGTCGAAAGACTTGAAACTGTTCAGTTGAAATTTATTAAATTTCTCTGTTTTAAACGAAACATTTCCTATGTATCAGAACAACATGAACAGACATGTAAATATTTTCACCTCCCCAGCTATTCTCTCGTCGCAAGGCCGCTGATCTTAACTTTTTACACAAGTGCGTTCATTCCGAGGTCGACTCACCCTATCTTGTAGAACAGGTTAATTACAACTTTCCAATGAGGACACTTCGTCACTCTGAGTCTCTAAAACCCGCGAGATCTCGGCTAAACGTTAGGAAGTATTCCTTTTTCCCAAGATCCATGTCCGCTTATAACGATTTAGTATGTAAATATAATACTGTTGACATTTTTACTACTAGGTCTGCCTTTCGTCGGACCATCAAAGACATTTTGTACAGATAATGTTTGTGTGTAATAGGTTCGTATACGTGTATGTTTGTATCAGATTTTTATCCTTGCTCTTATTGTCAGACCTATAAGTGGGCCTTTCGCCTGTTGGATCTGAATAAATAAATAAATAAATAAATAAATAAATAAATAAACCTAGTATTAACCCTACATGGCTTTTACAGTGTTCCCTACAAGAACCCTACAGGAGTCCTAAATACATGAATGAGGGATTCCTATATGGTTCCACAAGGACTTTGTAGGATTTACTATAAAAATCCTCAAGCAGTCCTATATGACCTGTACATCGGATTCCCATATAAATCCTACAGAACTATTACACTTTTATCAATGCATCAGTACAGAAATATAGCTCAATATCATAATTTATTGTACTATGGATAATTATTATCGCTGATTCAAAATTTATAATACTTAAATGAGATATACAGAATAAAAGTGTGCTGACGATAATATCACATTGTCTTTTTCAAAACGAATGATCAAACACAGTAATCTACAATTGGTGCCACTTAGTAATCGAAGTCGAATTTACCTAGAACAAGACACATCCCAAGACAACCTAAGGTTTCTGACCAGCGTTGAAAAAAGTGATTACAAAGGAGTTTCAGAAGCACTGTCCCATCAAGGTGTAAGTATCATTATTATGTACGCTATTTCAATTTATATCATGACTTACATTTTTGATAGCAATCTAATTAATAAGTTTTAAATGACAATAGCATGTTAGCCTACTTTCATGCAAAGAAAATGCGACAACATGGATCATTTATAAATGAAATTTAGTTTATAGTAAACGTATATTATTTAGTTAATGGTAATAGTATATATGTTTGGCACTCTCGGGAGTAGCAAATGTCAAGAAAATATGTACTTCAGGTTTACCCAATACTGCAAAAATAGAGGTCGAAAAGTGTGCATTCCCATAAAAAAACAGAGGCTGCTCATATGGCTCACGTTTAAGCCTATTATCAAACACAATCACGTACGCATCAGGTACATGCAACAAGCGACAACACGCTAAATGTGTCAGTGTTATGAGTTACACCCTGTTCACTCAAAGTCATCGTCATATGTAAGTGTGCAATCATGATGAAAATGCTTATTTCACAGAATGTAGACATGAATTTTGGATTTCAGACAATGGTATTATCAAAGGATACAAGACAGACACACCTGAAAAATTGCATGACTATTGTAAGTTCTGGAACAAAAGAGTACAGCATGACGCTAATTTGTTTTTCAGAAACAGTGAATTAGCGATGAAATTGTCACCAGGCATATTGTACTTTATGGAACAAAAGAGTATAACAAGATGGCGATGGATGAAATTTTTAATCCGCAGATAGTACCTTCTAGAAAAATCTTTATTAGAAGCAGTAACTTTGTGGCATTATGTTAATATATTGAACTTGACTAGCAGTTTCTCTTGACGAAATTTTCAACGAGTTGAAAGACCCCAGACTTACAAAAACCAAGCGGCGCTTGTATTCAGCAATTCAATGTTGGAGGTGAAAGTATGGGCTAGTTGGATTGAACTGAGCTGTGTTCTTGGGACCCAGACATTAAGCTTTAATGGTTCCTTCGTCAATGCTTTGAAGAGGCACTGTCTGTAAAAACCTGCTAAAGGTGGCCAAGGTCAAATTTTCAATTAAGACGAAACATATCACATATGATAGGCCATAGTTTAACTAAGAAGGAATTAATTTTAATTTTTGTTTAAACGGACTCATTTTGATGTTACAGGCCATGTCACGTGATATGGTGAGGGCCTAATATTTCCTTATGTTTTCCCCTTTAAAAAGTTGAAAATTCTGTAAAAATGCAACATATTCACTATATTGTAGATTTTTGACTAAAAAAAAGTGATGGTATAAGTATATATATTTGTCATGAGTAAGGTCCCCTCAGTACGTCCGTAACCTTATATTCACCTTTGACCCTTCTCTGCCGTAGAGGGCGCTCTAATGCCGGAGGAGTGAAATCTGAGCAAATTTCAGCATTAAAAACTTCCAATTTTTAAAATTAAAAATGGTAAGCCTTGTGCGAGATCCTGTAGTGACATATACATCATGTTACATAACATGACTAATATATAGTGAATCACTTTTAAAACTTGCGGGCAAACAGCTATTTTTTTATGTTATGCTGTCATGAAAAGTTATGAAATATTGCTACTTCTTATTTTGATTTTTGCTAAAGCCTGTCTTAATCATTTATCAACAAGTTTGTTTTCTATACCATTGAAAAAAATAAACCCAAAAACATATTTTCAAATTTACAAACAAGAAGAATAACAACAACAACACAAGTAGCAACTTCGTGACACGTTTTATTTGTACCATACGAATACATATACTCCGGGTATAAGGGTGACGAATTCATAAATTAATTTCTTTGTTATTATTTTCATCATCGGTTTATTGCTAACAGTTTACTTTCGAAAAAATGGAATATGACATTTAACACACACACAAAAAAATTTTGAACAATTTAAACTCCAAACTAAACAAAATACGATCACACATTTCCTTGTAAGCTTGAAGTAGCATTGGGGTCAAAGGTCAAAGGTATGTAACCATACTGCAACACGCTTGCCGCAATCCGGAAGCAGCCGCCGTGCACTCCGAGAAAATTGGTGAGTATTGGCATTTTTATCCATGATATTATCAATGAAAATAAATTCGACACACCAAACAGTTTTGTTTCTTTAGTTTTACAAACTCCGGAAGTGAAATTCAGTGATAAAATCCAGGCAACCTGCATCGGTTGAAACAGCGGGAATTTTAAATTGGTGATAGCGATCTCGGTGTGTTGACTGGATGTTTATTTATCAAAATATGAGTCAATGTCAGTCAATGTCATATTTCAGCTTGATGACTTGATGAATCCTAGCAATGTACTGCTATCTTGCATTGCTGTGACATTATCAGCAATCACTTTACGGTTTACCTGGAAACATTGAGGCAGTAGGGCAAACCCTGGCTAGCAATGCCCTGAGTGTCGAATGATTAGACCTACCAACGCATCACATTATCAAATGCTTCGTATGACAGCTTAGCCGTTCATGATTCGAAATAGGCGAGTGTGTACAAGTGTCTGAGAGAGGTACAAGCAAATAATCATTAGAAACGTATTTTTTTTAATTCTCAATTCACAATAATTTCAGATCTACCTGTTGTCATGAAATGGATATCTCTGTCATAGCTGTGGGTTGCGATGTCGGCATTGATGTCGGAAAAGGGCCGTTTTGTTTGTGCCTATGCCTATTAAAGGATGGCGTATTGGAATGGTGAACCACTGAGGATATTTTCAACCACTCCAACCACCCTTTCGTCGGCATAGAACCCAACGTTGCACTCTTGCGCAACGCCACTTCTTCTGGAATGGAAGTACGCCTTCTTCTTCACCTTTAAAAATATCTTGCCATTTTGCAAGTGCGCATCCATTATTTTGGCCAACAGCTTGGCAGCGTCTCTTTTTAGGCTGGCAACTTTAATGCCGCCTAATGTTATGGACACCGCATTCCTGTCGTACATACAGGCCGCATCTCTGGTGAGTTCAAACACTTCACCGATACCGAGGATCGCCCACTGCGATAGTGACGCATGCCGACTGCCAGTAGACCACGGAGGATAACTTTATTGGAAGGCATTCTGACCAAACAGTCATCGAGGGCCTCAACTTTTTCACCTACTGAGAACGCGTAATGAGCCATGTTTTCTGTGTTTTCCGGTGTTTGGCTTAATTGCTAATGAAACTTTTAATTTTAATTGTTTTCCAAGTCAACTATCCAAGCATTTAAGAGGGGTGATCAAAAGGCCAGAACAGCCAATTTTGACCAACCGGGTTCAAGAACCCGGGAAAGGTGTTAAAAGTGTGCGATAGATGTGTTTACGACATAAACATTACGAACAGTAGGATTAAGATAGGTATGAATAATCCAAACTGCCCAGTTTCTGTGTGGGGAAAAGTTGGAATGAAGTGAATGCCATGGATCGCTAACAGCCCTTGAATTGTGTACTCGAGACATCACTGCACATCTCAGAAGAGTTTGTCAGTCTAAAACTCTTGTCACTGAGTCTGAACTTATTCTTTTGCGTGCTGGTATCGACCATGATGACGTTTCTGTAGAAAATGTTTGCAACTTTCCTCTCGCCCTTGCCCACAAATAAACGTTAATGATCAGCGCGTCACCCGTTATTTCCATAGTATTATTTATGTATTATATAGAATATAAGACACCAATGATGATTTAAAGGAAGGATATTTGAATGCCAAGGATGCTATGGATGGAGCTATTACATTTAAGATAAGTTACAGTGGGGAAAAGGAGATTAATACAAGCTATCATTTGAGTTGATTTTAATACCGACTACTATTAATCGATGGATGCATGAAAAGTCTTTCGTTTGGAATATAATCATAGTAGTATTGTGGCAAGACTGTAATTTATGATGGCAAGGTTCCAATATGGTATATGGGAGCACGATTTCGTATTTAATTTATTCCAATGAGTCCCTTCAGCACTAATGACTTTGATGTTATGAATAACTAGGCAGATCTTTCCATGTCGGCTGGCGATCAGGGCTGATTTACTCAACCAATCCTTTATAAACAGAGGCAAGAGTGGTGTTGTCAAAGATCACACAAAGGTCACTCACTGATATTGTTGCATTGGATAGATAAACACTGAAGACAGTGAAATAATTTTAACATCAGATTTGTGCTTCCGAAAATATTGTAACGCATACTTTGAATTTCTACTAAAACATTCAAAGGTTAGTTTACAATGACAAAAAATGGGATATTGTCTTAAATTGTTGTAGAATCTTTCGAACTTTGTTGCACAGACATGTTAAATGACCAGTTCAGTTCAATCCGACAATCACACTGTTCTTCGGATGTGTCTGTCTTGTATCCCTTGATACTATCATCGTCCGAAATCCAAAATTCATGTCCACATTCTGTGAAATAAATGTTGGCATCATGATTGCACACTAACATATGATGAATACTTTGAGTGGACGGGATGTCTCTCATAATGCTGACGCAGTTAGGATGTCACTTGTTGAATGTAACGGATGTGTATGTGTTCTGTATGACAAATAGCCTTATGCGAGAGGCTTGCATGAACGCCCGCAGTTGCTGTGGGAATGCAAAATTATGGACTTCTATTTAATCAGTCCTACGATTTGTTGTTGATGTGAAGTGTTTTTCATAAATTTAGGTCAAGGTGGAAATATTTTAATGTCACACTCTACATGCCATGAAAGCTTATCCAAAACGAAATCTATGTACATTGTTTCTAAGCTTGATGGCATATGTTTCGACCGTTATGCAGTACCCATGTAGCTAAGTAGCATAGGTATTTGATAGAAGGAGGGAGGGCAGAAAGTGCACAGGATTAGTGCTATCTTATGTTGATGACTTTATGTGTCAAAATTATTTATGGGAACTCATCTCAGCTAAATTTCGTGTTATTACAGATATAATATTGATTAGACCAATGCAAGGTCCATGAAAATAACATCTGCATAGGTCTATTTAATATATATTCAACGTGTGTGCAAATAATGTGTGGTATCCTTTTAAGAGAAAATTCTTTCAATGATACCTTTTCCTAAAATAATGAAAAACACTCAACTCTAGTATACGGAATATGATCAGCTGATGGAAAAAGAGGACGCCAAAATTAAATAAGGTTCTGTAAAGAAACTAAATGGAGAAAATATAACAAGACATCTATGCAATTCAAATAGTTTGGGTGATATTACTGTGGTCAAAAATATGCGGAATTAAGTAACGTGCTGAAGTGAAATGACGATGCAGCTCTGTATATTTCTCTAAGAAACTAATTTGTTACAGAATGTACATTGTTTTCCTCAAGAAAAAGTATATTTGCTCACTTTGGACCTTCTTTTCTGTCACCTGTTCAGTAAACGAACTGTAAACGTCAAGGTAATTTTTTCTCGGAGAGTGCTACAAAGCCCTACAGAAGATGCAAATTTTAGGGAAAAAAAGAACAGATACTATGGTTTCATTGTTGAATTATATAACTATTAAATCATTTATCCCAGTTAAACAGTTCAGGGTTCTAATTATATATAATTTTGTTATCCCAAAACAACGGACTGTCAGTAGTAGAAGTTTAAAAATGGAAGAATATTCCGTGGTTAAAATGTCCGATCCTATCAACGTAGATAGCATTTTTCTATGTCCTTGAGAGAATTAAATAATATAAATATCTTAACTCACAGTGTCTTCAATCTCTCTACTCGAGCGTTAAGTATTCCATACTCTCCCGTTACTTATTTTCAGAATTAGTGTAACTAGACATAAGAGCGATGGTAATGCAGCTTAAATATTGCAATTCAGGGTCAGTCATTGTGTAATCTTGATTATCTTGATTTAATTGATGCCACATTTGTATGATGACAATGGAAAACTTGTTTTCTCTGAAGTCGGATGACTATGTTATAGTTTAATTTAAGACTGTTGATGTCATTGATTGATAATGACCGGCTATTATGCCGGTCATGCTACTGAATTTTCTACCCGGATTGATAGCTTTGCTGACGGACAGAACATTCCCCAAAGCTGTCTTTTGCCCAGTAAAGCGATTTAGTCGTTGCTATGATAATGTTTGTGTGGGATGAGTCATAGCGAGAATGTGAGTGCGAGTGCTTCATGACGTATGTAGCGTATGAGGGTCGCAGTCAGAAAATTGTACCAACTTAACTCGGTTATTGAACACACTTTAAAGGGAAGAGATTTGACTGTTATGCCTTCGTTCGATGACTGGGTGCCGTACGTTGTGAGTTCGAATCCGATCGAAAATCTACTGAAAGTAATTCAAATTATGAACATTTCAAAAACGTTCTTATGACCTAAAGCCTACATTTTAAGAAGGCGATTGACTCCCTTATCTTATGACTACCTTATCATAAATTGAAAGAAAAAACATTTTATACTTTTTTGCCATCGACAAAGGAAAAGCATTTAGTTACGTGACTGTAAAACGAAGAATACTCCTTGCACTGACAATCTTGAACAGATGTGAACTGAATGTGCTCACGTGGTTTACAAAAGCTTCATTACATACAGTGGTACGCTTCACAAAAAAAACCAGATATCTGTCAGATCATTATATGTAGCAGGTTTCATCAACTTTCGCACAGTACTCTCGGAGTTTAATCACGAATTACAAAACTTCATTTAATATGCAAATGAGGTGTTTATTAACTTGACACTGCTCAATGCTTCATGGGACAATTAAATATCTATTAGATCAACATCTACAGCACGTTTCATGAAATTTAATGCTGTAATTTTAGAGTATTATCAATAATTAAAAAATTCATTAAATATGCAAATCATGCCTTAATTAACTTTCAGTGCTCTGCAAAGTTCATTGAATATGCAAATGAACCCTCAATTAACTTCACACCGCTAAATGCTTCTCAATACAGTCAGATATCTGTCGGATTAGTATCTGCAACAGGTTTCATCAAATTTGGTGAAGTTATTACCGAGTTATATGACTAGTTACAAAATTTCATTAAATATGCTAATGAGCAACTTATTAACTTGACACTGCCCAATGCTTCTCAGTACAATTAGATGTCTCTCAGATCAATATTTGTAGCAGGTATCATCAAATTTGAAGTAGGAATTTCGGAGTTATATCACTAATTGCAAATTTCATAAATTATGCAAATTAACCGCCTATTAACTTCACACTACTAAATGCTTCTCAACACAGTCAGATATCTCTTGGATCAGTATCTGCAGCAGATTTCATCAAATTTGGTGGAGTTATTTCGAAGTTATATGACTAATTACAAAAATTCATAAAATATGCAAATGAGCTATTTATTAACTTGACACTGCCCAGTGCTTCACGCGACAATTAGATATTTATCGGATCAATATCTGTACCAGGTTTTACAAAAATTTGGTGCCATAATTTCAGAGTTATATCACTAATTACAAAGTTCATTAAATATGCAAATAAAGTCTTATAATTAACTTCAAACTACTAAATGCTTCTAGACACAGTCAGAGATATCTGTCGGATCAGTATCTGCAGCAGATTTCATCAAATTTGATGAAGTTATTTCAAAGTTTTATGACTTATTACAAAACTTCCTAAAATATGCAAATGAGCTATTTATTAAGTTGACACTGCCCAGTGCTTCACGCGACAATTAGATATTTATCAGATCAATATCTGTAGCAGATTTCATTAAATTTGGTACTTTAATTTCAGAGTTATATCGCTAATTGCAAAGTTCATTAAGTACGCAAATAAACCTCCAGTTAACTTCACACTACTTATTACTTCTCAACACAGTCAGATATCTGTCGGATCAGTATCTGCAGCAGATTTCATCAAATTTGGTGGAGTTATTTCGAAGTTATATGACTAATTACAAAAATTCATAAAATATGCAAATGAGCTATTCATTAACTTGACACTGCCCAGTGCTTCACGCAACAATTAGATATTTATCAGATCAATATCTGTAGCAGATTTCATCAAATTATGTGCTTTAATTTTAGAGTTATATCACTTATTGCAAATTTCATAAAATATACAAATTAACCGCCTATTAACTTCACACTACTTAATGCTTCTCGACACAGTCAGATATCTGTTGGTTCAGTATCTGCATTACATTTCATCAAAGTGGTGGATTTATTTCGAAGTAATATGACTAATTACATAACTTCATAAAATATGCAAATGAGCTACCTATTAACTTGACACTGCCAAATGCTTCTAAGTACAGCTAGATATCTATCAGATCAATATTTGTAGCGGGTATCATCAAATTTCACTAATAACAAAAGTTCATTAAATATGTAAATGAGCAGAAAATTGAAATGACGCTCACAGTATCGTCATAATGTTCTAATATTGTCATCTGTCAAAAGTTTCATGTAATTTATTGCAATATTTCTCGATATATGTCGACACTGCCATTACCGTCTCCATAAGAAACAATTATATGAAAAAAAAGATATTGCATAACTTCATCAATATGCAAGCCACACTAAGCAAAACCAAACCGGTTCTTACCATTTGCATACAGTACCTGTGTACCAAATCTGACCTGAATCTGTTCAGGCCTTTTTGAGTTATCGTGTAAACAGAGAGATAGACAGACACACATACACACACACACTCACACACTCATAACTTGTTTACCACAAAATTCTTTTGGCACAATCATACCTGTTATGATCTGTAAACAGTTTCAGTTATTTTAGACCGGCAAAACATCCTGGCATAATTAAACATGTAAAAAGGGTCACTTCTGTTAATTTGATGTCGGCATTATTTTTCAATTATTGTAATATTATCGAAGAGACAGTTCCTGTATAGATGTTTATGACAAGTAAAATATTCCCTTTCTATGTACTTTAATGGAGACCAGAGCAAAATGTTTTGACGAAAAAAATTTATGATGGAGAAGAAAACTCGATTTGGAAAGCATTCCTATTTTGCTTCTTTAAATATCTTCGAATCAGAGATTATTTGAGCTCTATTCTGCGTTCCTATCGTCGTCGCCTTTACTAGTATGCGTATTGTTTTGTTTATATTGTTCTATCTCTATTTTCCTATGTTCTATGGTGACTAATAAAAAATAAAGAAAAATAAATGTCATTTGAGTCATTTAAGTTGCTTTTTAGGAATGCAACATTAATCGTAAAGGAACACGTGATGGAATAAAAACCACAGCTTTGGAGATAGCCAGCTTAAATAATGACTTTTACATGGTGAAATTACTGATGGATCATGGTGCGAAGGCGCTCGAAGAAGAACTACGAAAAGGTAGGCTACTACAGAAACTTTGGAAATAAGTTAATGTATGTATGTCACCTTTGTTTTTGTTAAAAATGAGTCTCGTACGTTTACTTTTGTATGTTATGATGTAACATTGTAACACCATATGTAACTTCACAGAAGTTAACATCTTGTAGATTTTAGGGTAATTATACATTACTCTTCTTTTACGTTTATACATGTCTGAGAACTATTTTCAGGCGACAAAAAGCGAGTGGTTTTGCATCTCATAAAAATCTGGGAATATGCGGCCTGCCCACATAATGTTTTCAGACTTCAAAGTTATTATCAGTTGGAACAGCAGCTTGAAAGTTTTGGAGGTCAAAAGTATTGAGTCTAAGGGAATATTTTGTCAATGTTTGTTTCAGTAACTGGAATAGCAAAAAGGAGAAAATTTTCTTTATTTCCCTCCGAATAGATTTTTGTATGGCAGCCTATAGTGCTGTAAATATTAGAATTAGAAATTTCATTTCTTGGAACTTACTGGCGATGCATTTCTTGTTTGGGACAACAATTTGTATCACCAGACAGGTGTCTTCTCTACCGTAATCTCGTTGCAGTGTACTCACTGTCATCTGCTGGTAAAGGGTCAGGATATACTTCAGTAGGTTCACTCCAAATTTGGAAAATGCTGACAGGAGCCAAACTCGATCGTAGAAATAAAACTTATGCAGTGTTTTCATATATATATATATATATATATATATATATATATATATATATATATATATATATATTATATATATATATATATATATATATATATATATATATATATATATATATATATATATATATATATATATATATATATATATATATATATATATCACATGAACTGGCCCGTATCTCCACCTGTGTGACGTACACCAGCACGGATAAGAAATCCATATTACTGCTGTTGTACGTCATCAACCGGAACTTTTTTCCTGCAATGGTACCGTTCGTACGTGCACGTCGCGACACAGACCGATTTGTCGTGATCGATACCGTGCTCTCATGACATTTTGACAAAAAGGTGACCCGACAAATCCAGATACGGAAACATAGAAGGCATGCCCAACGAAATTTCGAGTCGCTAAAGCTTTAGCTATCCCAAAGAATCGAATGAGGATACCGTCGATCGTTTGGCTCAGTAACGTCACGGCTCCAGTCGCAAGGCTCAATGTGGACGTGGACGTCGTCGCGTCGTACTATACCTGGCGATCGCCAAGCGAAGTCGTACCTGGCGATCCCGGTTGGCGATAAACTCGAAAGACACACCTCAACGAAAGTTCAACTTAATAAATGAATTCCGTATAAACTTCGGGAAAGCGACATAGAAGGCACAAATATCGACGAACAACGATAAATTTCCTTCATCACACAAATTATTCCGTTGTTTCTCGATCGGAATCAAACCTGAGCTGTCAACCTGTAGCGTAAACCCTGCAGTGCAGCGCTGTAGAATCCGATGCATTTCGAAAGTTGACTCTGACAACACTCACAACAGAACAGAGTTCCCGTCAAGTAACAAAATTGGGAAGTACCTACGGGGGATATATGTGTCACAGCAAATATCAAAGTCCGTATGACGAAAACATTGACGACTGAGATGGCCACCGGCGGAGGCGGTGACGCGCAGTGCCCACTGTAGGCCTACAAGCGTACACTGTGTGTGTACTGTGTCATCGATCTGAAACTTTCGGGCTCGCCAAGGCCATAAACTTTTGATATTTTAAAAGCCACAGCATTTCTAAGAATGATAACTACTGTTTCGATCGTGCCGTTGCATTCGCTTTATAAATATAATTGTAAATATTCTAAATAACTCAAAATACTATCGTTATCCGTCGCCAGCGCGGTGAAAGCTATGTCCGCCGATGGCAGACTTGCCTTGGCATCGCTCCAGCGCGAGACAATGATTGACACGCGCACGTGACCGAATCCGTATGTCTGATTGGTGGAGATACCATTCCATGTATCAAATTTTTAGCTTAATGGGATTTATGAATGAAAGTATACCTGTAAACATTTGCACATCTCCTGGGTGACGGACCGCTTTACTCATTAAATGTAAGTAATCCGCGTAAATAAAACAAAATCGCGATAAAAATCATGCAATTTGTTACAATAATTTTGATCCATCCACATCAAAGAAAAATAAGAAGACTGTTCATGTGATAAATATATAATCCCATGGAATTTTCTCTGTTTGACGTCATCGTATACTCGTGTTTTTCGCGGAGCCGCACAACTTCTCGCCTTCGGCTCGAAGTTGTACGGCTCCGCGAAAAACACTCGTATACGATGACGTCAAACAGAGAAAAATACCATGGGATTATATATAATATATATATATATATATATATATATATATATATATATATATATATATATATATATATATATATATATATATATAGATGAAAGTCCGGAGCTGGATTATTAGATTAAAACATTTATTCGCTACTCAGAGTTTCGTGCATCTTGCGATGCAGTCATCAGGCAACTGCCAAATACAAACCAATACATTCTAGAGTAATGAGAAAATAGAACAAAGGCATTCTGAAAGGAACATATCGTGATGCGCGTATTTACGCGCGCGTATACGTGTTTAATGTATGTGGGATAGCAGAAATATTTTAGAGTGCCTGCAGCACGAAATTAACTCATTTCTTTTGTTGAGCGTTGCCATGGTTGGTCTACATATGATAAAAAACTTTTCGCACAAACACAAGTTGCACTTCTTGTTGGTATTGGAGTATGGCTTAGCTTGTTTTACCTTTCTCCATTTGATTTCATACTCAATTTCGGGTCTTTAAGCTCCAAATATATTTACTTAACTCAGTTGCATTTTTATAGCGTTGGTTTTTGAACGAGCAAATATGGTTTCTATACACACGATTGGAAATATTTTGGGATAATAGGATATTGTAGTAATATTGTTTATTCAGTAAACTTAAGCCCATCTACTCTTCTGTTTTTGCAATTCACATGTTTTTAAGGGTAATCTGTAATATTGTAACTTTCAGCTATAGGGTGTCCGACACTTTTGATAAATTTGCACAATAAATAGATTTCTACCATTTCGAAAGATCCTATTGTTTTCTTTGAAATTGTCATTATTGTTTTGTCCATTCCCCAAGTTTTGGTAATTTGAGAAAATAGAGAGTCATGTCCAAGGTGGCCTTGAACAATAGAGAGTCATGTCCAAGGTGGCCCTGAAAAATAGAGGGTCATGTCCAAGGTGGCCCTGAAAATAGAGGGTCCTGTCCAAGGTGGCCTTGAAAAATAGAGGGTCATGTCCAAGGTGGCCCTGAAAAATAGAGGGTTATGTCCAAGGTGGCCTTGAAAAATAGAGGGTCACGTTCAAGGTGGCCTTGAAAATATAAGGTAGTGTTGTCATGAACAATTTTTAGACATTTTCAACATTTCAATTTCAAAATATCTTTTTAATACAAATATTTCACCAGCTAATTGAACTCCTCGTATTTTTTAAGTAGATAGAATAAAAAAATACAATTTTAACTATTTTACTTTGCCTTATTGAGGTACTAACATCAAAAGTATGAAATACCTTAATTTTCTGAACATCCACCACACAATGAAAATGACAGTTTACAAAATAGGAGAGTTTACAATGTACTATCAGCAGTCAAACAAAGTAATGGTTATAATGTTCGAAAAATCGCAATTTGACAACCGTGATGTAACAAAAACAGGCAAAGGATCAAAATTTGTAAGATTCAAAACATTCTGCAGAATTATATGATAAGTACAGTTTGCAATTTTTTGTTATTTCACTGTATTTACATTTGAAAAAAAAAGCAAATTTGACTAGATTTAGTAAAAGCAGTTAACTTAACTTTGTTGCCAAGTAGATTGAACAAAATTAAGAAATTTACCTTAGTCTGTAGCAACAAATTATGGTCTGGTGCCTTATTTTTCAATACTTTTTGACAAACTTTTCAAAATCCTATAAACCCAAAATATTTCCAATCGTGTTCATATCTAAATTTAAATGTTGTATCACATAGTCCGATGTAAGTTTGTTTTGTGTCCGATGTAATGGCTTCCGCTTGGTATACTATGTGTTCATCATTGCAACTACCATTCATCGGGCATTTATTATTGCAGTTGCAGTTTGTCTTATTCTCTTCCCTGGGGTTTAAGTTGTTTAATTTAGCCTTCTTGTTGTTTGTTATTATTGTACCAATATTACTCATGCAACTATAACTAATTTTAGTGTATTTCTCGAAAAGATTTTGTGCAAAGGATTTGATTTGGTGAAATGCTTATCGATCAGACTAAGGAAGCATTTTCCTATATTAGTATACACGCTTTTGCTGTAAGGGGGTTGTATAACGTAATGTTTCTTTGTCTATTTCTTTTCCTTTTAGGTGGTTCTTCTTTGTATGTAAGATAGTAATGGTATCCACTCTTATCCAAGGCATCCTGGTATGCAGATTTGGTGTTGTCGAAAGATTCTTTGTCTGATGATATTTTAGACAGTCTCCTGTTGATCGATTCAGGGATATTTTTCAGGATGGATGGTGGATGATTAGATTTGCGGTGTACATACAATGGACATTACCCGGTTTCACCGTGTTGCGGAAGATTTCGCAGATTCCTTTCTTGATGTTTTCAATCTCTTGTGGTTTTCCCTTGAAAGCTGCTAACCCGTCGTCCCTATAAAGTCCGACATTTTGGCCGTACTTTTCAATGAGTAGAGATAGTATAAAGCAACCGACCAATTCACATATTTCCGCTCCGTCGAATGAACCCATGGTCACGTCGAATTGGTCAAATGACGATTTCTTCTCCCATGGTATGTTGGTTTCGAATAACAATGAGCGCCTGGCCTGCATGATGTTATGATGTTATATGTTATTCGAAACCGACATACCATGGGAGAAGAAATCGTCATCTGACCAATCTGACCTCATTACTCTAGAATGTATTTGTTTGTATTTGGCAGTTGCCTGATGACTGCATCGCAAGATGCACGAAACTCTGAGTAGCGAATAAATGTTTTAATCTAATAATCCAGCTCCGGACTTTCATCTACCTATAGCTCTAGTTCAACTATGAGCACTATATATATATATATATTATATATAATTATATATATATATATATATATATATATATATATATATATATATATATATATATATATATATACATTTGTTTCGATGCTGGTCGTAGCACTCAGTTTATCGGAAGCGAAAACGCAGTATCGCTACCAACGTTGATTATACTGTCTGCGTTAACATATAGAAATGTGTCAAGACACGGGCATGCCATTGTCAACAGATCAGAGTCGATCGTTGACCTTAAAACCCGTTTTGCTCCGGCAAGTGTAATGCACAAGATTAAATCACAGATTATCTGTGTACTTCACTGTTCTGTTCCCAATTTATTGAAAGTGTTACAATGTAAAAATTTCCTGATGACGTTTTTTTCATGTGTAACCAATTTCTGCTGGAATAACTCGAAACCAGCATAAATTAGATAAAGAATTTTTATTCTCCGGGGCATCTGGGCCGGAATTTAATTGTTGATACGTACCGAGCTATATAACTTACGGTTGTTCAGAATCAGGAAGGGGTAGACAGGACAAGCGAAGATGTATAATACCTAAATGTGAATATATTATCTCCCAAAACTCTATTCAGTACAGTAAAATCACTTCACAGCAAATTTTGCAGCAAATAAATAATACATCAGATAAGTGCAGCGTTCAATACAGCTGACTAGAATCATTTACAGATATTACAGAATGATTTGTAATGATTTGCAAAACGGGCAACTGTTTGTCAGCATGAACTCGCTATGTATCACTAAATTGTACGTACTATACTAGTAAATGTGTCACTGGATCAACTTGCTTTCAAGGAACTCAAAATACACAATTGTAAACACTCGGCTATTTGCTAAATTACAATTTGTGTAATGAGTACAAAAACTCAAATGTATCTACAATCTCTCTCAATCTCTGAATAAATGTGGTACGCGTTCAGTAATCTTATAAACCAATGAAATTATGCAAACAACGAAACAATTTACAGAAAACTATACTATAGACTCTGATAAATATTGTAGTGGCTGAAGAATCACACAAGTTTCCTGTAATAATCATCTCTATATTATAATCAAATAATTTATGTACACACGACAATACAGTTACACTGTCATTTGCTTCCCAACACAGTCTCTCAATGCAGTAGGGTCAACTTCTCTTCTCTCTCAACTTCTCTTCATTAAACAGGTTGAAACAGGTGCACCGCTGTAGATTCAACATACATTACACACACGTGGCAGGAAATAACTTCAGACCATACACTCTTTGTTAGGCACTGGTCAGGGACTCACACTCTGGCTGTCCAATTTCTTAATTCAAGTAAAGGGTTTCTCAAACACAGCGACTAATTTGCATGGGTTGTTTTGCCAACAGCACAGTCTCACCACCTGTACGTGGACTTCATGATCGCATAATCATACCTTTGAATGGGACAGCAATTTCTGAACATACACGTGTCCGTGGTTAGCACATTCAAGGCACAAAATCTGACTTCAGAGGTCCACAAATTCACCAACTCTAATTAAAACTTCACAGGAATGTTCTTACAACAGGATGACATACACACTTCAACCCTAGTAGCTGTTCGGTTCCGAGCTGCAACTCACTAATGTCCAAAATCAGCTAAAATCAGCAGCCCAAAAATCGCGATGCTCACTGCATTTTGTCTATGGTGTGATCCCCCTGAAATATGTCTCTCAGATTATATATATATATATATATATATATATATATATATATATATATATATATATATATATATATATATATATATATATATCACAGTGCGTAAGACTTCTACATGCATATTAGAAGTGATGAATTTCTGACCATAAACGGGTATTGATGCATCTGATCACTTACAGTGATAGGAAATATTTTTAGAGTAAAATTACATTTGATGAAACATCACAAATTGCAAAATGACTAGTTAATATGGACATACTATTTGGAACTATTTTCCTGTGCTCAAGGCCATTAGCGTGCAAAGTCAATATAGGGGATTTCCCACTCTTATATTGCAAGGACAATCAGTATCCATCGTTGGCACTAAGTCTTTGTATTTGGTTTTAAAATAGGTATAAAAACAACGCCCTAATGTGAAAGTAGATACCTTTCATCATACGTACACGTCCTATCATGGCACTCTCATTTACCATGGTACCGTCATATGACATATTGTTAACTAAAGAACTATTGATGACAGCTCTTAGGACTCAGGCACTGGTGAATGCAAGATCTTTTCTTTTGTCATATGACATATTGTTAACTAAAGAACTATTAATGGCAGCTCTCAGGATCCCGGCACTGGTGAATGTAAGATCTTTTCTTTTGTAGGTTTATGTAAATAGTAGTGGACTTGGTATTGAAATATCGACCGATATAGTGATTGGGAAGTTAATTTTTCTTACGGGCGGTGACTGGCAGGCCAGTAGGTCCGCTCGAAAATTAACCTTACCCACTGGTAGTTAGACCTATTTTTCATAATTATGCCAAAGAAGTAAATTTTCTAGTCGTTCATTCCTAGTTATACTCGCACGAGTAGATGCATTTGTGATGCAAGAAGGTGCATCAATCTTTGCAGGGCTTGTACTTCACTGTTATGCAGAAGGCCTCAGGCGGGTTGGCTTCCTAAAGCTTGTCTAAGGAGGTCAACAAGAACTGGGCGCTGTCGATGAACCAGAGCTGTCCAAGGCAGAAAGAGATATTTTTGTCTGTGTTGTTAGGGATGCAGGTGATCTTGCCTTGTACTTTCGAGATGGCCTGCAATACGAAATGGAGTCATAGCCCCACAGGTTGTGGAAGACAACTGGTATGGCCGTGGTTTGGGGGCTCAGCCACTGCTTGAGGTTGCAAGCATTGTGGGCGACACCACAGTATGTGGTAGAAGTCGTGGACTGAGTCTCTGGCGAGAAGCTTCTGGCTAAAGTGGCAGGACATGTCAGGGCGATGGGCCTTGTAGTCCTCTAGGGTCGCCTAGAGTAATCTGCAAGTCTTTTGGGTTGCCAAGGATTTCTTTGCTCCGACGTTCCTCTGCTGGACAGCTCTGAGGAAATGCTCTGCCGGGCTGGGCCCTCTGTACTCCACAGTTGGGGGTTGTAATGCCATAACAGTGCACGACCATGTAGTAGGAGCTGCAGGGCTCATGATGCTTGGTCACCAGGGTATTACCAGCCACGGGTTAAGCTCAGAGCCCTCCATCTTGGTGATCAGGAACTAAAAGTCAGCATGGATCACATTAATTATTATTATTATTATTATTATTATTATTATTATTATTATTATTATTATTATTATTATGTCTTTATTTCAGGCCAACAAAAGTCCCATATACACACACAAAAGAAAACACTAAAATAAAACTAATTATATAATAAAAGACGATAGTTTTTCCAAAACTGGACATAAAAAAAGTATCGGAATAAATGCACGTCTCAATTATTCCATTGTTGCTTTCCTGTAGCCGTTTACCAAACTTGAACAGCAGGTTACGTTGTAATGACGTAAAGTTAAAAATATTTCTCTTGACACAATTGTTACTTATGCTTACTGGCCCTCTTAGGCCAAATACTATTCGCAACGTATTATTATATGCCACCTGAAGCTTGTGCATCATCTTGGTACTATAATTACACCAAACTTGTAAACAATAAACACTATATAAAAAACTTCTGAAAATTGTACATTTCACACGCTCTGAACAATTTGTAAAATTCCTAACAATGAAATTTGCCCTAGCATACATAACTCTTAATTGTCTCTGCATATCTGTTTCATCACAACCCGTGGAAGTCACTATGTATCCAAGGTATTTTTAGCTGTGACAAAGTTCAGTTGCTGACCATATAAATATACACAAGGCGTTCTAACAGGTTTCCACTGCCGGGGAAAAACGACATACATTCTGTTTTAGTTGTGTGGAAGAGAATGTCATGTTTATCTCTATACTGTTCACATATCTTAAGTAATTTCTGCAACGACTTAATCGAAGGACAGATCAATACAATGTCATCCGCATAAAACAAGTGATTCAAAATCCTTCCAGCTATGTGACACCCAACTCCTGCCAACTTAAGCCTATGGCTAAGGTTTTCAATGTAAAGTACAAATAACTTTGGGGAAATTATGCTACCTTGACGTACCCCATTAATGACATTAAAATGATTGGAGTCTGTTGAGCCCAAGCGTACAAAAAACAGTTGAGTATAATACCAAAACTGCAGGATACGAACAATAAATATAGGTGTTTTCTTATCAATCAATTTCCTAAATAGCGTCCAGTGATTTACCCTATCAAATGCCTTTCTTGCATCTAAAAAGCAGGAGAAAACTGGAGAATTGTGTCTTTTATAAAAATCAACAATCTCTTTAAGTACGAAATACACATGTCAGTGGAATGGTTCTTTTTAAACCCAAATTGAAAGTCACTAGTCCATATGTACTTCTCAATGCGACTCAAGATACACATCTCAAATAATTTAGAGGCTGCTGTAACTATGGCTACCGGCCTATAATTATCTACCGAAGAGAGATCCTTGGCTTTATCCTTTACTATTGGCACAATTGTGGCATCCATAAATTATTCGGAAGCCATCCATGAACAAAGAACGCCGTGAAACACATATTGAGTAAAACGAACACAACAGGATTTGCGTATATGAAATGTTCAGATGTAATCCCATCCCTTCCCATAGCTTTTTCCTTTTCCAAATTTAGAGCTGCCTCTTTTACTTCATTGGGTGTAACAATCATTCCGTCATGAAACTCGATATTTGACAGAGTTGACTGAACAAATTCCTTATTCTGACTGTTAGTGACCGAGTTAAGTAATCTCTCGTAGTGTGTTTTCCACATATTAGCAATTTCTCTATGCCCAATACAACCCAAACACTACTAGGTAAAGAACAGTTAGTTGCACCAGAACAAGCCCTAACAGAATTCCAAAATTTCCTAGAATTACCCTGTGCAAGATTGTGAGCCATTGCATCTGCCCTAGCAGTTTTCTCGCTCCGTTTACAAGCCCTAAAAACTAGTTTGAATTTGGCACGTGTTGTACGCATAAGCTCCCATAGGGGATCGAAATGGGGTTTACCATTTCCCACCCATATTTTGAAAGCATCCCGTGCACTGTCATGCAGGTCCACCCCGATACTTCTCTAAAGTTAGTCATATTTGTACGTGGAATGCTAATATCCGCAGCCTGTTTCAAAGCACTAACCACTTGTGAATAAAACAAATGCAAATCCGCAAGGTGGTCACTGTTACTGCAATTTGAATCTCTACATTCTAGGGTATTATACGGAATGCGTATGTCGCGGAGTAATTCTCCTGTAAGAGTCTGATAACTCGTCAAATTTTCATACTTAGCTTTGTGCCAATTTGGCTTAGCGTTGATGCCATTACGAGAATCGGAGTTGAAACATGTTATACCCGACATTTCAATACTAACACGGATAGGAAAATGATCAGAAGAAATAAAGTCATACAAAATATCTAAATTACTAATTGCCCTATGCACAGAGTGAGTACTAACACAATGGTCCAACCAATGTGTATTCCCATGAGCTTCGCTATAAAACGTAAAATTGTTTCCATTCCTACCCAAAATATCGAAGTCAGAAATAAACAAATTATTATCCTTACAATGTTGCTCTAATTCATTCCCAAACATTGACCCCAAATCGACATTAAAATCCCCAAGCACAACTGTGTTAGCGGTTTCATTTTCCTTAATGATACAGTTAATCTTGGCAAAATAACGCAAATATTCATCAAAGTTCTCATTAGAGCATGTCGGCAGATAGACACAAACTATAAATAAAGTAGCAGAGTCCGTAGTTAACTCAATTCCAATGAGTCTATATTGTCATTCAAATCTTTTGTCTTGATGCTTTTTCCTAGCGACTTTCTCCACATAACCGCAACCCCGCCATATGGTCGACCGATTCGTATGCCAAGTTCATCGTTCATAGCGAATACACCATATGCCTCAAAGTCTCGGTGTACATTAGAAATTAAACTAAGTTAAGATTTCTTAAGCCAGTGTTTTTGCAGCAAAATAATGTCATTACTTCCACACATAGTTTGAATAACGTCAATGGATGATTGAAATCCTCGACAATTATATGAAATTAAATTTACCACCATACAGTACTATAGAAAATGTCAATAATACTTCCGAACCAAAACACCATGGTGGCCACAGTGACGGGTCAAGAATAGTGTCCGCAGATTCGCGTGTTGTCTCAATCACAAAGGAAGAGTACGTATTAAACTTCGTTTTCAAATGTTCACAAGACACTGCTACTTCTTCACTGGAAGTCGACGGCGCCAACCGCGACACAAAACTTTAAAAGGTGAAACAGTGTTCGCTACCTTGATTACACAATAATCCCCTACCTTAGCCGTGCCGACCGTAGCGTTCGAACGCTTTCTATTACGGCGACGCATGACTGTTGTAAAACCAGAATTATCCGTACCTCTGTTGCCAGGAGTCTCCCTGTTTGTAGTTGTCGAACGTCGACTGGTCGTTTTACCATGAATTGTAGGGGGCATACTTGTAGTCACCACCTCAGCATAGGAAACCATTTTAGGCCGTTCAGGGTTAGGCACGTCAGCATGACATATTATCGCCTCCTCAGCGCAATCACCCAGCTGTTCGGGCACGTTGCCACCTGTTGACGCGGGGCGTTCTTCCCATGTCGACTCGACATCTCTGGCACGTGTCACCCGTGATTTCTCCATGCAATTTCTCAACTGAGAAATTTCTAACCGCAAAGACTCAATTTCACTCACAAAGCCACTTGATTCTGGTCGACTAATCACCTCTCTTAGTTGATTTACTTCCCCTCTCAAGGTTCTTAGGTCACCGAGAAGAACGGAAACATCTACATGAGTAACATCTACCGGAGGGAGTCTCCATAAATCCTTGGCAACGAAACACGGCAAATCTTCTTCCTCTCACTCGTGTAGTAATTTCACCATGTCAAGGATATTGTTCATGATTGCCATCTTGTTTCTTAGAGCTGCTGGTAGTGGGATGTAAGAGCCATCTCTCAGGGGCTGGTATTGAGCAATGTCCAGAGGGCGGTAACTCTATTAACCACCTAGCCTGAGCCCCTCTGTTTCAACTTTTCCAAGAAATCCAGGAGAGTTTGGAAAACTTCGTCTAGCGCCTCACCAATCTCCTTGGCCTGTAGGAGTACCTCTTGCATGTTGTGGAGCACAGGCTCTTAGTGATCTGAGTTACTATCTTGTCTTGTCTAGCCTAAGGTGGACCCTCAGTGCCAACCGGAACTTCAGACTCCCCAGGTCCCGAACCTCTTTGGTGAGTCTGTGGCTGATCTGTCGTCGTGCACCACCCAAGAAGGCTTGGGATTAGCATTGAGTCGATACTAAGGGAATGGAGGGAGGGATATGGACCTATGCCCTCCCTCTACTCACCAATCCCTTGTGGCAAAGCAGATTTCTATTAATATCAGCAGAAAAGGCGAGTGCACTATTTTAACCCTCATGTTACAAACACCGCTTTCGTCTTAATAAATGGCCTTTTACACTCCCTGTGTGCTCCCCTACTCCCGCAAAAACATCGAATAGCATATTTTGAACTTGTCAATATAAATTTCAACATATGCTGTTCATGTTGTTGCCTCCTTGAAAATTATTTGAAAATTACGACGAACATACTCAGACGATATGAGATCCGAGTGCCAGGCTGCTAATGCAACACTGACCTGGTTACATTGAATGCAGTCTTTCGTCAGTGTTGGTAATAGTCAACAAGTGGTGATCGCTAAATTGTGTCATGTGATACTATTAGTGAGCTTCTATCGTTGATATGTGAGAATTTACCGCCACTGCAAACTAGCAAAGATAACCTATTTTTCTGCTAATTTTACCTTATAGAGGAGATCAGAGTTTCAGAGTTCAAAAGGAGATCGAAGTTTGTTATAGAAATTATTATTTGATTGTATGTTATTTTCAGCTATGTGTATTTGGACTTCGACATGCGTTACTCAACAATTTATTGCACTGCACTATGATCTAATGGATTCTAAACCACCATTAGGACTAAGCCGAGACATCGATAGGCAGTGTGAAAGAAGATATTTTCAGAATACCCATTTGAAATTGAAGGGGTATTGCAGCAATCACGCAAAGGACTTTGGTTATGATATCTTTATGACACAATGATAAAAAATCGCACGTATTTCATTTTTGGAAAAAAAAAGTTTAAGCATAAAAATGTGATTGATCCAGGACCACAGATGACCATGTTTTGACTGTACTACTGTATGTTACTTTACATGATCTTACTTTCATGTTACACATCTTATTAATGCTTGTATCAGTAGATCATCTCCAAAAACCTTTAAAATTGGAAAATTCAACCAAGATTCCACCACTTACTTATTACAGTGAAACGAGACAATGGACGGTGTCAGTGACAGACCTGACCCAGTAGCCCATTGTCGGAAAGCAGTAGATGGTAATCGAGGACAATCTTGGAATTTCTACTTTAGAACAAAAATGTACATATTCTTAAACTTGTTTGACAATAAAATATGCGTTTTTCAGTCACGTTGATTAAAAGAGAGATCGTGCCAATACCAGTGTACAACTTTTTTGTTATTGACTGTGACATATCCTTCCGAATTTATACCAACCTTTTCATGTATAAAATATGGACCACCAAGCAATGTAAATATTTGTTGAAACGTCGAGTTGAGTGAGTTCTTCAGTACTCTTCAACGTTTTTGCTTTCGTTCAGTGGAGAATACAATATTTGGCCAAATTATAAATGATACAAGGGTGCTGGAAATGCTGTTTCCAAAGAGGTCCAAACTTCACTAGATCTGGCAAGTGGTCAATCTACAAATATTGGGCGACAGATTTCAAAATCCCTGAAAGTGTTTTTTTAAAGAACGA
The DNA here is from genome assembly GCF_041260155.1 of Ptychodera flava. NCBI lineage: Eukaryota > Metazoa > Hemichordata > Enteropneusta > Ptychoderidae > Ptychodera > Ptychodera flava. The sequence goes on along the minus strand of NC_091945.1, from coordinate 3,098,238 downwards.
TATGATTCTCAGATTTAAGTATAAAATTCAAGTATAAAAAGCCGCACTTTTCAATCCCAGGTATTCGCATTAGTGGAGTTCTCCTCCAAGTCAAACACTTGGCCTGTACGATGTTTGATTTCTATAACATTGATTACACAAACTGATCTCAACCTTTTGTCACATTTTGCTAATCCTGCAAACAGAGTTTATGCTTGCCAAGCTTTAGATTGACGGTTGGTTCAAATCGCCAACGGTCATTGATTCCCCACCACAAACGCTTGAATTTCCTAAAGAATTGTCTTCCAGTTGCTTTAGACTTTAAATATAACCACAGAGTCCGATCGGCAGCAACTTCACGCTCACCGCTTGGCAGTCTGTCTGTGTTTTTGTGGCCGGGGAAAACTAAAAAGTTGCATTTTCTGGAGCGTGTGCCCGCGTGTTGCCTGTTTGGTGTCCACTTACACAATGAATGCCGCCATAACTTTGCATCCTTTCAAAGGATGCTCCGCCTTTAAGACGGAATCTGTACAGAAGAAATGCATAAAATGATTAATGTTTTGTAATCATTAATGTAAAACAGTCAAACGGTTTGCTTATACAAACAATCTGTTAATTTTAATGGAGTATCCTTAGTAAAATGAAAAACGTCACTAGATCTTCAATAACAACATAATTAACTTCAGTTACGGCTGCATTAAGAATATGGCAATTATAGTTAATCGCATAAAGAGCAGGTAATCACAGAAGTATGTTTGTGTGTTTACACCATAGATGATGTTAGTCCTGAAGAGAAGATTCAATTTTACACCGCTAAGTCAAGTCCAGCGTACATATCTTTGTCCTATTTACGATCTAAGGACCACGAAAATGGCGGCAATGAAAAAGAAACGAAGAATTGCTTGCAAGTAGCATTTGAGTTAGAACATAAATATCCAACCTTGTACACGATGAGAGTTCCTCAACATGGAAGGTACCGTAAAGTGTTGATGTCAAATATATTTACAAGGCACCAAATGTTAACATATTAATCAAAATCACGCTTATTCAAAAGATAGAACAGATGGAATATATATAAATATATCCATATAAAACAATAAATATATATATTTGTATGTGTATGTTATACATACATACAGCCTCGAAACGTTTACATTGAGCCTCGATTTGATATAGCCGCAAAATTTTACATTGAGTCTCGACCTGGTTACAGCTACCACTGCAAAAATTGTATATATATACGGCTTCTACCTGGTTAAGCTACATCTGCAAACTATGATACAGAGACTCGTTCTGGAGACAGCTTGGTCTCGGAAACCCGAAAATGTCTTATATATGGGGCCTCGATCTCAAACGTTTTATATAAAGACTCGTTCTGGAGACAGTTGGGACTAGAAAATTATATATATATATATATATATATATATATATATATATATATATATATATATATATATATATATTATATATATATATATATAATCGTTTTTGAAACTAGATACTAACTTCCAATGTTACTGTAATGTGGGTTGCAACTGGATTTACATACCAAACGTTTCGCTCACAACACTGCATATACAGCAGCGCTTGTGTGTTTCATAAGACCATAGAGGGACCATTGCATGACTAACACTAAACATGCAAAATGTTGGTGCTTGTGCTTTACAAGTGCATTTAACCTTTCTAGTAGCTGGGACTCTCTCAAAGCCCCTCACTGGCTGCACATTTGTATGGCCTGGCTCAGCAACTTGAATTGTGCCGGCTGAGTTGGTGAAGCCTCGCGCTTCCGAAGCCAGTGTGGCAGGCAGCATTAGCCCAGAGAGAACAGGGCTACACCGGTCACAATGGGCGAGTCCAGACACTGGCTGAGTGTGACGACGCACGACATTCCTGATAACGTTTCGAGTTTTGAGAATAAAAAATGATCAGTGATTTTCGTCAATGTCCGTCGGTGAGCGAGCATTCACTTTCGATGTATAAACAGTAATGGAGGTAGTAAGAGATCTCTTTCTACCTAAATGCTGTCTTCAATGGATCTCATGTACTCTGTCGGCTGAGTGTCTCTGATTGACAGGTAAATTGGAATTTTCGATCAATCTAATTCCCTGTAAACTCAACTGTAGTACCCATGCTCCTTCTGCGAATGTCTCAGGAATGCCCAAGATCAATAATTGCTGTCTTTTTATCCAAATTGACTTTCATCTATCATTGTGCATGGGTTTATTGTACCAACTTTTAGTATTAAATATCTGTCTTTATTTTCTAAACTCTGTATATCGCGAAAGGTCGTTGCACAGCTGACTGCATTAGTTTCAGTGAGCGAACGTTTTTGCGTGTAGCAACAACTCTTTCAGAACTCGGACTGTTGACACTTTTCCTACACTAGGTTAATGTTTGCTGCGAAGTACTTTACAGCTTCTTCACTAGCCAATGTGAATGTTAACCATGCAAAACTAAAACACCAAACTGATCAAATCTTGATTCGTATGTGACTCTCAATCCAAGAGGAGTGTGTATGTACAACTTGCCAGCTACCTGTTTCTCCAGAACGAGTCTGTATTGAAAGTTTCGCAGTTGTATCAGATCAAGGCCATATATTTAATATATTTGCAGCTGTATCAGAAGGAGGCTCTATATACATAAAATTTTGCAGCCATATTAAAACGAGGCCTAATTTTCCAGCTGTGTCAGATTATATATATATATATATATATATATATATATATATATATATATATATATATATATATATATATATATATATATATATATATATATATATATATCTCGGATGAATAAAATTGCACACGTCTACTGATCTGCTTGTATATTTTCTGTTTATCATACCTATCCGTAATTACCAACAGAAAAACAGAAAATATACAAGCAGATCAGTAGACGTGTGCAATTTTATTCATCCGCTATTACCAAACCACGTGCTACGAACAACATTTGGAGCTATCTGTACATCTCTAATATATATATATATATATATATATATATATATTATATATATATATATATATATATATATATATATATATATATATATATATAATTTTGAAGCTGTGTCAGATCAAGGCGAAATATAAATGTTTGCAGCTGTCGCGAAAGCAAGGTTGAACGTAAATTTTCGAGCTTTATCAAAGTCGACGCATTATGTATGTATGTATGTATGTATGTATGTATGTATGTATGTATGTATGTATGTATGTATACAAATCGTAATCATACCTATCAGTAATCCATAACACTAGGTCAAAATTCATAATACACTTGTTATAAACATAGACACAAAACAGCACAGAACAGACAGTAAAGCACCGGTACAAGCAACAAAGTCAATTTCACAAAAGAATGATGAATGGACCTCTAGGCGAAAGGCCAAGAAGTTGTGTCAGGTGATTCGAAAATAGTAATCGCATCCTGCCCAACATGTGGCACCCGCCATATATCAATCTTAAAGTCAAATAGATAGTGGTCACCAACTAAGGTCAAGTTTCACTGATGCCATCAGCGATCATTTGTCGAAGAAAAACATGGTATCATTCCTGATGGTGAGCCAAAAGACTGCAGCAGATCACATGTGAAAACTACAAAAACAAGTGCGACTTATCGGCATTCCTTGAACTTCTCAACTACAGAATTTTTTAGAGCATCGAGAGTTGGTCGTGCCATCTTCGAAAGCAAGCAAGCAAGTGACGTCCTGTACTATAGATACACAAAAAATCGGCGCTAAAATGAACTGGGCAACCATTTCACACTTGGTATGTACATGCACAAATTACGGGCTATGAGACCGGAAGTCGAGCGCTTGCGAGTAAGCGAGCCCTTGTGTCGTCGGCAGAACGCAGACCTGTAAACCATTCCCGCTTTATTTTTTTAAACTTTTCTAGTCTTGTAACCAGACTCTAACCGTTACCAAACAGTGTACAGTTAATATAATAATAAGCTAGATACGTATTTGACAAACAGATTGTGCCCTGAATTATCTTTCTAGTGTTTATCGTGTAAATAGTACCCACCGGTTACGCTGACCAGCCTCACGTTTCTACGCACAATTTTCATCATTTTAGGGGAACTAGTGTTCAGGACTTGTCAGAAATTCTCCAATCTGATGCCCAATATTTAACCTAGACCCAGATCGAATGAATTTTTTTAAACACACAAAAATCTGACGTTTTCGGCGATTTTGTGTGAAAAATGGGACATTTACCCAAATCGTCGATTTTCTCAGTTCCGATTTTTGCTATGTATTCGCACCTTCAAATGAGTGTAAGTTGGCGACGCGTGGGCAGATTTCCCCAATTCTTCGCATGCTAACATTTCATGATTAGACCTGAAAAACCGTGTTTTAGATTTTTGATAACCCCCCCCCCCGAAGTGACGATAACTTGACAAACGAGAACAAAAGCCGATAATTTATGCGAAAATCCGACAGTTCACACTTCGAAGGCTCACTGTGCAGAAACAAAAGCGAATTTCGAAAATCCAAAAGACGCTTTTCCCCCAAGTATATCCAGCTGTCTAGCGCCGTTAACAGATCACCCAATTCTTACTTATACTTTTTTAAGTAAAAAAACTCATAATTACACGTTTTTGACTTAAACAAACATAAGAATGCATGTTTTGACAACTAAACAAAATGTTTACCTTCTTCAAATATAGACCTAACGGAAATGTACTACATGTTGGGTGTGAGACCCCGTTTTTTATGTGAAACGCTTGATTGAAAATATGTGTCCACGAACCTGAGTCACTACCTTAACAGTTTGTAAGAGAGATGGCTATGCCTCTCTACAAAATCAATATATGAACTCCATGCTCATCGCCAGTGAGGAGACAATCCTCGTTTAACCATCAGGTCAAGACCACAACAAGACACAGGATGTCGGAGATAAACGTCGACCTTTATTACGACCTGTACAAGACTAACACAACTACAACATGGCGGTGCGGAGAGAGAGAGAGAGAGAGAGAGAGAGAGAGAGAGAGAGAGAGAGAGAGAGAGAGAGAGAAATGCATGCGCATAGCAACTAAATAAAGAGTAAAGAGCCGATGCGAGAGGGCGACATAACAAAGCAACAACACATAGTGGCGTGACCACTTTTTTACTACAAAACAAGTCAGCACGCCTGAAAGAAAAATAAAAAGGAACTACAAACTACGGTCCTGCCTCAAGACACAAGGGGGAAACGCGTAGAACTTTGCCGCAAAACAACTCAAAGTCAAGGGTCAAGTCACTTAAGTGTCATGGGAGCTTGTATTGGCGTGAAGATCATCTGACAGTCCTTGGCATCATTGGAGGTGTCAAGAAAGGGACTGAAACCTGAAAGTGCACGTGGTCATGGAACATTGTCGGTACAGGCTGGCTCTGATGAGCAAGGAGTTGGATCTGTCGTCTTCATAATGAGAAATGCCACAGTCCTTATGAAGCAGGTTGTCCTCGACAAATGCTGTCAAGCGTTGAAAAAGGGGGTCTCCTGGCCGCCCGTCAGGCTGAAGATGAATGTCGCAAAAGTCCAGAAGATGTGCTCCGGTGGATTGAATTCCGTAGTGAAGACGTACGATTTGCCAGATATGGTCCACTGATGTTGACTTTCTGACTATTGTGTTACGAGAGATGATGGGGCAATAGTTAGCGATCTGACCCAGCATGAGTTCAATGGCCTTGACCTTTTGTAGTGTTGTACGACGTGAAGCAGCAGGGGTGTCTTCGTCATCGTCGTCGCTAAATCCTCTAAGAGGAGAAGACTTGGTTTTGGCTTTCCAAGTGGTGCTCTCTCCCAAGAACAGTGCAAGGTGTAGCTGAGATTTTGGCGCCATCTTTCTGACTTACTCAGGCACCACTGCCTTGGAGCGCGGTGGAGGTTCGCCATGTCGAGTGTAGCTTGAGAGTGTCCGAACGTCCGCGTTACCCAGTAATATTATGGTTACTGACTGGTTGTCCACCTATGCGTGAAGTCTAGACGGCTGCTGGTACGGGAAAGGTCGGTTCGAAAAGCTTCATTATTTCGTAAATGGCGTGTAGGTCCGTAAATCGCTGCCGCCACGCCAGTGAGGAGACAATCCCCGTTTAACCATCAGGTCAAGACCACAACCAGACACAGGATGTCGGAGATAAACGTCGACCTTTATTACGACTGGTACAAGACTAACACAACTACAACATGGCGATGCGGAGAGAGAGAGAGAGAGAGAGAGAGAGAGAGAGAGAGAGAGAAACGCATGCGCATAACAACTAAGTGAAGAGTAAAGAGCCGACGCGAGAGGGCGACAAAACAATGCAACAACACATAGTGGCGCATGGTTATCGAATAAGCTGGGAAATGTATACCCCATAAGCTGTTGAGATCGGAACATTACTGTTGAGTTGTGGGAAATTGATAATACTAAAGCCTAGTAGTAGGGTGACCATAGGCCATTAGAGCTAAATTCAAGGAAAATATCCAGATATGCAGCAGAAAAGTCATGGTTTTTAACATGTTCAATATTCCCTACATATGTCTGTCTGTCTGTCTGTCTGTTTGTCTGTCTGTTTGTCTGTCTGTATGTATGTATACATCTGTATATGCTTGTATGTGCGTACGTGTTTAGGTATGATGTATGTTCGTATGTATATATTATATACATATATATATATATATATATATATATATATATATATATACACTATACGTATGTATATGTATATAGGTATCTCATAATATATATATATTTATATATATATATATATATATATATATATATATATATATATATTACTTATACATTGAAATACATTTTCTATTCTATCTCTTAAATAAGAGTGATTGTGTAAATAGATTTTTTACATTTGGCGCCTGGTATATATTTTATGGCGCAATTATATTTTTGAGCTAATTGTTTCTGCCTGGAATGATCACAATGCATTTTATAAAAATTATAAATCTTATAATCTTATTATGACTAACAGACAGCAGCCAAGGAACATTGATTTTCGTTATCGGGCTTATGTTATTTTGTTTCATTATATATAACATTGTTGAATATTTTAAAAAAGAATAAAACGAAAAAGTCATGGTTTTTAACATGCTTATTTTCCCTGACACAAGCGTATATAATTTCGAATTCAACAAGTCCTACTCTTCGGGTGTGGTTCTGACTTAGACTACATAGGCAATAATAATAATAATAATAATAATAATAATATGACAGAATCCGATGACCTGTAAGTGCAAGCGCGCCGTACTAGCGGTATTTGCACAAGTGCTGCGGTGTATTTGGCGGCAGTTTGTAACGAGCGAGAGACGAGTGAAAGGACAGCCGAATACACCGCAGCACTCGTGCAAATACCGCTAGTACGCCGCGCTTGCACTCAGAGGTCATGGGGTTGTGTTATTATTACATATGTTATATCTTTATTTCCATCATTCAGCGAGAGAATTAACGATTAGTCGTGCGTACTACTTGTTTGTCGAAACCTTTAACGCGACTGCATAAGCTTCAGCGCACCCCTGCAGAGTGACATCACTGTAATGAGGCATCGAATCAGCTTTCATTTTTGATTGATCAACGCCGCCATTCCCTCTATTTTGATTCGGAGAGCTCTAATTCTGCTCGTGATCGCTCACACATACGTCTCAACTTTACATAAGCCATACAGGGCTCGAAATTAACTTTTTTCCTTGGTAGTCCACTTGGCCTACCTTTTTCTGAAGTAGCTAGCCCAGTGACAATGGCTGTTAGCCCATGCAAATTTTAGTTCAGGGATATCTTTTTTCGTTCACCGACACGAAAAGGCTATTTTTCAAGATTCTGCCGATGGAGTGAATTTTCCAGTCATTTGATGTGAATATTGTACATCCCAAAGGAAACAGGTACAACAGACGATAGTGATACTTAAAAGTTTGTTAAACGATAGTGATAATTAAAAGTTTGATGACCTATTTGACAACTCGTTTCACTCTGAGTTGTATGCAAATTTTAATAGTCGTCATGACTACGACAAGACCTTCTCAGCACTGAGACATACTGTAGCAGGGCTAAAAGTAGACCGTTGGCTTTCTGTAGGGAGGAGGCACAATTTCCGTGTAATTGTGATTGATACATTATGATCAAAATGCAACGAAAATGTGTTTCTATTGCCATCATTTCCTGTGTCTATAATTCAAGTCCGTCAGTTCAGATATTGAAACTTTGTTGTAAAATTCCGTCGCATAGCTGGTCGTCTTCGTAATTTGATTAACATAGTCATAGTATGGACTTTCTGTGTCAAGCTGGGTATGACTGTATTTAGATGCCGTATATTGTGAGTTCGTAGCCGATTGAAAGCTAGCTCGTCCCAAAGTGACGGACAGGACATGGCATGCTAAGTACTGACTGAATTTCAGGCCCAAGGCTTTGATAGTCCGTGTGGGCTACCATGTCATAGATTTTGGCAGCTCCAGAGAAAGGTTGGTAGTGTGTGGATGCGGGACTACGGTTAATTTCAAGCCCTGCCATAGATAGTCAAAGGAAGAGAACTTTGAACATTTTGAGCTTGAAATTCTTCTAAATAATCCGATACAAATAGCACTTTAAAGATTTTTATGGAAATTGTAAGAGTAAGGCAAAAAAAAAATTGTTTCTGGTCTTTGAAATGTGGCAAAAAATGATGCGGCGACGCGGTTTTTGTCTTCAATTTTTTTTAATTTTGGTGGAATTTGATACGTTTTCCCCTTTTTCCATAGGGACAAATGAAAAACAGGGAAAGAAAGAGTTGACGTGCACTTTTTGAAATGATGCGCGCGATGACCAGAAACAAATTATATTTTGTGGCCTAAGGTACGGCAAACGCAACTTGTCAAACGATCAAATTTCTGTCTTCGCCACGCACACAAGCGCTCACTGGTTATCGATAGCGTGTAAGACACACAAACACAATGGACGTAGTAGCTACCTCCATGCAAACACAGAGTAAACTTCACAGGAAGAAATGACGTTCTAAATATTCGTAAAGATTGGTAACAGGGAATGTTCGGTGAGAAAACTACTGGCAAAAAAGTCTCTGCGCCCGGCGCTGAAGATGTAAGTGTTTCTCTGCTGCGCCCACAGTTTAGTGGTTCGTTACACAATGGCCGCCGTGGCCATGCATGGCCACTGAGCCCACCGTGAATCGAACCACACGTAACTGTGGCTGCACCGACGTCGCCCGTTGTCTTTTCGCTTCACTGACAACAAAGTGCTCTTCCAAATAAATAAAAATCATCCTCACACTGCGATAAGTACATGCAATTTTTTCTGTCATAATTTTTATGGTAATGTCATCCATTTACGATGAAGAGCACCTAATCAAAAAGAAATGAAATCTTGTGGATGACAATTTTTGTAATTACAAGCGAAAATAGTTTCCAGGTTAAAAATGGTAAATACTCATTAACGTAAATAAATGGCATACGTTTTTGGTATTGCCCTGCAGTGCAAATACGGTAGTACGCGCGCTTCGATGCAAGTAAACTGTGGTGCATATGCAATAATAATAACGCGAATAATAATAGGTTCAATTCCCGTGAAAATTTCACAAGTAGGGTATTTTGGGTCGAAAAGACCAAATATGATATCGATTTCACTGCCCCATGTTTCCATGGTAACCATTTTAGGGGTTGAAAATATCAATTTTTCTAATATCCATAGAAAAGTTACTTTGATTGATATGACAATTATCTAGTAGGGGAATTCGGGTCAGAGAACACAAAAACCAGACTTATTTTAATGTTTCGAGTTGCCATGGTAACTATTTTGGCATTGAAAATGTTCCTTTTTCCCTTATTTCTATTTAAAATGTACTCGGACATAAATCCCGGTATTTGGGAATAACCTCATTATTATACACCTTTTTTAATCCAATTTTACCTCGAAAAAATCAAAATTAAAGCTTTTTTGGGGATGACCGTCCACACTGCACTGAGCGATCGCGAGCAAACTGAGAACGCGTTAAGCGCGTCCGCTAGGCGCACAGAACGAAATTTCAAACCCGCGCAGCGCAGTGTACGTGTGAGAAATTGTAGGCCAGCAGCATAATTTCACCCGAATTCACAGGCTTATGATTCACCACTACTAACGTCGTGAAGTACCCAATATTTAGAAGTATTTCCCCGCATTGAGGTCAAAGGTAAATAGCGTCCAATAACACCAAAAGTTATTGTACTCCGCGGCAAAGGTATTGGACTCTGCGTCCTCTGATACCGAAATTTACTGTACGAAGAAAACTCCAAAGATTGCAGACGCAGGTGTATAATGATAAAGATAATGTATATTGGGGCCATTCTGGTCAAAATTATGTTTTCCGTTAATTTTAGTGTGTTAACATTAATTTTATATAGACCAGAAATAATTTTTCAAGCATTTTTAATTTTGTTTCATGCAGTCATCTCAAATAAGTATTATGTAGTATATTACTAACTTCGCATTCATCGAATTAAGTCTATGCCTTCAAATTAATTTTATGTGATAAAATTAATTCTACTAGTATCTCAAATTAATTTTGTGAACCCAATTCCCCTTAGCACTCAAGATTCACTGGTACTTATTTATTTTATGGATTGACAATTAATAATTTCTTCGTCCCATTCCAGGAAGAGTAATGAAGACAAATTATTTCTGATTGTTTAACTATAGTAAAATTATGACCATGTAGTGGGCATTATTTAAGTGTGACCTGGCGTGACCCCATAAACTCTATGTCTAGCTAGATCCCTTTCCATGGTAGCAACGGCTTAATTTGAACATGGTGCCTGTATACCTTTAAACACTTTTTAAAAACCCAGCAGGCCAAGATAAGGGGGAAATTTTACAAGATATCACGTTTAAGGTAAAGGGCGACGAATTCGGACGCGCACACGCTTTAGAACGTTTCTGCGCAGATTTAACTCCAGCCTGCCGCAAATGGGTTATTTTGTAGCGCATGTATTTAACATCACCTGTCATTGTTGAAATTGCGCTTTTACCTAATTTTTTGACCAAGTGTCTTAGAAATACATGTGACCTATAACCTTGTCATATTTTGAACCCCTAGGAAGCTTGTTTTTATTCAATATGAGCGAAAAATTAACATTTCTCTCCCATTTATATGGCGCAAATTACCCATTCACCTGGAGATATTGTAAAAAGTAGCGTGGTGACACCCTTTTATTAAAAGTGTAAACTAAATGGTATTATGTCAGGAGTTTATTCGCCAAGTTTGGTCAAAATGACACCATTCAAAGCGACAGGAAGAAAGTTCGAAAATTATGTAGTGATATAATTTCGATATCGTCATTTTGTAATCGATACTTATGTCAAAATTTCTTCACAAACATCATGAAAACTATACATTCGATAGATATGGATCTTAAGTCTTGTTATTCATTAAAATTAACTCATTCGCTAAGCGTTTTATGATTGCTTTCTTTAGTTTAAGTGAATTATATCATTTTTATTCATTTCCAACGACGCCATTTTAACGTCCGTTTCCATGGAAACAAGCGTGGTGACCCCCATTTTTTATTTCAGTTTTGCACTTGCACAACTTCCAAGGATATTTGTGCAAAGTTTCAAGAAAATGACACCACAACTTAATTTTGACGTAATTCGTAGTACTTCACCTTAATACTGCCCTACTTGACATAGTATAGGGCTCTCACTTGTGCGAACGTCGTAGGAAACACTTATTGCAACAATTTACCCTAAATATAAAGAATCGGCTGTCAATTAAACTGTGGTTGCTAACCAACCGGAGGTAAACAGTGAGACTAAACGTGCCCATACGAGCGCAATAGACTAATCGTTTTGGCGCGTGCCAAAATTATAGAAAACCGCAAAGACTAGTCGTTTTGGCGTGTGCCGGCTAATCGGCTAACAAAAAACAGGAAACCGCAAAACCGCAAAAAGTGATAAAGAAATGTAAATAGCTATGGAATAGTTTCTATAAAAATCTCTACATATGTATATCAACCTGAGGAATAAGATTTTGACCTGTAGCACGATGCTCAATGGAATAGCCAGTATTATTGTGAAAGGCGTTAGTCATATCAAACTACTGACGTGCTACAAAAAATAAATCTTTCCACCTTTTAGCTTGGTGAAAAACGCATTTATTGATTCGCCAAAGGCCTGTGGATTCGCTTATTTTTGCACAGCTGAGTATGTACAAGTTCTACATGGACATAGGAAAAAGTTCGACTCACCCTCTGGATTGTTGAGCATACAACTGACTGTTTCAGTGAATCCGACATGATGAGAGTTCTCGAATCAAAAACTCTACTGTAGCCGTGCTCGAATACAAATGTCTTCCCATAAAATTACGTCATTGTTATACAAGAGTTAGCCTTCTAAAGTCTGTCACCATTTTTTTCAAAGTTTTGAGTAGAGGGCGGCATTTCCATCTGAATAATTGAAAGACGTGAAACGCAAACATTTCCATCGCATATGTTCCGGCAATATATACAGTAGAAATACTGTTACGCTGCAGTTACATAAGCTTATACTCAACAAAATGGCCACAGGCGGCGTGAAGTTTCTGAAAGGATTTCCTAAACGTCCTACTTGGTACCTTAGACACTCACATGTGATATCCTGAAAAGTATTCTCTGCAGTAATTCCAGTTTCTGTTGACATTCCATCATTTTTAAGGCTAACGACACGATAGCACGAGATCGGAGACGTTCTAAATGTCACGCCACGCACTCTCAATTGCGCATGCTCTGGGAATCGCGTCGTCCCTCTGAAGGGCGCGCGCGTGTTCCAACAGAGAAGAACGCGAAGAACGCCAGACTACACTGGTTAGATTTATATAATGAACTTTTAATGTTATTCCTAATGTATGGAAAATATTCGTTCGGTGGTCGCAGCATAGCAATTTCACTGCAGAGAGAGAGAGAGAGAGAGAGAGAGTGTTAATTTATAGGCCTATTGGAAATCTTTTTCATAGGAGAGAGAGAGAGAGAGAGAGAGAGAGAGTTAATTTATATTGGAAATCTTGTTCATAGTCGTGACTTTTGATGGAAGAAAACTGCGCTGCACGTACATCAATGGGAAGTCACCCCTATTGACAAAATTAAAATATATAACACCTCTTTATCAGAATTCCCACACAGCCTCAATGAACTATTATTAGATTTCTATATAATACTTATAGCCCCTAAACTTGTAATAATAATAATAATAATAATAATAATAATAATAATGATGATGAATGGATGATGATGATGATGATGATGATTATTATTGTTGTTGTTGTTGTTGTTGTTTTTGTTGCTGTTGTTGTTATTAATACTATCACTAATACTACTATAATTGTTGTCGTTGTTGTTGTTGTTGCTGTTGTTGTTGTTATCATTATTATTTACTTGCAATCTTTACTTTTAAACAGGAAAAGTATGAAACCCTTCGAACAAGACTGAAAGATTTTACGGTTGAATTATTAAACTACTGTCCGAGCAGATATGTATCATTACTATTGCGGGGTCACAATTATGACACCGATAAAGATGAAACCTGGAAATCGATGTTTACTTTCGATCGCAGTCCTAAGAGTTGATAATCGCTGAAAATGCAATTGAAACAGGCCAGAAAGAGGCAAGTACCCTAGCTTAGAAAAGGTTATCAATGGCACAGAGTAATATCATAGACAGAGTGGCAACACTTGCATGCCTTTTGTTCCATGGTCGTCTCGGTAGACTATTGGCTTTTCATATTAAAATGAGCTTCAAAGGTGTTAAACTTTTTGGAGGCTTGGTTTGTGGTTGATAATTACACGAGATTATGCGAAACATACGACGAGATGGCATCGTACTGCCAGTCGCGTAGCAACCATAGTTACTTTGTGAGCTCTCAGGCCAGAAACACTGCCTCACGCCAATCAAAACATAACACGCCAGCAGTTTCATAAACCATGTCCTTTCTTGGGCACGTGTAAAAGACGGTGTGACTGACCGTAAACCATTGAGTAAAACCAGACAGTATCGATAAAAGACTTTCAAATTTGGTTCAAACACACTCATTATATATTCATAAAAATATGAGAGGAATTTTTAAAACGGTAAAACCCACTTTCCTGAAGCTCAAAACACTCGCGTTTTCGCCAGCACATCAATTCCGATCAGCACCACACGACAACTACAACACAAGCTTTGTCAAACATACTTTCGCTTAACAATTGGTGAAATCCGAAAATTACCGAAGGGTGCATGGTCGGCACTCTTCGGAAAGAGAGCCAAGAGCTTCGTGAGGCGAGGCAAACATGGATTGCTTACGTAGCCGCTTCACGCCTTAAACAATAGCTGTTGCCACTCTGTCTGATATTACTCTGTGTCAAGGCATGTAACGGGTTTCAAAAGCATCATAAGTCTCTAGTTTCAACACGGAAATCTTGAATCATACACTGGCTAATGCGATCTTGTCAAATGAAACGAATAGTTACAATTCTACGCTAGTGTTTTTTTGTTTCTCTTATGTGTGTCAGTAAAGAAATATTCTATTTAAGTTAAGGACGCAAAGTATTTTATTCCGATTTCAAATCAACTTTGGTGCTATGTAAAATATCAGTTTTAAGAATACAGTACCCATGTAAGATGTAACAAATCTCGACAACGAAAACAATCCCTTTGTTAAGTACTTTAATGGTAATTATTATACATTTCACTTAAGCAACCTATTTTTACAGTTGTAATGATGTCACTCATAATGATGAATATTCTCTTACAGTTCATCGCACAAGACAAATGCCAGCATTTTCTCAAGACAGAATGGCTCCGTGAGCAACCAAAGTGGACGAGGAATAAAGGAATAGCATGGGCATTCCTTAACGCTGTTTTTGCATTTTTATGTTTTGCATTTTACACCAAATCTATCCCAATTCACTTGTTTTTTTGCGAAGATACTAGCCTACACCGACTTTATGGTAGCCCCAAATCATCTTTCATGAGTCACTATTTTCACTATGCTCTCTTTCTTCTTTTTGTATTTCTCTATGAAATACATGTGGATGTACTGTCGAGGGTTCTATGGTTATACTTACTTCAGATATTAATTATATTCCAGTACTTTGTCTGTCGATTATTTGGTTTGTCACTCTGTTCATGATAGAATTAGGTCAGCTACTATTTCAAGGCCCTACTCGTTATTTTGGGAATTACTGGAATATTCTAGATCTAATCATTCTTCTGTCTTTTTTTTCAGCGTAATACTTGCAAACCCAGTGATAGTAGGACAGCTGTACGGCAATCCACATGTTTATGTTATGTTTAGTAAGCTCACAACCATCACTTTCGTTGGCGCATTACTACGGTTTATTGAGCCGTTATACCTTTCCCGATTTTTCGGTCCAACTTTGCTTGCATTCACTGAAATGAGACACGACGTTCTTCGTTTTCTGTTTATTTTTGCTTACGTTGTTGTTGCGTATGCCCTTGCTATGTATTATTTCTATGCTGATGTTGGGACAGAAAATACCGGATTTGCAGAGTAAGTATGACCATGATGAACAACTGTACATTCCTCGACTATGCATTTTCCGTCTTGCTTTAGAGAACATGTTCATCACGTTCCCGTGTTTTCAGTCCCGAGCCTAGAACAGTAAAATTTTACGTACAGTGACACACTATGCAACTCTCCTAAAAACGTTAGTCATAACCGGTGCATGTGTAACGATAATGTGTCGCCTCTATTAGTTGAGAAATGTAATTATACTTACAAACAATGCGTCGACAGCTCAAACATTCCTCAGAGTACATGACACTATAACGATATTGCGCAGGTGTTAAAATGTATCATACTCTTCTCATAGGACTGCTTGTTTTAACACGAGCTTAAGAGTGTACTTATGATATGTTGATATAGTTCATAGAACTGCATTGAATATCTCTGTGAAGTCGAAAAAATATATCTAATTTTCAGATAACCTTAATTTTTCTTTGTAGGCTTTGATGAATGTCATAACATATGTCACTTTTGTGTGCAATTTATGATAGCGAAATAGATTCGAGGGTTTCAGTTTATAAAGACAGTTTATAATTTTCTACCAATAATTTTAGTGTACCTGTCTCGCGGTAGGACCACCTGCCATCGGGCAAGTGGTCACATGCCTTTAGCTGTAAACTATCATGTACTGTCAAAAATGTGATGTTGACAAACATAACCCTACCTTATTACTGTGTTTCGATCGAAAACTATAAATACCCGTTCAACATTTTCATGTGTATTTCCTAAACTCTTCCTTCGACATAGGTTTTCATCGTCATTAACAATCTTATTGACAACTATATTTGGAGGAGATGGTTCAGAACATCTAGAAACGGGTGAAATGGGACAGGTGAACATGTCTGGTAATCATAACAGCTTTACAATTGTCACTGCACCCTACTACACTGCTATGGGCTACGTTTTATACTGTCTGTTCGGGATCATCGTACTCATTATGTTGCTGAATCTATGCATTGCAGTTATGACATACAGATATGAACGACTTCAGGTATGTTAGCCAGCGTAACTTAGTGCATATGGTATCGACGCAGTTTAACACGAGACATATATATAACTGCCCTATTGCTTTCTGATATTTTCCAATGAAGTAGTTATCGTTCAAATATTTCATTTAATGCACTCAACATCTAAAAAGTATCTGTAAAAAGGTCGATTTGAATTTTTTAAAACGTTAAAGATGGTATTTCGTGGCGATATTCCCTCAAAATAACAGAAACGTTAAAAAAATGGATTAGACGGGAATGTTCGAGGCCAACCAAACCTGAAGTCTGTACCTTTCAACTGGAAATTTGCCGAACTATTTAAACACTGTACCTAGAGTATCGATACTTCGCAATATATCGTTCAATGGGTATACTTGAACAGAAATCAACACTCTTTTTTATACATCACATTGTGAAATAATGAATTGCATGATAAAAACTTGCAAACACTACATATGTAAGTTTTATCTCGAAACCGTACTTATTACTAGAATCGGTGTGTGAACCCGTAGGCTAGTTTAATATCGGTTGTGTGACAAGAGAGAGATGAGATGATTAGCAAGGTTTCCAAAGACCCCTCAAGAATGTCTTTGGAAGATCTTACCTTGGTAAATATGGTAAAGGTAGCTTTAGCAAGATAAATAGCGGCCTTGTATATCATTACAGTTTAGAAGTTTCATGCCTGCCTGCATAAAAGATATGTTGTGTTTAATTTGGCAGGCTTCGATGGATTTAGAATGGAAATTTAAGCGGTCGGAAATTTGGATGGACTACATAGGTGCAAATGGTTCAAATTTGAATGCTCTGTCGATGATAGTACCCATTGTGTTGTATTATGCATCCCAGTTTGTTTGTGCTTGGCTGCCTTTGCTGCCGTGATGAAATACAAGTAAGTTAAACAGATTATTTTTCAGTGTAATGTAGTTTCAACGTTCGGTGGAAACAACATTTTGCATAAGTTTGGGTAACAAACCTTTGGAAATTATTATGCAAATCGTCTGGTTTGGTATTACGAGGATGACTGATTTTGGCTGATAAAATGCCAGACTGTCAATGTTCATTGTACGTAGGTCCCCGTGTCAAATTGTTACCTTGTGTTGGGTGGTCATTGGACATTTAGCCTAAAATGTAAGAGGCTATGATCAGAGTTGAGTGAATCATCGTATATGATAGAGTGACAGAGTGATGATCGCGTCATAAACAAATCAAATATAGAACCTTTCCTAAATATTAATATCTTAACATGCTACTTTAAGCCAACTGGGCGAAGAGAGTTCATCAACTTGCTAGTGTCAGATGAATTAGCGTCATCACATGAAAAGTTAAAGCCTTACGTTATAAAAAGATCGCTCGGGAAAGTACGGATGCTTCCATAAGGGCCAAAAATTCTGAAATAAAGTAATCGATTGTAATTTTTTTTTCGTTGAGTTCAGAGGAGAGTAGACAGCTATGATGGGTATAAACTGACTGGCAGAGCTAAATCTCATGTCTAATGATTCGAAGGACTGGGAAACCGTGATTCGTTTTTTCCACAAATCTTAGGGTTGAACTCCTCCTCTGGGCTAAGACCGGGACCGATGATTAAAGTAATATCCGCTGATTGCAGAGTCGAATTCATCAATGACGGAGTCATAGTGCCAGGTCTTAGTCACAGACAATTAGATGTCAGATTCCCTTCAAGCAGGTAGATGAAATTGCCCCATTTTACCGAAAAGAGAAAGTGCATTCCACAGAGCAGCGTTCAAATGCAGTTTGTTGTGGCAGCAAGATGCCCTTTTGATTTTGGCAAGTACGGAGTTTCGTTTGTGTCCATTTGCTTGCGCGAACCAGTGCTGAGTACAATTTGAATGGCCGTTGAGTTATTATTGTATGATTTTCTTTGTAAAAAAACTGGAATGAAAGAGAAATCTTGCCTGTGAAAGATTATGTTTAATCCTTGTAGCACTGTGTTTGCTTACTTTGTTGAAATCGAATTGAATACCTTGGGTTTTGATGCTTGCGTGGTCAACAAAACAACTTAGTCGGCACTGCTGGATAAGGAGATACCTTCCGCCATATTGAAAGATCTTCTGCTTGCACCAAGGCACTGCCAAACATCAAACGAATGAACACAACTTACAAACATGGTAAACCTCCAAGTTTTGTTGAATAAAAGGGAGAAAATAATATAAAGCCTGTACGGCATAAAGTTTGCTAAGAAATGGACTGGCAAAACTGTAAAAAGGATAAAATCGACAGAGACGGTTAAAATGGGCTGACGATCAACAACGCCGCCAATAAATAATAGTGCATGAGAGCGATTCTCAGTATTCATCAAGAGTTTGCCTAGTTTCTGGTTTATTCGAATTAATCCCAAAAGACATTTGCAAGAACACGAAAGCAGGATAAAGACTGAAGTGTCTTTGAATTATATTTCTTTCTCACTCATACTTAATAAGAACATCTACTGATTCTACTAATCTCACAAATACTTAATGGGAATTTCTACTGATCCCATAATTTCACAGCAAAGGCGTTAAAATTCTGAACACATAATTATTAAGAATTTAAACGATCCATATGTCGTTTAATTGCAGGACAATGAGGTTGAAACACAAACTTCGGACGACTTACAACTTGAGGTGAGTTGATATTTTAATCGGTGGAGTAAAATTCATACTCTAATTAATGGAAATAAATAAGGAATTGTGTGTTAACACAAATCCAGTTTGTAAGTCCACGGAGCTAGGCTGCCTGCAGAACAACATGTCCTGAAGTCACTTTGCATTGCTGACGTAGACATCTTTTACTGGTTATCTATCTACTCATCTACTGACGTAGACACTTAGCATCTGCTATCTAGCTACCATCTTTCTTGCGCACGGCACTTGACCTAATCCTTGCTGCAAGCTTCTGGTCCAAGTTCATTCATTCTAGGCCATCAGGCTGTCTGCCAAGCTATTACAATACTCCCTGCCGCTCGTCCTTTCGTTATCCAGCCTTCCATTCACTGCCGTATTCTATCTTACCACATACCAACGTCGACAATGCCTCCTCGAAAACGCGCAAGAAGTCTGCACCACGCGTAACACTGTACGTCCGCCTATAGTGACCCGTTCAAGATCGACGCAAAGCAAAGGGGCGTCTACCACACTTGACCGTCTCGCCGCCACAAACCCATCTTCATTGGCCACCGTAGCGTAGTAATGCTGCTCTCGGTCTAACACACCCTCTTTCAGTCGCCGTTACAGCGCCATGGGACGGAACTGCATTATCAACCAACGAAGCATTCTCTCAAACTGGAGCCGTGACGTTGGAAAAATAATCGCAATCATACCAATCCATAATCCAATGACAGTAGGTTAGAATTCGCAAGACAATACTTGTAAACATAGACACAAAACAGGACAGAACAGACAGTAAATAGACGGTACACAAACAAAGTCATAATATGAAAGAAAGATATATGGACCTCTGGCCAGAAGACCAAGAAGTGATGTCAGGTGTTTCGAAAATAGTAAGCGCATCCTGCCCAAACGTTGTCCACCCCGCAGACTTCGATGGCCGACATGGCCGTCATAGTCCGACCATTGGTTCAACATAGCAAATCTACTACAGCAGCGCCCTCTCACTGACCTCCTTGGACAAGCCTCTACTTCCGGCAACAACAGCCAAGCAGAGCCAAGATGGCGGCGCCCGTGCAACGTACAACCGTCCAAACGACGCTTCCAGGGGAAAACACGGTTCCGCCTGCCTCGAACTTTACTGGTAACAACCTCCTTCATGGCCGCGGCGTACCCTCCGAAAGCTGCCAAACGTCGAACGGATTTCTCCTGCCATTCGCTGGGATATTCTTGCAGGCAAGGACGTCACTGTGAGATCTCGCCGGCTTACTTATACCATGGATGTAAAAATGCTTATACTCGGCTACGATTATAATGATGGCGAACGGCATATTATCATCCGCAATGAAACTCTGTCGCAAACCCCTCCAGGATAGCAGGGTAAATAGACCTCTCACTATTCCCATTTATTCAAGCTTTCCCCGTTTATAAAACGTCGTATGTGAGTCATTCCCTAATCGTCGAGCAGAACTGCATGCATACGTTAAGGACATTGTCGGCATGTCGAAACGCATTCAGCGGTTCCCCTCTCTACGAACACTATCGCATTTTCAGCCAAGGCAGCTGCACTCTTGATAAATCATGGCATCAAAGTGAACTTGTCGGTTCGCGATACGCTCATATACACGTCATCACTCTCCGATCTCAAGGCCAACGTATGCAACATATGCAATAGCATAACCCACACTACTGAAGTCTGCCCTCATCATGAGAGTAAGAAACCTGACAGCAACTTCTTAGATTTCAATCACCTTCATCGATCGTCCGTAGAAGCGGTGAAAACGCGTCATCTACCAGGTTATAGAAATGTGCAACAGCGCTAATTCCCAGGCAGGCTGCCAAAGAAAAGACTGCAGTTTTTTCCTATGTGTGTCTAACGTGCCACTCATCCGAACACTCATCAGTACAAGGAAAATGACAACCGAAAGACCAAGCTAAATGAGCTTTACTGCATGATACCCCATCAACGCCCAGTTTAATCGATGCTATGGCTCCATCAACACCACTTAATATTGACACTCTCGTTGCCGGACTTTCAAACCACCCCGACAAGGATTTGTTGGAATACCTGCTCACATCATCGACCTCATTCACCGCTCATCAGTAGTAATCATCTTTGGCCCAACAGGATCCAGATTTCACGTCACAGCAATTGTTTCCAAACTACAAAGGCTCTCTGACCGGGCGTTCATTACACCACAATATGCCAACTAAAAAGCATCTAATCGTCGACTTACCATCCCCTCATGACAACGACGAAGTATCCAGCATCGATTACCTCATCGCCATTCAATGTGCTGGGCAGAAGCCGAACTGTCAAACCATCCTGACAAGAAATTTGTTGTTACTGGACCAATTGCAACCACTGGATGCCACTCTACGAATTTTCCCTGTTGCAAACTCCAGGTGTTGTGGTCTCAGTGGAGTATAAAGATGATCTACAGCAAGAGATCAAGAACAGTCATTTGTTCTCTGTCCCATATCTACTGTCGTTTCACACCTTGGTGACATGTTTTTGTTTTTATCGGGTTTTTGTCTATTATGGCGGACTTGTCATTGGAAACCGTCATTTTCCTCATGCTTACATGTCAACAGTCTACAGCGTTGCACATGAATTATCTCGAGTTCAAAACCGTCTACTGGCTACCCATTCGTTGGTGCCTTCGTTTGCTGCTCATGTTACCTTTTTATTGCACTACCGTGTTTCTTTCAGTCCGTTATTTTGGCCACCTTGCAAAGAGTGTTCTTCCGAGCATTTGTTTTTCACAAGCGTACACCTTAGACGTGACCCGGTGTATTTGCACCCCCACAGGGCAGGTACATTAATAAATCTGTTTTTGTTTTCCGTTGTTGTTTCATTTACAGATGCCATATCATGAAGCCCTACAACCCATTGCAGCTGAGCTTCAGTCTACACACGACAGGCACCATTGCTCCTTTCAGCTAGAACTACATATGCACCGTCCAGGAAGCACTACAACTCACCGCAGCTCCTTTCACCTCTACCATATACCTTAGCATGACACACTTTTGCCAAGCAGCTCCCTCTGCTGCACTGGGCACCCGGACAATTGATCTTACGCAACTCGAGTACGATCCTGGTTACAATTCTCTGCAGTGTACAGCACACGTACAGACACCTCATTATCCGCCCATCTCCGAAGACCTGCGATTCTCTTCGTCCTCCACTGCATACTTACTTTCACCTAAAGTACTCCACCATCAAAGTTTATCTAACTATCACCCGTCATCACTGCATAATGGCTGGTCTGCCAAATCCACTCACCTCAACTAACAACCAGCCCCATCTTCATCTCCAGTACACCTTACGGGGAATTCTACGGCTGCAGGACCATTGTCATGCCAACGGCTACCCATTACATTTGATCTTCTGCGCCGACCGTGCCTGCTGTTCCGCTCGACAATGTACGGACCATACATAGACCTCGTCCAGGAATCTGCTACGGGGAATTCAACGTCTGCAAGGTCCATCGTCACGCTCTCGGCTACCAATTTCATTTGATCTTCTGCGACATCTGTGCCTGCTGCTCCGCTCGACCGCGTACTGACCATATTTAGACCTGCTAGAATCTGCGTTCCTTTTAGCCTTCTTCGGTTCCTCGCTTCGTCTCCAGTACACCTTACGGGGAATTCAACGGCTGCAAGGACCATCGTCACGCCCCCGGCTACCCATAACATTTGATATCCTGCGACAACTGTGCTCGCTGCTCCGCTCGACTGTGTATGGACCATATCTAGACCTCCTGCTGGAATCTGCGTTCGTCTTAGCCTTCTTTGGTTTTCTCCGCTGTAGCGAATTCACCTGCTCTGGACGCTCCTTTAACCCTGCATATAACCTGTGTGTTCGGGACCTCAACGTCCAAACCGACACTCAGGGCTATCCGGATGCTCTTTCCATGAACATTAAGGCATCCAAGACAGATCAAATGCGCCATGGCTTTAAGCTTCATCTATTCGCCACCAAGTCAATGATATGCCCAGTCACAACAATCCATCCTTTCCTCAGAGTCCGCCGACAAATGTGTTCTTCGCCTCAGGAACCCCTCTTCATCCTTCCAGAAAGAGTACCGCTAAACCGCGAGACATTCACTGCGCTGCTTCGTTCCTTACTTTCGCGCCTTGGCTTCCAGCCCCACCTGTACGCTGGACATTCATTTCGCATTGGGGCAGCCACCACGGCCGCACACGCCCACCTTCCAGACCACCTTATCCAAACTCTCGGCAGGTGGTCCAGTGACTGTTACCGTACTTATATTCGGACACCAGAAAGCCTTCTGCGTCACGCATCTCAATCAATGACTATGCCATAGGGCCTTTTGTAGAGACACTAGCCACTCGGTAGCCACTTTCTTTTCGGTCTCGCACGTACACCACATTTCGGACCTGTCGGGACCGCGCAGGGCCACCTTCAACCTCCATCCCATGGAGGGCCACCTGCCACCCACATCACCACTTCATGCTGGGGCCGCACAGGGGCACCTGTCCCCCCAGATCATTGCTCCCCCCGAGCCGTGCTGCCAGCCCCTCGGGACCAGAGTCCATTGAGCTTCACCCACATTTCACCCCTCATGCTGGGGCCGCACAGGGGCACCTGTTCCCCCAGCTGCAGCTCCTTAAGCCGGGAGCCCATAGCTCCCCCCGATCCGTGCTGCCGCCCCTCGGGGCTCGTATCCCATACTTTCATTACACACGCACCAGCCGCCATTGCACCCCTCATGCTGGGGCCGCACAGGGGCACCTGTCCCCCAGCTGCAGCCCCTCGGGCCGTGAGCCCATAACTCCCCCCGAGCCGTGCTGCCGCCCCTCGGGGCTCTTATCCCATACTCTCATCTCGAACCAAGCGAGTCAACTTGGTCTCGAGCGTCACCCCCATTGCACAAGCACCAAACATCATTGCACCCTCATGCTGGGGCCGCACAGGGGCACCTGTCCCCCCAGATCACAACTCCCCCCGAGCCGTGCTGCAGCCCCTCGGGCCGTGAGCCCACAACTCCCCCCGAGCCGTGCTGTTGCCCCTTGGGCCGCGAGTCCCATACTTTCATCTCCAACCAAGCGAGTCAACTTGGTTCGAGCGTCACCAATCCATACTTCCTACAAACATACACTCATACATACACTTTCATGGGGGTCTCTCCGTCCAGTCTGTTTGACTGTCCTCCGCTTGGGCCGTCCATTGCATGTACCCCCACTCAAGAAGGTGGTCTCCACCGGCCCGGTGGAACCACTTTCACTTTCGGCTTTCCAAAGGTCTGCAAACACAACTTTGCAACCCAAACCTTTGCCAGGAAGCAGACTGGCGGAGACCCTCTTCCAATCTTTGAGTTATTTTGTGCTTAGTTTTGAAATGGTTTTTGCCTAGATTTTACTTTCGTAGTTTTGCTTGACATTGTATTTTTCCGTAGTTAGGTTATCACTGCTTTGTATTTGTCCACTGTCGCTTATTAAATTCTTTTAACACCATATCCTGTGTAGCGGTGTGTGCTTACAAAATAAGGAATTGTGTGTTAACACAAATCCAGTTTGTAAGTCCACGGAGCTAGGCTGCCTGCAGAACAACATGTCCTGAAGTCACTTTGCATTGCTGACGTAGACATCTTTTACTGGTTATCTATCTACTCATCTGCTGACGTAGACAACTTAGCATCTGCTATCTAGCTACCATCTTTCTTGCGCACGGCACTTGACCTAATCCTTGCTGCAAGCTTCTGGTCCAAGTTCATTCATTCTAGGCCATCAGGCTGTCTGCCAAGCAAACTGTTTTAATCTAGAAAAAGTCCAGATAACGACGTGAACAATTTTCTACGAATTTTATCCCGATATAATTTGATAAACCTCTTTGACGGTGAAACGTGACGTAACTATAATAAATTTAACTTCTTTAACGATTACATATATACACACACATATATCATACTTCAAACGCTTTCAGCTACAATATTTTACAGTATTTTCGGGATAAAATATTCACAAACTTTCACAGGTGAAAAATGGCGAAGATGTACGAGAAGAACAAGTTGCTGCAAATGAAGAAGTCACAGTCGAAATGAATGAAGCTGGGGAGGGTGAAGATGAATCTGTCGCAGATCCTGAACGATCTGGAAAAACAGCTTACCGATGAAAGGAAGAAGAAACAGGATGTAAGTGAATACCAAAATGAGCAAAATAAGAGCTTTCTAATCGCCAAAAGGCTTCATTTGCTTTATGATGTATTGCTTAAGAAGTAAACAAATGGTAGGACATATGCACCTAACAGGCAAATATTTGATGTTGCCAATGAAAGGAGGCAATAGGGCAATTATTTTCCTTCGATTTCATGGTTAGATAAGATAAATAGATGATTCTGAAGATTTATCATCACAAAGCAAAGGAAACGTTCTCCGTTCTTTTTGTTATCTTTAGTCACTTTTGCTTATCACCCCAACAAGATATTGCAATCGTGTTTGGTACTTTACTGTTAAGCACAAAGATAAGCCGCAAATGCCATTATATTTATCAGCAAAACTATAAACACTTGTATATTAAGAAATCAAATCGTAAAGTTTCAAAATATGGCTTAAAAGATGAACTGATTATTTTTTTCAGGTGTGTCAGTCTGAGAAAAAACAACCAGATCTAACGTTTGATGAGGTACGTACTTTTGAAAGCAAATGTGTAAACTCATCGTAAACGTTTGAAATACAAAATTCCTGGATGTCTAGAGCGTCAGTTTGCTCTCACATTGTTGAACGGCGAGAACGCGTCAGAACTAAATATGTGAAGCTTTTTCAATATGACATGGAATACCATTCTTACCGATGACTTTTTGTGTCACATCTGTTACTTATCAGTAAGTCCATAACGTTTTCGGCCAAAAATTTTTAACCTGGAAATACATATGTACACGTACATACATACATACATACATACATACATACATACATACATACATACATACATATTTACATAGACACTTGAATACTCATATATACGTAAATACATACATTCGTACATATTAGTTATTACGACAGGGATTATATATATACATATATATATTATATATATATATATATATATATATATATATATATATATA
This sequence comes from Ptychodera flava, assembly GCF_041260155.1. Classification (NCBI taxonomy): domain Eukaryota; kingdom Metazoa; phylum Hemichordata; class Enteropneusta; family Ptychoderidae; genus Ptychodera; species Ptychodera flava. The sequence goes on along the minus strand of NC_091945.1, from coordinate 3,072,100 downwards.
TATATTATAAAATCTACCACGACGACAATAGAATTCTGCGTGCGCTAAAAAGCCGTACGGAACGCAAGTTCCGTAACATGTACGGTTTCAAGACGCCCCATTCCCTGTCGGTGTATCTGCGCGTTCACTGTTGAACGGTTTCAAGGGACCCATTGGACGAGTGCAAGAATATATCTCGCGCGCGCTCTGTAGTGTATACGCACTATCCAGACCTTGCAGAAGCGCGTCCGAGATACATTCAACATGTACACTAGCGCTATAAATCGGAAGAAAAATTTTTGACATTGCACGAAAACGGTCACTACTCTGACAATTTGACGCCCAAGTCACGAATGTAAGATGTATAATAATAAGGTCATTACGAAAATACCGCAAAGGATGCACGAGGACATTGCAGCGTATCGGCGATGCATATGTTAGAGTATGTTAGAGCTTGCATATGTTAGAGTAACTCGATGCATTGTCAATAATTGACCACGTTATGTCAGACTCAACATATCCAGTGATAAGAGCATCTTTGATAAATACAAAGGTCACTACAATACGGCGCTGAAGACAAGCGGATACAACAAACAAATTGAATATGTTAAGACCAACTAATCAGCGAGGAGAAGCAATAACAGGAAACGTAACATTACGTGGTTCCACCCCCTTTGAGCAAGAACGTGGAAACTAATATCGATAAGAAATTTCTTCAACTTGTCGACAAACACTTTCCAAAGAGTTCTGAACTTCACAAGATCTTCGATAGGAACAAACTCTAACATATGCAAGCGATGTAATCCCTGTATATTAGAAAAGCTGCACATCATCAATGCTGCCAAATCTACGCTGTTTAAACAAACGCTCTGGATTGGTTTCAAAATATCGCCACCAAAACAAAAAAATTATATCAAATCTTTATACCAGCTACAAATAAATGGTACGTCCTGACCATATTATTAAGTGTCGAGCTGAGAACAAGAGTACAGCTGTATGAAGAATATGGCTAGTATAATCAAATCTCATAATAAGAGGGTAATGAACGGAGATCAGCGTATTAAGGATAAACCAGCTGATCGTAATTGCCGAACAAGTCTATATGCCCCTTGAAGGGTGATTGTCAAGTCAAAGGCGCGGTTTACAAGGCCAAGGTTATAACGGAGGACAACGCAGAGGTTTACATCGGCCTCACTAATAACACCTTCAAGACGCGCTACACTAACCACATGCAATCGTCCCGTAAAGACAAATACAGCAATAGCACAAAATTGTCAGAATATGTATGGAACTTAAAAGACAAGGACAAGTCTCATATTGACGAGGCATCGAGTTACTCTAACATAAGCAAGCGATGCAATCTTTGAATATCAGAAAAGCTGCATATTATCAATGCTGACAAATCTACACTGTTAAACAAACGCTCTGAGTTGATTTCAAAATGTCGCGACCGAATCAAATATTATATTCAAATATATATACAACAGGACCATCGCAACTTTTTTTTCGATTGTCATAGGACACGGGAACGCTCTTTCTCTTGTACTCTTCCCCTGTAAGTTTCATCTGTATGATTTTAAAAACAGATCATATTTACAACAGTTCTTAAGACATTCTACGTCCGTACCAAAGGGCATCAAAATTGATTAAATTTCTCAAGTATAAGAGGGGAGATACATCCTCTCATACTATGTTTCCTAAAGCAGAAATTACACCCCTTACATTCTGTAAACAGAAAAGGTTACATCCATTTTCTTCTACATTGCAAAGGGCATCAACACTCTTTTAGCTCCTGTGTATGCAGAATGTCTATATGCAAATTGGAGGTATTCTTATAAGGTGGCAAAATGGCGTCAAAAACTCCTAAACCGCAACGGCTGCCGTCTTAGTATTTGATGTACAGGTGCACACTAGGGGTGGAGATGTGAATTTGTTCTAATGAACATGTCAATGCCACAAATATGCAAATGAGGGGGAAATGGAAAAATCCTGCAAATGGCTAAAACTCAGTAAACATTGGTCAGATTGGGTTGAAACTTAGTATGCAGATTCCTTTAGGTATCCTAAATTATATGTGCACAAATTGAGGTGAAATTTGCACGTCGTACTTTTAGGGTATTTTTGTCCGTTTTAGTCAAAAAATCATGCTCTCTGAAATCGGTCGTCTGATCATTCTTAAAGTTAATATTCACGTTCCTCTGAGTGACCTCAGTCAAGTTTGTACAAATTGTATTGATATTATCAAGTTTGTAATTTTGGGGCATTTTCCCCAATTTTGGTCAAAAAGTTTTTTTATCCAAAAGTACTGGTCTGATAGGTTTGATATTTGCTATACAGGTATCTAAGATTTATCTCGATAAAATGTTTTGAAGTTAGGTTGAAACTTGCAATTTTTTATTTTTGGGGCAATTTTTGCCGTTTTTGGTAAAACATTTTTTTCTCCTATAACTGCTGACCAAGTAGCTTTGATATTTAGTGTACAGGTTCCTAGGGTTTATGTTGTTCAGATATATTGAAATTGGGATGAAATCTGCAATTTTGTATTTCGGGTGGCAATTTTTGTCATTTTTGGTCAAAAATTTGTTTCTCAATATTTACCAGTCTGATTGCTTTGATATTTAGTAAACAGGTTCCAAGGATTTATGTTAATATGATATATTGAAATAAGATTGAAATCTGGAATTTTGAATTTTTGGGGCAACTTTGCGAAACTGTCAATTTTACAGGGATATTTTAAAAATCCAAACAAATGTCAAGAAAGAAATCAGCCAGAGAAGGTATGACAAAAGAAAAGATGGGGGAGCGGGAAAAAGAATGTACAATGGATCGGCTAAAAAGATAATGTACCTCATCAATCTTCCATCCCCCCCTTTATCAAATGGTCCACCCCTGATGTATTTTGCTGGCAATTAACCATGCAGTGTATATTAGTTTAAGTTAGGTAAGGATTTGAAAGGAATAGTCAAGTTCACCACAGTTAAATTTCTGAACATTATCTCTTGTGTCATCATCCATGTGTAATTGGTTCAGTTTGTAAATTGTCCCGGATGTGGATGCACCAGTTATTCTTGGCGAAAACAATTTTACTTTTCCCCGTTAATGATTGTATGTTGAAATCTCTCAATGCACTGGTGTAAGGGCAAAATGTAAACATTGGTTGCATGTTATGTATTTAAGTCTTTGTCAAATATTGTAAATGAAAAATCAAGAACAATTGCTGTGTGCTTGTGAAAGATAACATATTTGTCAATATATAAACTGCCTTGCAGATTGATTGTCTTAAAAATTATCACAGAAGTAGAAAAGGAAAAGAAACTAATCAAATTGCTGTTACATATTCACCCTGAGTGCCTGTTTGTCAATATTTAACTAGTCTTATTATTACATTCACCTGTTTGTTATATCTTTATCACTCTCCCCGGCCAAGGCACACTTGAGGGCCAATGTCATCACTCTGTACCAGTCTTTGTATGTCAGTCTGCCTGTATTATGTCCATGTTTCATACAATTGTTGGCTTGATTTGATAACTATATGGGAGCGAACAGTGACATTGTGACTATTTTTTTAATTGCTGTTCCAGAAGGAAATGTCCACTCGCATATGCTCCTCATTAATTACTCTTCAATATAACATAGTTTCAGCTATTGCCTTTATTTTTAATTCTCCATCATAAGGGGTGTCATATTCAGTTTTATATTCGCTAAACGACACAGGGATGGTCCCTTTCTCACAGGCCTTGCCCCATAGTTTCTATAATGTTAAGGTTCCAAGACAAGAAATGGACCTTTTTAAACCTTTTTAAAGCTCAGAACCCCTTAAATCTTAAATTATATATTTTCCAAAAGCTTGATATAGGGAACATTTTGGTTACCATAGTGTCATCATTGTTAACATAACTATCGCGTGACAGGTAATTTGCATAACCTTTCGAAAATCGGTTTTATGTGTTTTGTTTCAGTGCTTTGAGATATGTGGCTGAAATTTGTGTGAGTGCAAGCTGTTCTAAGGATCTTACAATGCGTGTTTTAGAATTTTTTAAACCTTCTTAAACAATTTTTATGCCAGAAACACTTCCGGAGCGGTTAATTTAACCGTAGTTGATTTCTTTAAAATTGTGTACAAAAAAAACTAAGCAAGATATAAAAAATCTGAGACATGCTTTGGAAGAGCGTTGTGACAACTAGCATTCCAGGTAGTTTGAGTCAGATGTTTTGAAGTATTGAGACAAAACATAGGGAAACCCGCTTTTTGAAAGGTGATGCAAATTACCTGTCATGTGATAGTTATGTAAACAATGGTGACACTGTGGTTACCAAAATGTTTTCCTACATTTAGGCTTTCAGAATATGTACACTTTGCGGGGGTTCTGAGCTTCTTAACCATTAGAAAATTGTTAGATTAAAAAGGTAATTGAAAATATGAAAAACGTGAGACTTAAGCTATCAACAGTTCCATTTTTCGAGAACCATATTTAAATGTTTTAAATATTTTTAAGGAAAAAAAGACACATGATATCTAGCTTTTACCGTGTACGCACAATTTATTTCTACAAGAATACTGTCTTATTTGACTTGAATTGCAGTTGACACTTCTACCATCCATGTGAAGTGCATGCGCGGCAATTTGTTAAGATAAGGAATGTTCCGCATTGAACTCAAATACTCTGCACTTGCCTTTTTGGAACTTAGTCCTAATAAAAACAAATGCTTGTTTTCCGTAACATGCCTCCTATACTCGGGTAGTGGGTTGGAGTACTTTTTTATTTTTGTCGGCTGAGACCCATAACATGCAGAACAATTAAACGTATTCACTGTTTTTTGCTTGAAAACGCGAGAAAAAAAATGGTGTCGGGTTTCTGCAGGTTGGACATAAGGAAATACTACATTTTTTAAATTTGGCCTAAGCTTATGCAACAAGCTTGGAGAGCACCTACACCTGACGAAATAATAATTATATCGCACTTTTATTGGTTCAATTAGTCAAAAGAAATACCAATGACAGTTATAACAAGATAAGAAAATATTGCAACGTAGGATGAATTTGCTGTTAATGCTCACTTCATAGCACACGTGATGAACCAATATCTTTACTTTTAACGAAATAATATGTTACTTTTCTTCTGCTTAACATTTTCAGCTATTGCAAGTCTTGTTATTTAGATACACACAAGAACATGCAAAACCGCGTGAGCCCTGGAATGAAGATGATACTGATATTTGGCAGCTTTTGGAAACTCTGTCAAAGAGAATTGCTCACAAGAAAGCAGCATTGCGTAAGACTTTGAAAACCGGAGCAACAGTAGATAATGCTTATGCTTAGTGATACTGGGGAAAATAGAGTACCAAGTCAAATAATACCATCACAACTTTAGAGTACGTGAAAGTGCGAACTTAGAGTCATTTTCAGGCACAATATGTTCAATGCTTGAAAACCCCTGTAGAGCCGACATTTTGTACCGGTAGACTTCACTCGTTCACACTCTACGTACCACAATTTAGTAACCAGATATTTATTAAAAATGCTCACGTGATACGGTATATATTGCAGTTGTCTGTAAATTGAAACTTTAGCGACTAGATTGCAACTTAATTGAAACTGTTATAATCAACATCACGAACTATATCCAACAGCGATTAATTCCAAAGGTCGTAATTACTTGAAATAAAATACTAAAGTTCTTTAACTTCTGTTATTGTAGCTATGTGAAAGCTCATTAGATACGCAAATTGTAAATTAGCTGACACGAATTGTAAAATATCGTTCACTAATACAATATACATGTCTCATCAATATACATATTAAGTTTCATAAAGTTTTTTAGCGCCCTGCCAGTCTTATAGCCTAACTTTGGAAGCAAATTAGTAAAAAAACTGGTGTAACAATACTGAACGCTTTTAGTTATATTTTTCATGGTATCTTTAATGTACATAACATTTTTTGTCAACTTTGATCAAGTCTGTTAGGCTCTATGCAATTGAGTTACTAGTTTATTTATAAATGCTAACACAACTTTTATGAATGCTTTAACATAATATCCCTGCTGTACATAGCAAGTTTCGTCAATTTTGATCAAGCCAATCCAGATATATATTCCTATTTAGCAATATGACATTAAACTGGTCCAATAATCATTTCCATTCAAGGTAATACATTACCAGGTCCATAGGATATTTGTGATTTACAAATTTAAGTAGGACCATCCTGAACCACTGATAGTTTAGCGGTGGTACCAGGTGTCCGGAATGGGTAAGCGTACACTGCTAGCATGCTACACACAGTCAGGGTTGGTCCCAAAATTGTCTAAATATTGTATGCAATGATACAGGATATGAATCACTGTAATACGGCAAAGTCGGGAATGCTGTTGTTAATCATTTGAGTGACCGAGGTGTCATATTTGGCCACAATGTCGTCATATCGACCGTAGAACTTTTTCAAAGTCTAAAGAGTCTTTTTGTCGTGTATCCTTGTCTCAGTAATTTTGATGCCAATGAGCTGTGTCTCAGTTGTGCTTCAATGTTGCGTTGTCGATTCGAAGGTTGGCTTTTCCGTGCTTGTTTCAGAAAGCCAATCGCAACGCAATTCCCAATTTGGGTAAAATGTGATATTGGCAACATTATTCGTGTTATATCTATAGTTTCATTTGGCGACAGTGCTGTAATTTTAAAAGTTGTTTCTCTTTTTTGGGAAGTTTATGTTCGTTTGTCACAAACTGACAAACGACGAAAAACTGGCTGTAATTTCTACTTGTTTACAAAAAGATCCTTTAAAGGTTCTTTTTGTAAACAAGTAGGAATGTATTTGTAATGAGAACATCATTTCTAATTATGGTAATGTTATTCATACGACTGTGGATGTGATATATGTGAAAGATATTCTGTGATGTTGCCATGCTTGTGAAAACTGAATGCATTCTTCAAAATATTCTCCAGTTTTCTACCTCTTTGGCAAGTAATGCGTTACTCAGATGATCGTTGGCAATTGTTATTCTTGAAAAGATTTCATGAAACGTTACTCAACGTTCGAAAAGCGTGAAATTCTAGATGACTGATTCTATCATTATATATATCATAATACCTATGAAAAATCATATATACATCCAGTTGTTGTTGTTGTTGTGTATAGTCAAATGAGAGAGTTTTCCGCTGAATGGTTGCATTAGTGACAGTTTTATAGACTATAAAGCATCGGTTCATGTGTTATCAAAGTTGAGTAAATTGAAAACAAATATTTCAAACGACGAAGAGAAAGATCGATGTTTATAGTAAATTTATAAGATTATTTGTGAAAAGAATATTTGCTTTTTTCCTTAAGTTTTCGTTTTGGGATCTTTGATAAACGGCTTTTATTTTATTCTCAACAAATGTGGCTTTTCATGTTGACTTATTTTCTTTTGTTTCTTATTTTTGGGATCTTTCATAAACGGCTTTTATTATAATTCTTAACAAAATGTAGCTTTTGATTCCCATGTAGTTATATCAGAGTGATAAACTGTATATTCATTCGCTGTCCTTATAGTTTTATAGTTAATCTCCTGAGTCTAAGTTGAGGTGTTAAACATTTATTGATAACTATTTAGTAGACTTATGTTAGATTGATATGCAAATGTTTTCCGTTGGTTTTCGATACTATTATATTAAATTTTAAACCTGAAAGTCTTCACGTGTCTTTCCATGAATTTGTAAGAATGTTTACAGTCACCGACTTGTTTCGCAAAATTTATAAAACGTTTCCTAAGTATAATTATTAATCTTCAGTATGATAGAAGTTACCGTTTAGCCACCGTTTTGGAATTTTTTCCAGAATAGTATGCAAACTAATCATGAACATCCGCCTGCGGGAACTAGAAGACTGAGCTACCAATTGTGAAATTGAGGTAAGCAATGATCCAACCCGTTCTGACTCCACTAACCAGGGGCAACAACAATTTCTACACCACAACATTACCAACAACCAACCAGAGATGCTGCAAGTTGGCTCAGCCGTATGCACAGTACGTGAACTTACCCACAATGATCGATAATCCGTACACACGGAGATCATTCATTAAGGTAGAACGCGAATCGGGGATAGATAGTCGGATTCTAAAATTTCTACAATTCTTTTCTGATCTACCACTTGTTGGTGCTCATTTCAAAGCTCTTGGAGAAAGAAAAACTTACACACAGTCTTATTTCTCAAAAATCCAAATTTAATGTTCCCCGTACAGTTAACACTGGGATGGCGGCCATTTTAAATTTGAAATATCGCCATTGTAGGGTAATTTGTTTCGCTAGTTCCGAAATTTGCACGGTGACCCCGATTTTTCTTGTTAATTTAGAAACAGAATGGTTGAAAGTTTTATTCAGGAAAGTTTGAGCAAAAGTCTAAGTCTTTTCACTTTCGAGTCGCACACTACATTAAACTGAAGCAAATTACTTCAGTACAAAGAACAGCTCGGTCCATATTTCAAAATTCTGACAACATTTTTTGATAATCATAATTTTCTTATTTCCCACTTTGAACAATGTGGAGATCGACCCCTTTCCACGAAGGAGATAGCATTTTTGTAGTTTTGTCAACATATATTTTGACAGCCGTAGGCCTACACGATATTTCCACGGAAACTAAGGGAAGAAATTGCATCTGTGTTGGCAAAAGAAATGTTATTGATTTTTTCAATGTTCATTACAGAACATATTTACATGTCTAACAGATGGTATCATTAGACCATCTCTGCTGCTATACTTTATCTTGACAAGTGAACAATTTAGCACCTACCCCATCGCCTTCTTATTCAATTTACTCTTTGAATTTAAACATAACAATCTTTGAGCATGTTTTTAACAAATTATCTTGAATTAATTTATTACCATTTTCAAATTGTTTGGAAATGATAAAATTGAATTTGCCTTTAGCAAACAATGTCCTAGGGAACAAAACAATGGACAATTATGGGTAACATGACTTACTGTGAGACACTTTTGTTCCTTATATTCCTTATGTATTATATTACAACAGCACTGGGAGGAAGTATAAGATTGCGTCAGAGGATTCTTTCACCACCAAACCCAAAGCTGAAGTTTATTGAAATTCCGTCGCATTTGAAACGCAAACCGCCAATAGGAATTTTTATAGAAGATACACAAAACGAGTTTCAAGGTTGAAACCGCAGTGAATTGTTTAGCAGCTACAATGTCCATGAAAGCCAACCCCTATTCTGTATTGCTAAATATGACACCAAAACCATTGGCTTTAGTAACGATGAAACAGGTGAAATCATGTTATCAACATTCATCATACCGACAAGTATATACCTATATCCTATTTCTTATTCTAGGGATCAGACAATAAAACATGGCTCACTGGTTTTCAAATGTACAAAGTTGACGTGTTAAGGTGAGTGTGGCCAGATGGTTGATTGCATCAATAATTATAATGGTAGACATGGCTGTAACATGTGCTATAATAAATAACAAACACAAATGCTGATTAAGGATGGGGTGACAAAGACGCCGTGAATTATTTTGTAATGAGAGAAGGAGTCTACATACTGTGGTATTGTAATTATGATGTCACCGTCGATTAAAGGAGACTTTATCAGGATGAAAAAGGCAAATTTACGTTTGCAATTGAAGTAGATTTCGGACACAAAGTACGATGTGCATTAAAAAACTCTCAATTAACTGTTTTGCTTATTGACTTTGAGGTCAATTAGAGAGACATGTAAATGACGGACATGTTTCACAGAGAACCAGTTATCATGATACGATCCATCGAAACCGGAACATCTGTTTTTGGTAATCCATTACGGATCATATGATTTTTTTCTGATTTATACAATGCACGTCCCTTCACCAAGCATCGCAGGCGAAACCGCTGGTGCAGGTGGAAAATGCAACAGTTCTGGCATTGGATGTACAACGTCTGGCACTCTAGTCATGAAAATCCTGTACAAATACTAACAGAGTTTGGCGAAGAGAAACAGATCACTTTCTGTTTTTACACAACTATGGTTTCTCAGCGTGACGGGCCATGCGTAGCCAATGACGACGCAATTAGAATCATAACGCCAGTTCCAAAACTTGTCCTCGATCATCTTACTTTTAAAACAGACACTTTAACTGACCAAACCTCATCATGAAAATGCTATATACGTTACAAACACTCGACGTAAGGTGCAGTTTCAAAGTCCTTTTTATGGCATGTCAGTACACTGTAGGACCATTTAGACTTAAAGCAAATACGTTAGCTTACATATTTACGTGATGAACTGCAGTTCTAAAAGACACCAACTAACCTCCGCGGTCCAATTTTCTGTAGTCTCCTTAAATTTGGGAAACCGAACAACTTTTTGAAATTCATTCACCAAATGAGTTAACCAAAATATACTGAACTTGGCTAAAATTTAAACAAAAGAGATATTCCCGACTACTTCTCTTAAATAAAAGCTGCAGTTCTGAAATAATTGTTTTCAACGCAAACGATTCTACACGACATAACATTTTCAGTCCCGCCTTTCATAATAATAGTAACCAGCACTTGAAATAGCGAAACTGACTTTCTTCCCGCATGTGTCACGGAAGGTACTGTGACCTAAAAATACTGTATTAGTTGCTTTTCAAATTATACATCAGATAGGTAAGTATTTACATTAAATTACCATGTCCTGTCCGTCGCATTTAATTGGTCGAGCTAAACGATTAAACCGACCACAAATACGCAATTATGGTTTGTTTATGTACCCGTGAATATGAATAATATCGTAAACATCGTAACTTTCAGCTAAAACGTAAATTGTAATTTGAACAAAGATCATAATCAATCACAAAATAAAATGGAACACTTGTGCTCAACTTAAGAAAGTGTTTTTTGAAAAAATCTCTGAATTTGCAAAATTTTTACAGCGCATGCACTACTCGCTGACAAGTTCTCGGGCCCGGTGTCGTTCGCGTGGGAAATTTTCGTAAATTTGACTGTTTTGGGGGTTTATTGATAATATAATGGAAATAACAGACTCCGCCCTGACCGTTAACGCTCGAGGAAAGCCAAAATCGCCCGTTAATGTTTGGTTTTCCTTTTGCCCTTGCCCGTCATTAAACACTCATGGTCAGCGCGTCGCCCGTTAAATCTATAGTAATAGCTGTCAATACTATCAACATAAAATACAGTTTGTGCACTGGTCAAAACTATTTTTTGAGATTATTGATATTTTGTACAACAATTAACTATTTTTTGAGATTATTTGATATTGTGTACAACAATTAACTTTAAATCTCCATTTAAAAAATATACCGGTAAATCTACAAAAACCTATTTTTTTCACATCAACAACATGCTGTTTCCAACGCAGTTTGTTGTCAATTTGACCCCAACACAAAATGTACAATCAACTTCATTTAAGGCAATGCCCTTCAGATAAAGTGATCCTTCGATTTTTCGTAGAGTTTTCTTGCCTCCACTCACCATATAAACTGTCTTGTCAGCCTTTATGGTTAATTTGTTACAGTCACACCACTTAACAACCTTCTGAAATTCTACATGTAGATCAGCAAGAGGAATACTAATTGAATTGTTGTGGAAAGAATGGAACAGATTAGAATCATCTGCAAAAGTCTAAAGTTGAAAAAGACAGATGAGTTTGGAAGTATGTCATTAATATGAATTAGGAAAAGTGTAGGGCCAAGTATTGAGCCCTGCGGAACACCACACTTAATCTCCTGCTTCAGCGATTCAGTGTTGTCACTGGCTGACGAACTGGCTTCTTGATTTTAGATAGCTTTTGAACCACAATAAAGGTACCCTCTTACTCCATAATGTTCTAATTTAGATAATAAAATGTCATGGTTCACAGTGTCGAACGCTTTAGAAAAATCTATAAACATACCAAGAGACAGGTTACCATTATCCATACCATCCAACAAACACTGTATGAGACTTATTAGAGAGATTCTACAACTATGTTCTCCCTACAACCACACTGATTCTAATACAGAATGTTGTGTTTGTGTAAATAATTTACAATGCGTGTGTTTACATCTTTTCAAAGAATTACATAGAACTGATAAAAGATATAGGCCTATAGTTACCAATGCCATAACATTTCCATTTTTGTACAAAGGCAATAGACGTGCAACCATCATGGGGTCTGGAAATTTACCCGTAGTGAAGGAAAGATTAAAAATATGACACAGTGGATTAGAGATGTAAGTGTTCGCTGCTTGTGCAAGTGTAGAGGGAATATCATCCCAGCCTGTTGCTTTGCGAACATCTAAGACAGAAATCAAATTTTCAATTTAAATTCTTGACACTTGGTGTAATAAATAATATTTGCGGACCTATTTTTCAGAAAAAGTGAAAAGTAACATTTTTTGTAGGAGAAATTTTACTAGCTAATTTTTTCCAACGTCAACTAAGAAAGAATAAAATCTTCTGCAATGTCTGAATGAACCTCTTTTTTACAGCTAATATCAACTTCCAAGTGGTCTGAAAGTACCGATCTTTTGCGTGTAGCTTCCCAAGTAAATCGTTTATTAACTTCCCAGGTCTCTTTCACATTTCTTTACATTCTGTAAGTAATCTGCTAGTACTGCTTTTAGCCTTTCTAAGAACACTCGTCAGGATGTTCTGTATCTTTTGTAATGAGTAGATGTATGCTCATTGAACGATTTTTTGTGCAATTTCTGAAGTAGCCTATGTTTTTTCCTAGTCGCCATTTTTATTGCACTTGTCATCCAGGGTGTATCCTGCTTTCTTCTCAAACTTTCCTTTTCTCTGTACTAAAGGAGCATGTTTATTGCAAATGGCGAGAAAAATACTGACGAAATAAAAGTAAGCCAACTTAATATCCTGGGAATTTAGAACTTCTTTCCATCCTTCAACTTTTATCTCATCAACAAAGGCTTGTAACTGAAATTTCTTGTAAAAAGGCGAAAATTTGTAAATGATCTGAAATATCTGGAAGTACTGTACTGCAGTGATTTGTTACCTGTAACATTTGTGTACATATGATCTATAATTGTTGACGAAGGTTTTGAAAACTCTAGTTGAACAATTTATAAGTTGTTCAAAATTAAAACCTGAAAATACCTGAGAGTCTTTATTTCACGGAAGCCCACCGGAACAAATCCCATTTACAGGCTCCATAATATATGAATTAAAAAAATTCATAAAGTACAATAAACGATAAAACGATAAGCAACACACAGACGACAAAAATATAACATTAAAATATCTACAAATTTAAACATAAAATTCTGACTAGGTGTCTGAAATTTCGATAAGATGAACTTATATCAATGGTAGGGTTAGAAATGAACAATTCATTTAAAGCAGCCATACATCTTTGAAGAGCCGAGTATTTACAAACATTTAGTTTACTAACTGCGAGTCTAAAAACAATGTGAGATCTTGTAGTTCTCTGGGGAACATTAAAATTAATACAAAAAATAATTTGGGGACAATCATACATGTTATTAACACATTTGTATACAAATATAGTATCTAAAATCGTCTCCGATGATAAAGAGGCGAAAGGTTAAAACGCTGGCACAATTCTTCATAATTATTTCGGTTGTAAGAATGCCTTGTTTAGAAACAAAGGAATTAAATGTATTTCATTTGCACTCGCTCTATTTTTTCCTGTTTTTGTTTTTGCCAAGGAGACCATAGTACAGACGCATATTCTAAATACTCCTTACATAAGGTGTTTACAGTGAATTGAGGGAGTTGATGTTAGAAAATGTATTACAACTCCGCTTAATAAAACCTAGCATGCGAAAAGCTTTACCAATAATGAATGAGACATGCGCAGAAAAACTCAAATCGCTAATAAGAAAAGATTACCCCAGATCCTTAATTTTATTAACTCTTTCTAGGTGAGTATTATCTAATGAGTAGTGAAAGGTAACTGAGGGTTTTTCTTTCTAGTAAACGAGATGATTGAACATTTAGTGTTATTCATTTAGTCGTGTAATATCCTCTGCTAACAGCGTGCAGTCATCCCTTGAATTAATTATTATGTAAATTTTGGCATCATCAGCGTACATATAACATATAGAATGTCTACAAACTGAACCCATATCATTAATAAAAATTACAAAGAGCAAGGGATCAAGTAGTGACCCCCGGGGAACACCAGAAGTTACCGGGCTCCATGACGACGAACATCCATGCACAAGAACCTGTTGAAATCTATTGGTCAAGTACGAGTTCAACCAGTTTAAAACTGTGCCACTCACACCATAATGTTTCAATTTATAAATCAAAAGCTTTGTAAAATCCATGTAAATAGCATCAGATCCGTATAAATAGCATCAAACTGACCCCTAGTATTTAATACCAGGGGCCAGAGTGGGCACTTTACCTCTGTATATCACTCATCTGTATCATGACTTAGTAGCCAATGAAGTATCCAATTCTATCAACGTGGCCCATTAGCATTCATTAATGTTTATTCTGTTTATTCTGATGTGGCCGACTTCCGTACAGCTGATGCGATTTCTTATCCGCTTTAACGAAACTATTGTACTTATTCGCCAGGAGTGAGACTATTCAAGTACTTTCAAGTACTTGTCTGACTTGTCAGTGTAAATTTACAACTATACAGCATGTCTGGAATTTAGAATGCTATTACAAAACCCAAATAAAATATGATCACAGATTAATTAGTTGCATATACTAGTACTCTAAATATAATATCGAGCAAACTTGCAACTTGTCGGAAAGAAAGCGTCAGCGATAGCCCGGGGGGGGGAAACAGAGAAAACTAAATATATGGCTGGCTACGATCAGCATAGTGTCAAATCATTGTGCAACATGAAGAAAAGTGTAAAAAATCCTGTCGGTATATTTCAATTAAATACGCCTCTTCCAATGGAGTAATAAACTCAAACCTTATACTTCTTGTTCCTATCGCTAGGCAAGGACTGACGTTTTTGTGTCTAATATTTAAAACTTTAACTCTGTATATCAGTCATCTGTATCATGAGTCAGAAGCCAATGAAGTAGCCAATTCTACCGATGTGGCCCATTAGCATTCACTGACGTTTATTATGTTAAATCCGTTAAAGACTATTGCTTGCAAATCAGAAGATAACGACTCTTTACGAATTGAAATTAGTCATATGGCTCTGATCTAGAATTATTTATTGCAGCATAAATTAATATCACAAATAATGAAGATAGTGACTATAAAAGGAATTGCTTTCAAACTTTCTTTTCGAGGAACTGGTTCCAATAGCATTTTAAACGTTATAGTAAAATGCAATTAACACAATATAGGCGCTACTTTTGTAAACCTTTAATCTATTGATCTGATGTCAGGAGCGTCATGTTTGCACTCCCTTCGATTGTATTTCCATTTCTTTATTTGAAACACTTGTAATGTCTGTTTGACTAATGGTTGACACCGGAATTCTTAGGGAACCTACACAGCATGTTTTCTGCCAACGTATCAGAAAAAGTTTCTTTCTGCAACAAAGTACTTGACACTTGAATTCGCACATTTGCTTCTCTCAATATGTATGTATGTATGTATGTATGTATGTATGTATGTTGTATGTATGTGTATGATGTATGTATGTATGTATGTATGTATGTGCGCGCGCGCGCGTGCGTGCATGAATGCAGGTTTTCTTGCAATTAATAATCAAGAGAACTCTAACTGTCACATATGAATTCTACCTCGGGAAACCCACACATCAAACATCATGCACTCATCGCAAAGGGGTATTATGATAGGAATATGAATTCAAGCCTGCCTGTTACATCGCAAAAGAACCTTTCCTACAATGCGACGACAACAATTCAAGAAAGTTCCACATTTTAAAGGTATTCGGTCACCTGTTTGTAACAGCCAATCACAGATTTTACGCGGGTGGCCACTTTTTCAAAAGGGCACCCACACGACAAGTCATGGCATACTTAGCAGAGTCGTCTGTATAACCTTTGACGTATCAATATGGAGGACCGACTGCTCCCTTGCAGCTACAAGTTGACTGGGTTTCTGCGACAGTTTGGTCACTCACCTTACACCCTCATTTACTTCGATGTACCGGCTCCAATTGCACTACATAGGGTTACAGCCGGTCCATCGTATCGACGAAAATAATTTGAACTTCCCGGTGAAGAAAATGGCGTTCTTTGACACAATCAGTCGACGGTACGTACGCTAAGCCCCGCTCCCTTTACCATATATAGAATATGCAAATTTACGGTGACCGTGTAACTTTACGCCAACGTAATACTGCTCACGCTACACAGCACGAGAGCTTTCCCATAATACATCATTATTTGTACCAACGCAGATTCCCCGTGAAGTCTACCATGTCTCCTATGTGTAGACAAATTCCTGGACTAGTTGTAATTATTCTGAAAACGTACTTTTAAGGACAACTTTCTTCTCAATTCCCATTTTAAAGGATTAAGAAAATTGTGCTTGATTGAAAGACGAGAAAGGATTTTTGTAAATTTTCCACCGATTGTGTCCTCAGCCAAACAAAATAAGTGATGAAAGTAGGGAGACCAGTTGCACCTGTTTTATGAAACAAAAGGATATTGATTTTTTTCCAAATAGAAAAGACAAAACAAAATTTACATCCTAACTTTTTTTCAGAGAATGACCCTTCAGTTGGTCATAACTTGCTTACCAAAACTCTGACATTTGTAGTACCTGCAGAATGTGACTTTTATGGTTATTTAATGGTTTCTTTGAAATTTATACTACAATATTTCAACGTACTTTTAATAAATATAATCTATCAATTATCGTGAGACTTCACATTATTGCTTTTATACAGAACTAACAAATTTATAAGAAAACTAACGTCATTGTTGCAAATCAAACAGCATTGTTGGTAATGTATTGTACTGTGCGCTATGTTGTCAAACGAGACGAATGCACATCCCCAAATCGACACAAGTCCTGCCATAAACACTACTACTGTTAGAATAACCATCAAAGAAAAGCAAAAGATCAATGCCAACCATGTGGAAAAGCGACTTTCAAGTTTTCCACAATCCAAAATTGCAAGATCACTTGGATGCGCTCTTGAAGAGGAAAACTACCAGAGACCTGCCCTGGAAAGCACAACTACAAGTATGCAGAAGTACTCAATCTTTCATCCAGGTGGAACAGCAGAGAAAGCCTTTTAAGCCAGAGCATGATGCCATTGCCCGTGACTTTATTAGAGTTTATCCCTGCATTGCATCCCTTGACGAGGATGGACCAAAGGAGAGTTTTTGACCGAACAGATTCGAGTGACATGGAAAAAGTAAACATCACACATTGAGAAAGAGAATGGAAAGATTGGTAAATATGTAGGGTGACAGAAGTAATGCCAGAAAAATCAAAAGCAAACAACAGAAAATAAAGATGCCTGGCCAAAGCCCAACCCAATATGCTGCCCGTGTACTGTTGAAATCATGTATAAAATATGTCCAGGTGTTTGTCAACTTTTAACTTTCAAGTCGCGTCTTCAAAAGAACTTGTCCAATTCCTTTAACTTTTGAGTACAGGTCCTTAAGGATATTTGATCAAATTGTGAAGAAATATGCAATTTGTGTTTTGACGCATTATTCATCATTTTTGGTCAAAAAAGTTCTTTACTATAATCGCTTGTCTGATAGCTTTGAAATTTGGTATACAGGTTTCCGGGTATTATCCTCATATTATGTATTTAAATTATCATGCAATCTGCAATTTTGTATTCTTGGGATAATATTTACCGTTTTTTGTTAAAAAAATTGTTTCTCCAATACTACTTGTCTGATAATTCGATATTTTGGTAGACATGTTTCTAGGAATAATTTTTATGACATATTTTCAAATTGTGATAAAATCTTTAATTGTGTAATTTTGAAGCCAGTTTGAAATAATTTGTCATGCAATCCTAAAATAAGCTGCCAAAGATTTCCAGCTTCATCAACACATTGCTCAAAATTTTTTAGTCTCTACATAACATAGTTGAGCTGTATTGGTAGATAGGTCGCTTGTTTAAAGAACACAAACGTTTCGGCGACACACAAGTCGCCTTTTCCAGCGTAATAACACTGATAAAGGAATTCCTGTCGCTGAAATGTTGGTTTTCCTTAAATAAAATAATTTACTGAAGATTCAGAATGGTGATGAAATTCACAAATGTACATTTACATTGTTTGTTATATTTTCTCACTATTGGCTTCAAGTGTTAATTTTTTTATATGTAGCTTGTTATATTGTTTTCAGTTATGTTTTGTAGCATTCTAGGAGTGCAAGAGGCTACGTAGTTGCGTTAGAATTTATTTACTTATTTGTTATCATTAATTATTGTTATTGAAATTTGTATAAAGGTGTTTTGGGGAAGTTTTCCAGTTTCTGGTAAAAATAATCCTTTTTCTATTCATCAGCTAGTCTGATTAGTTTGAAACTTGACATTTAGATTCCTTGGGGTGACCTCGTTTTTTTTGCTATTCTGTTAGTGATGCAACGCTTTAGGATATGTAGCGTTGTCTTTCGACTAGCGTTTTTCAAGGTTTTACACTCCAAGCTTCCTCTTCAAAACAGCCAGTGGGATTCATTTAGTATTTAATACATTTTTGTTCAAATTGTGATGAAATAAGTCTATTTTTGTGGCTAATTTTGCTATTTTTGGTCAAAAATTTCTTTTACCAAACCGCTTTTGTGATAGCTTTGATACTTTTCATACAGGGTTCATAGGGATGATCAAAATGTGTACCATATATTGAATTTGTGTTATGAAATCTACAATTTGTATTTTAGGGGTAATTTTAGCCATTTTGGGTCAATTTTTCCTCACAAGTGCTTATCTGATAGCCTTGATATTAATTATACAGATACCAAGGGTTATCTTAATGTGATGTTTATCTAAATTATCATGAAATCTGTAATTTTGTATTCAGGATGCAATTTTTATCAGAAAAATTGGTTTTCAATAATTACTTGTGTG
This sequence comes from Ptychodera flava, assembly GCF_041260155.1. Classification (NCBI taxonomy): domain Eukaryota; kingdom Metazoa; phylum Hemichordata; class Enteropneusta; family Ptychoderidae; genus Ptychodera; species Ptychodera flava. The sequence continues at coordinate 3,053,194 of NC_091945.1, read as the reverse complement.
ATAGCTTTGATATTTATTAAGGAGGTTCCCAGTGATTATCTAAATGTAATATACTGAAATCATGCTGAAATCTGCAATTTTGTATTTCTAGTTCAATTTTTGTCAAAAAACTTTGCTTTTAAAAACGCTTGTCTTATAGCTTGATATTGGTAGAAATTTCTTAGGGAATCTTAATCAATGTCAAAGTCGGTCAGAAAAGTGTCATCCTTCCTGCCACTCAGCCTGAGCAGAGGTTCTTGGCCTTTCATCCTAATGAGTCCCATGTCCCATGAAAGATTTCCACGTTCTTCAAAACAATGCTTGTTCATGTAGTTTGCCCTAGACGACTTTCTAACACTATCCTAGTTCCAATTATCAAAGACAAAAATAGTGATATTACAGATAAAAACAATTATCGTCCTGTTGCACTTTCCACTATTGCTTCTAAAATAATTGAACTTGTTTTATTGCGTCACATTGATTCTTATCTGGGAACGACTGATAACCAATTTGGTTTTAAGTCAGGACATTCCACTGATATGTGCGTCTTTATTTTGAAGGAAATTATCAATTATTATAGACAACATGGTAGTAATGTATTTATTACATTTATGGACGCCTCTAAGGCTTTTGACAGAGTGAACCATTGGACGCTTTTCAAGAAATTCAACGTAAAATTCCCATTTACCTTGTCAGATTTCTTGTCAAATGGTATCGAACTCAAATTATTATTATTCGTTGGGGTACCTGTTTATCTGAGGATTTTACTGTCACTAACGGTGTAAAGCAAGGTGGTATTTATCACCAAAGCTCTTTAATATCTATATTGATAATTTGAGTGTTCTCTTATCAAACTTGAATACTGGCTGTAATATTGGTGGCATTTTTGTTAATCACTTAATGTACGCGGATGATATCTGCTTGATTAGTCCTTCTGTCAAAGGTACACAAAAGTTAATAGATCTCTGTACTCATTATAGTGATACTCACGACATCATTTTCAACAGTAAAAAGACTAACTGTATGTGCGTTTTTGCGAATCACAGTAAGATTCGGCGCATTCCATGTGTGTATCTGAACGGGGTTAAATTAACCTTTGTTGTTAAGAAAAAACATCTAGGGTTCATGTTAACTGACCATTTCAGAGATGATGATGACATTGAGCGGCAGACGAGATATTTTTACGTAGTAGCGAATATGCTAATGAGAAAATTCCACATGTGTACTTTTCATGTTAAATGCATTCTATTTAAAGCCTATTGTTATCAGTTGTATGGGGGACCAATATGGAATAGCTATTCTGCAAATGTCTTGAGAAAATTGAAAGTTGCTTACAATAATGCTGCACGACTGTTATTGGGTTATGAGAAACGGAGCAGCGCGAGTCTAATGTTTGTATCTAACAGAATAAGCAACTTTGATGCTCTTCTGAGAAATCAGATTAACAGCATGAGACAAAGACTTTTGAAAAGTAGCAATGCAATTGTACGGAATGTATGTAAACCATTGTATTTCAACTCAGAGATGGTAAAACACTGGAATAAGTTACTTTTTGTTTAAATGTCTGTTTAAAAAGAAACCCATTGGATTATGTATGTAGATATAATCAATTTTTCTATGTTTTCAACCGTAATTTAATTTTGTAACTGAATTTTCATACTATTGCCTTATTTGACTATTTATATGGACGCTCAAGTCCGAAATAAAGATATAATAATAATAATAATAATAATAATAATAATAATAATATGCCACAAATAGTTAAGTCTCTACACAATACAGTGGAGCTCCATCGGCTGCTAGGTCGCTTGTTTAAAGATTGTGGTGAGATTTGCATGTTTGTATTTCTTGGGCAGGTTTTGTGCCTACATTTGGTTTATTTTTATGTATATATACCAAAGAGAGCTTATTTGGTGGCGGTGTCTATGTCTGTAAGTGAAGTGTATGTACGTCCACATCAAAAATCTCAAACGGCAGCACATATCATCTTAGTATTTGGTGTACAGGTAGACCCATGGGTAGAGATGTGAATTTGTTCAAATGAATATGTCAGTGTCAAAAATATGTAAATAAGGTTAAAAGGGGAAAATCCAGCAAATTGGTCAAAAATTATTTTCTCTGAATTAACCATTCTGATTGCTTTGAAACTTGATATGCATGTACCTTGGGACAACTTTATTTGAGTGTCTTCAAATTTTTGATAAAATTTTCTTATATTGTATTTTTGGGCAATTTTCCCATTTTTGGTTAAAAATATTATTATCTCTGAATTTGCTCATCCAATTGCCTTGAAACTTTGTATACAAAGGGGTAAACTTAGTTAAGCGTACTCACTCTGGCCTGCCACATCAAACCAAATGTGAGCTAAATGTCATTGAAGCAATGTTTGCAATTTTGAGTGAAAAAAAATTATTCTTCATAACAACTCATTTGACAGCCTTGATGTATTCTTGTCACTGGCAATGACCTTATTTACATTTGAGTGATAGTGTCATTGACACTATGTTTTGGAATCAGATGTTTGGGTTTGTTTGCATCAGCACTTTCTAACTTTAAAGTCCTCTACTTTTTAATTTTTTTTCCATATATAGTAAAACCCTGTCTAACTCCACTTCGACTGGAAATCTTCGAAAAGGGTTTGGTATATTGAGGAATATTTGTCATTGTGCTGACGGGCAACGAATTTAAAAACCTTTAAAGTTTTACTGTTCTATTTAGGCAAAGTTGAGATAGGACAGGTTTTGCTGTGTTTTATTTCTTACCAAGTTACACTTATTGTGCGACTCGGAGATTCATTTTGTTGTACTGGCAAATGTTTTCAATAATTTTCAGGTCCACTGCTTGTTAGGTTGATTTTAAGCTGTCAGAGTAAGAAAAATGTCATCGTCTGAGTGTTTCGAAAATCGAAATTTGTATTTTTCACCATCGAGTTAGCATAGGGAATGCGGCCATTTTGAATTTCCAAATACCGGGAAGTGCTTGGTAGTTTGTTTCTCCAATACCAATTATTTTGCACAGTGAACCCCAACATTTATTCTTGACCTGGTAAGAGAGTGTTTGAAAATTTCATTGAGGAAAGTTTAAGCAAAGCTTGAGTCTTTTACTTTCGAGATACATATAATCTTAATACACTGGTAAAACATTGAAGTCTTAGTACGGCAAACCTAAATAGCAGAAACGGTATTCGAAGTAGATGTAGTCCGTGGGCTGGAGGGGCCCGCCGTGCATCCCTCAATAAACCAAATACAGAGGTATTTTGTGTTCTTTAGGATCTGCAGGGAGGTGCATGTAGACCCCCTTTAGCCCATGGCCTAATAGATCAATAGTGATGCTTGCTGTATCATCAGGACAAGGAGGCATAGAAAATTTTTCAAATAAGTCTTATCAAAATTATATTATAGAAATATTTTAAACGTACATTTATAAAAAAAGAAGAAATTTAAGGTTTATGTTGTTTCATGTTGGTTTACTTAATCTAGGGGAGGATATAATACCTCCTACCCCTAACCATTTTTCGCCATTTTTCGCGGTAGGTGTAAATCAAAAACCAGCCCAGAGAGGTAGTGCATCCCAAAATATCTCTACATAATTTCTCCAAACAATTCTTTTCGGAAAAGAAATAAAAATAACAATTTGCCAAACAATACCACAAAAATATGACATTCACAAAACTATTCCACTATAAACAGTTTACACTTGTTCAAGGTATCCACTCTATTTGTCATTTTCAAATACACTAGTTCTTCTTTTAGAAAATGTACAGTACATTTTCCATTCAATATATTTGTCTCGTATGCTGCAAACGTAGCTATATTTACAACAATATTCATCTTCTCACACCTATCAAAATCTAACATATATCAATAAACCACGTTTCCACAGTATTTTAAACTTCGTTTTCCACACCATATTAAAAGTAGCATTCACTTTTTGCCAGAAACGCATTGTAGTGATACACTCAAAACAGGGAATGCTCACAGTATCATGTAACATAAAATAACTTAACTGGGCACTGTCTTTATATACATCACCTGCAGCTTAAAACACCATATTTTTTCCCATATACGCGTCTCTCGTACATGGTCGTTGCCAAATTCTACAAGCATATGATTTTTCTGATTTGGCCATGGCAAAGTTGTCATAGAAACTCTTTACAAGAGCAATGTAACATATTCTGTATTTGCCGTCATCATATCTCATCGACATGTCTATTCTTGTCTTTTTACATGCATCTTTCTCTATACTTTTTCCATCAACGCAAAGCAAGGCTTTGGAATAGTTATTCTCAACACTTTTAATTGTGAAAAATAACATTCTATTACATTTCAAAACCTCAAAAAAGCTTATAGGCGAGATAATGTTTCAATTCCTAAATACATATGCTATGTAAAGTAGTTCAGAATCCATAACTTATTTGAAAAACAGAACCTTGCTTTAACATTTAATAAGCTTATTTCCCTTTATTATCTGCAGCTCCCCTTTTTTGTTTGGTCTTAACTTCATATTATCCGTTTTTTTGTTTCTTCCCACGAACCATTTAGTGATAATTGTTTTATAAAAAGTTGGTAAAATCTTCGCCATTATATAAAGCCCTAATTTCATTCTGACTATTAATGATTCCTGATACCCATCTACGCTTGAGGATTTTAACCATAGATTGTACATCAATCATCATCAATCCCATTTTTCTAGTTTGTTTATCACAATAGCTCTATTAACTTTTCCACTTGCATAAAATAATCATAGGAAAGCTTACTAATATCCTGTCACACATGTCTATAATGAGGCACAGTATAAAATACGGCTACTTTTTATCAATCGGGTTCGAACTCACAACATACGGCATCCAGTCGCCTAACGGAGAGGCAAAAGATAGAACCGCTCGGCCAAATCCCCACTCTCAAAAAAGAGTGGTTCAATAACCGGGCTAAGTTGTTACATTTTTCTGACTGCGTTTGCTGCAGCTTAACATTTTAGTGTGGCAATTTCCCCTAATATCGAAGAGGTGTGCTTTTCCCATTTATCAAGCATTTTACTTTCTACATTAATTTCCCAGTTCATTTTTAGCTCATCTTTGTCATATCTAAAGTAAATGCCAAAGGCTTTGATCGGCATGAAATCATCCTTGTATCTTTTCTCTTTTCCAGTTACACAACTTAATACATTGAGTTTAGTTTTATCTTTATTGAGTGTTAAACCTGCATATTTAATGACACGTCAATAAAATTAAGGATCCTTGCTAGCGACTTTACCCTAGTAATATATATTGTGTATCGTCAGCAAGCTGTGAGATTTAAAAAAAAAATTGTCTTTCCTGTTTTAATGATGAGTCCTTCCAACTCTGGCTCTTTTCTAATTACATGTCCTAAAACTTCAACAACAACGAAGAAAACAGAGCTGCCAGTGTACAATCCTGCCCAAAACCCCTCTGTACTCCAAACTTTCTAAAATACATCCATTGATTATTACGGCGCAGCTACAATCGCTGTAAAGTGTTTCGATCCATCTAATAAAAGACCAAAAAAACAAATTTCTTCAGTGCCAATAACATGAAATTGTGTTCTACAGAATTGAATGCCTTTAACAATTTAAAAACAAAATAGCTGCTTCTCTTTTCTACATTTCTGCAAAATCAATATCAGTTGTATACTACTAATGACGCCTTCTATGAAACGAACATTTTGTCTCACGAAGCGCCCTTAAACATCCGACCAGTCCACTACAAATTTGGAAGGACCTTTTAACTTTTTTAAATTCTAATTGCCAACACACACACAAAGATTTTATAGTCGTGGTTTAGAAGCGAGATCGGCCTCCAGTTTTGCAAGTTTGTCCTCGTGTCTTTATATGGATCAAGGTAATAAGACCAACAACATTACAATAACCTTCATAAATCGAATTATCGACAAGTTCCTCAAGCTCATCCCAGACAACTCTATAAAATTCAACAGGTAATCCGTCTAACGTTAGGGATTTTCTCGTTTCTATTTGCCATAAGACTCAAACCTTATGGCCTTTCCCTGAACATTTAAGTAAATCTACACACATATTTGATCATTATCTGATGTATATTCCGCGATTAGTGTAGTGTAAAGATAGACAGATCTATCCTAGCCTAATACAACTTATCTCTTTACTGTTTTTGTTTCTTCTCTTCCCTTTTCTTCTCTGACTTTTCTTCGCACTTTGTCTCATACTTGCTCTCGATTCGAATGCTACGTCTCCTCCATCGGCAGAAGAGAGTTCCTCACCATGCAGATACGATACATCAGTAGATGTGCTAGCGCGTTTTCTTTTCGGATCTGCGACACTTATTTCCACGTGTTGCTGTCGCTGTCCGTTGGTGAAACTGGTGATTTCCTGTTGAACGGTGCTGACTGCTTTTGTCCTATCACTACTGCCTCCAACGCTCTCTTGCAGTTGTTATGCGACATTATGGCAACAGAATTTTTCAACCGTATCTAATCTCTCTTTTTCAGGCTCCCCCTGCCTAGCAGTTGCCGCCTTACTTTCGCTTCTCAAGTGAACCTGAATCTTTTCTTGGCAATTCACCAGAATATGTCCGACTTTTCCACACTGCCGACACACTACTTCGCTTCAACACTCTCTTCTCAAGCGGTCGGGTTTTCGTCAAAGAGAGTTACACACTTGCCACGTATATTAATGCCACCTGTTAGCAAAATTATCCCGTCGGCATTCTCCTGTACGTATACCCTCCACACACAATTAATGCTCTGGAGAATCGTAATTCCATCAGTTCTGCCATCATTTTTTATATTTCTGGCCCAGGTAGTATAGTTGCCTTCTGTGGCACTATATCGAAATGCTTCAGGAAGACGGGGTTGACCAATTCCACGTTACATTCCTCAAAGTTACCCTCTGCACTCTTCCCCGTAAACATTTACGTAACGGGCTGCCATTGTCTCTGTTACTGGCTCGAACCTTCCAGTGCAATAGTTTTTTTACCGTATTTTGCCAACTGTCGGAGATTTCTATCTATTAACACTTCGGTACAGCTCTTTGGATGTTATGTGACCTTTTAAGGCCTGAAACAGCCCGCAAATTATCCTTAAACGACCTAGAATAGCACACCAAACACACAGTGAAGCGAAGGGTGTAGTCCGTAGTTCAGCCTTGCTTTCGCCCTCCTTCAATGGCTGTATCTATTAAATACGTTTAATACCTTCAGTTTAATATCTCTAATAACTAAGCTAATTAACACTTGAAAAGTTCTAATATAGAAGACGGAAAAAAATATTAAAATATTACAGATACTTTTCAAATTTTAAGACTCGTTTCCCGTTTCAGATATCCACTTGATGACATTTCACATATCTATCTTCACATTGTAGGTACGGACTTATATTTCAATGCTGGCGTGGTTATCTAGGCGACAGACCTGACTTCAAAACACTCGTTGAGGAACTCAAACAGATAACTGCAAATACCTTACCAAAGTGGTGACGTCAAACCACTGTATCATGAAATAATCGACTAAGTTTTTCTAGAAAACACTCTGTAACGACATATTATTTTTTGCTTGTAAATGATTTTATCTGGTAGTTCACCGGAAAATGCGACAAGTGTATATATTAATCAATCTTTCACTTTTACTTGTGTCGTGGTGGCCAGATACGTATTAAAATGTATTAGTTTGCAATTTTTCCTCCGTCTATATAACAATGAAGCAATCTTACTTACAATATGTCCAGTAATTAGACCGTTCAACGTAAATAAAAATACATGTAAGTTTTAAGAACCTACTAGAAAATGACAAATACATAAAACAACTGTTTAATAGGTGACTGAATTTAAAGTTTGTTTTTAATCTTGCTTTCACAGAAACTGTTTACCACTTTTAAACACATTGCATTAACAAGGAAATATTACATTACCTAATATAACCATCCGCATCCATTTGTTAAATCTTCATTTAACAAGACATAAGTGAAAGATAGTTTGCTGTCATGTTGTTTTATTCTTTTAATGGACTTCAAACATGGATTTTGTGAAGTAAACATAAACATTCTCTTTATTAAAGAGTCCAAAAGATTTATTATTATGATAGCATTCGCATAAGCCTTTCATACTTAAGCTTGTTATTACAAGAGATGCAAGTTTTGTTAGTGAACGTCATAATTTCCATGATAATAGTGGTAATGAGAAACTCAATTTCAACTTTTGTCTATTAAAATTTCATGAATCTTGTCTCGCACATACTTATGACGAACAATCCGATTTGTTTCGAATAAAGAAGTAACGTGATTTGTAGTTTACAATATTATGCAGGTCGCCCTATCATAGGTTGATACTCGTGCCCAACATTCCACATATCCGAATTCGTCGATCATATCCTAACTGAAGTCGCGTTATCCATGCTAACCCTAATTCTGAAAACCAACACATTGTATTCAACAACGAATTCTACAGATTGATTTATGGTTGCAGCATAGGATCTCCAGTCGCACAAGAAAATGCCGACATACATTCCGTGAAACGGAAATGAAAATAATACGAGACTACATTTTCGTGATATTTAGTGGAACATTAACTCTCCACAGTCGCTGTGCCTTGTTTTGTGCGCGCCCTCGATGAACCTGCATTCGGAGGCTATGCTGTGCAGCTGTGAGCACGCGCTGCCAGACACAGCTACTGTCGGGTTTTTGCAATTATATGAATATTCATAAGGGTAGTGACGTCAAAAGAAACACCTATCTCACTGGGCAGAGAGAATATATACCAGTAGCTGGTAGACCTATATACGCTGTTTGTTTTTATTTTTCATTTTTCATTTTATTTGGCTATGGTACTTGTCATTTTTGTTTGATTAACGGATGTGTGGAGTTCTATAAAGTATCCGGATCAGGCAGAAATCCGACCGATCGCTTGTAAGAACGTCCAGACCCTGGGATTCGCGTCGCGTCTCTGAGGGCGCGCGCCTGTTCTAACTGGGAAGAACGCGAATCGCAGGGTCTTTGCCAGACTAAGTGGAATAAAACACGAACTAAACGAATTCAAATAAGGAATTAACCAAACGCACCCTACTTTCACATTTTCTTTTGAATGCTCGACACATGAGATAACATACCTTGACCTAGTGGTATACAAAGGTCAACGGTACTACAGCCAAACTTACTGTACATAAAATCCACACGAAAGCCGCCGACACATTTCAGTTCCTACATAGAACATCATGCCATACGAAATATACCTTTAAAAGCCTGATCAAAGGCGAAACACTAAGATAGGTCAGAACTTGCAAAAATGAAAATGACTTTATCCATAGAGTCAATAGACTTAATGCATGATTAATCGAACGTGGCTACAATCAACAGGAAATCTCTAACACCAGCAAAAACGACAAAAGAAAAGAACATACTGGTGTTCACAATGATCACATTTACAAAAACACAGGCTATAAAAGCTGTGTGAAAACTTGGAACAGATAGAAAAGGACGAAACATTCAGGAATTTATTTCCCCGAAACCGATCATCGCATACAAAAGAAATCCAAACATCAGCGATACATTGATAAATGCTGAAGTTCACTGCATTAGGAACAAGGCAAAAAAAAACAAACACAAAACGATCCGAACATTAATATTTTAGCTTCCCTACCAGTAGAACAAGAGATCAACAACATAATACAATATAACATAAGAAAGAGATATCTACTTGTATCGGTAGGTGATTGAGGAAGAAACCGTTGATTATTTTGAAACGACGGGTCAAAGAGTCACCGTTGTCTCAGACTAGCTCGACTACGTCCACGTCTCGCCATGGCTTATTTACACTACTACGATGTCGACACAAAACACATTTAACCATACAAAAGAAAACATGGACGATGTGTGAAGCCACTTTCCCTTTATTACAAATATTAAATACACGACAGATTTTAGCAAGAGCGAGGTGAGTAAACTTCCATGCAAAATATTGAATGAAAGTGCAGTTTATACTGTTGTATACAGCTTATTATTATATATAATGTCAATATGATATATTTTAAAAAAATACATACATAAAAGCTGGTGGTGATTAAAGTCATTAAAACGTGAAAAAAACTCAGACTGATACACAATAATAGTTTCAAAGATAATCTCATAAAATTGTACCTATCGATAATATTCATGGCCGGTCGAATAATTCATTGTTTGAAACATTGTTCAGCTTTACTGACTCAGAAAACTCTAAATATGAAATAAACGTCATGTAACAATATATTAGCCGAAACAACGGACATGTGACGTCAGGGGGGCAAATGGTCTCTGCCTCGAGGGTACATAGTCACCCGTTTGGGCTATAACGTTTTTATTACCCGCCTCTGTTTCCCATCTCCAAATATTTTGCATTATTTGTAAATAACAGTCGTATGCTTTATTTCCTTGTTAGACAAAAATCCGTTAAAAATACAACATTTTTTATCGTCGAATGGTGCATTGATATACTTTAATCAATATTATGGGTTTTATCAATTTTCATGCATAAGTTTTTTAAAACGTGGGATTTTCTATATCAAACATATAATTTGATCATTTTACAATGCCAAAGTTGTCAAGCTGAAAGTAGATCCGGTTCTCTTACAGTCAAGTGATGACTGTAGGGCAAGCGATGTCATCGAGGAGTTACCACTGAATTCCTCACGAGTGCGCAACGTTCGATATGCGAGAAATGTAGTGATATCTTATAATTTTGGTTAATAGTGTATGAAACAGTTATTTATATAATCACAAGCACTTAGCCTTAATCTTAAAAACTAGGCAGGCAATTAGTAAACACATTATGACTTGTAGTTTATAATGTTGATAATTAGTATCATGATTATCCTTATTCTATTATTGTTAATATAGAGTGTAAAACCTATTTCAAAAAATGGCTATCACTGATAAGCATCTGAGCTACGCCTTTGTTTCTTAGCAGAAGGTTGACCAAAAGAACGTTTCGGACAATACATCAGGCTTAGCAAGGATTGAACGAGCATGATTTTAGCAACAAATTACATCTACGTTTGTGTGAATATAATTGCAGTATGAAATGACCTTCATAACACGTCAAAATGTACTGCACACTAGCTTTCTCTAGGAAACTTTAGAAAATGTGAACTACATCTAGTTCTCCCTTGTCTGCTCTTTTCTAACATACGAGTCTAACTTTAATCAAAGAAAAAATTAACCTCATTAAACTTAGCCTTTATAAAACAAATAAGTACTTGATAAAAACGATATCAGACTCTAACAGAATGGTAACAATGACGAAAGGTACTATGACGTAAAGGTAACCACAACAATTGTATGCATGAATAATTGCGACATTGAATCTAGAGCCTGTAGCTTTTTTCAAACCTTAGGCCATAACGTGATCTGATAAGCTTTATCTGCTTGAGGGAAATTTGGTCAATGTTGCGCATGATGATACACTCAAATAAGATGGGTATCTGCCTTTGTAAAACAGAAAGGGCTCGGTCGATAAATCGGTTCTGCACTAAAACATGTGCTTGATATTATGCCCATCATTCAAAATTGTCAGTGATATGCTTTCCATTCACTTCATTGGGGCAAATTCGCGTGGTTTAAAGTTTCTATTGTCTTGCGATGTCTTCAAATCTTGGTCCTTATTACCCCTGTTTCTTACTTTCCAGTTTTCTCAGCCGTAAGCGGCTTTGCATGTTTGTCAGTATATCTCTTCAACAAGACTTTCAAAAGCTGAAAACATTAATCAGAATGAAAGTATTATAATGTTTTGTTGTAACGATATTATTAACACATGTTATGCTTTCTCGAGAGGGAACACAGCTTTTTCTTGTGATAGAATTACCTCTAGTGGTAATTTTCCGTTGTGTTCACTTCAGTGACATCATGTAGTCTATGCGATCAATTAGATTGAAAAGCGCAATTAGTAACAAATTGATTCATTTAACGAAATAATGGATGAAATTTAGTAACATAAATGTCAACGAATAATTATTTAATGTCATTTTCCTCTTCTACATTGTTTTATTGTAAAATTCGTAACAATATTGCTCTGACTTTGGAAATACAATTATGGGATTCTCTGTTCGAGTCAACGGTGTCATTCAGACATGTTCTACTGGGCCATTTCATCACTCGTCTTGTACTTGTTGTGACACGGTCATTACGAATCATAACCTTCAGGAAGATATTGAAGCCACAGAGTTTGTTTGTGTCGGATCATGACACAGACTGACATATAAGGCGAGCAAAACATGAGTTTTGTCTATAAATAGTTTGCATCATCAATGATTTCGTAATCTTTCGGACGTTTTCTTCAACTTACTTTAATTTTAACTTGCATTCACTTTCAAAGACTCTGTGCATCAACTAAGTATTCCTTTTTAAAATAACCGTCAACCTGAGATCGTTGCTAGGTATAAGTACGTACCTCATGAAAGCTTAAATCTTCAGTCTGCGTATGACATAAAGCAGAAATATATTAGTTGTTTTAATTTACTTCTCAGCTTAAATATAATATAACTGAATGATACAATATCTAACAATTCAAAGAAGAAGCCAAGTCGCATAACATGGTGCACTGGCTGCATAGCTCTTGACAAAATCTGATTCGGATAAAATGCCAACCGACAGACAGTTAAAATGAACAATGTTGCATTTGCTATGGAATAAAAAACTCTTCAGTACCGTCAACATTAATTATGAAACATTGGAAGTATTGGAAATTCTTACCCTTTTGCCTTTTTTTGGCAAGGAATGTCACATTTTTGAGCGTTACGTGCCTTGGTATAATTTTTTTTGATTTCATAAACATTACTTGGTACGGCGATGGAAGTAAAGTTGGCAATAAACATTAATTGAGAAGAGAGAAATTTGGTTCATTCATTTTATTTTACCTTTACTGTATTGAGTATGTCCTTCCGATCTCCATTTCCTTGAGCATCTTCATTTTGCGCAATGTGTGTTCTGGAATCATAATTTCCACCTTCAAAGATATTAACGCCGATCTGTCCGCTATCAGAGGGTTTTTCTTCTTGTATGGATTTGCCATTTTGTACCTGTTTTATAGAAAAATCTCAGAACAGTATAATCGTGCAACAGACTTCAGATGAATACGTTTAGAATCAGGCTCATTTACAACTATACGTTTAACTTATCTGTTAAAAAATCATAATTTTGCTTTCGTTCTGCTTTGAAAGAGCTAAAACAATGCTAGAGCGTTAGGATGAATTCACACAATTTCACATAACGGAGCATTATGTTATGATAGTCAACATTCTTATGATATATCTAAATCGCAACTCACCTCGAGTTCAAACTTGTTGGTAGTCTGTGTTCCCTTACTGTTACCGTTCTGCAGATGAAAGACATAGACATGAGAATTACACATTTAATTTGTGTAATTATATTGTATTCAGTAATTTTAGAACTGTTTTGAAGATGAAGAAACGGGAACTTGTCTAATAAAGTACTAATGATAACTACAAAGGGAAGAACTGTTTGTAAGAATTTTTGTACATTCAGTTTCTTTGATGTATTTTCAAAATAAAGCCAGGTGTGGTGTCATTGATTGCGTACCATGGATATGCCTGTGTAAAGCGGACCTATTTATGACAAATGTTTCGCTATCACAGTTGATGAAAAATTAATGCATAACAGCAAGCAAAATAACAATGCAAAGTAATATTGGCAGTGACTGATTTAGAAGATCCTTATTACTGGTTTTGTGTGAGGCCTAGCAGCTAGGCGATGTTGCCGTGAGTGTGTGGGGGTTCGAATCCCGTTTGGGTTATAGTATAATTTATATTATTTTACAAGTTAACGATATTGAACATAATCTTAAACTTACTTTTACACCAGCTAAGCGAATCGTCGTACTAATAACGATGTCTATCACCAGAGACAACAGATTAACATTCACAGGTTTTGCATTTATGTACTCTATCCATACTCCTGATCGATTAAATTTCCATTCTAATTCCATCTTGTCCTGCCAAATTAAGAACAGGAAAACTTGTGTGAACAAGCATGAAAACTACCTTCATTGTGAAACTATGCAAGGCTTTATACTATAAATCGAGGTCAGATCTACTAACGCCTCCCAAATGTTCTTTCAATTGTGATCGCTTTCTAGGAACATTGAAAAGAAAATTTGATTTCGGATGTTACATAATGAAAATTTGCTATGGCTTTCATGATCAACTTGAGTAGGTATCTATCCGAAAGGAAAACCCTACTTGGTCAATGTTTGCGATTTTTTACGCTGAAATTCAACCCTTCACTTTGATGTATGAAAATGCAATCTAGTTAATTTACGTGACAATATAAGTATCGAACAGAATGAAGTAAATTTAGAAATCTTGCACGCAGCTATTGAAAGATCAAGCACCTTATCGATTAATGAGCAAAGGTATGTCGGTGTGTGCCGATAGCCAGCATTTCTAGTCCGATACGTGTTATGCTTGAGAATTATATGCGGGAGATATTATCGTTAACATTTGAAAAATTAAAATCCCATCTATTTCACTGTAAATGCTCTTTGAAAAACTACAGAATATAGTAGCTTTAACTGCCATGCCAATTGTCTGAGTTGCATAGTAAGATTATTTGTATTGCTTCCTTTGAAAATTGCGATATCTTTACGGCGATTTCCTTTTATGCTATTTATCTAAAATTGTCTAATACAGAAAGAGGACCAGTAACTATACTTTTCAAACTGATGATCTTGACAAGCAGAAGACACTCAAAGGAAACCTAAATCTCTAAAGCGAGGTTGAGGGGGAAGTGGATTTTGCTGCTAATTAGCTGAATCAACCATGGATGACCTGAAAATGATCCCGTCTTTCAGTATATGTTGCAGTAGTCTGTAAAGTTACACTTTTCTCTGACATCACTGCCACGAATTTGAATCTTCATGAGCGCTTTTATAATCAACAATCAATCATGCCAACAGACAGACACACACACACACAAATAGGCACACAGACATCGGTGCGACAGGAGCTCACGTGATAGAATATACGAGCTAAATGGAATTGTTCTAATAACGTACCCGAACTTTTTCATAATCGTATGACATCATTGCAATGCATAGGTTCAGCAATATAATGAGCACTAAGATCCCGAACAACGAGTATAAAGTATAGGCAACAAAACTGTAATAGGGTGACGTAAAGCTTGTGTAGCTGCTTTGGATACCAGTCACATTCATCGACATCCAGTCATCCGTGTACAGAAGTTCAGAACCGTCTCCACCGAATATGGTTATTAATAATACCCATATTGATGTCAAAAGCCTTTATGGGAGAAAGAATTTGAGGGATTACTATTGAACACATTGATTTGGCATCACCATTTTCCGCTGAGTAATATAAGGAAACGAGCACAGTTAACAGAAACGGGTGGAAGAGGAAAGATTTTATTAATTTATTTACTTTGCAGTCCCCCTTCCCTCAACATTAGAAATAATTTTCAGAATCTCGTGAGACTATACACTCTGATATAGAATACGGCTTTGGACGCAAACTATGAACAACCTTTTCCCCGTTCAAAACTAGATATATATTTACATTTATGTATGTTTGACAATTGATATAAATGTGCTTCGCTAGAATATGTTGACTAGAAGTGTATTTGTGTAAAAGAACTTTGCTTTTGATTTTCACCAAAACGCGCAATTTCACTATACATGGTTGTCCATGGCTCAAGGTATGAATTAGAATACTTGACAAGCTGATGGTGATTAGAAGGGCATTTGTATACAAAAATTAGAGTTTGGAATTTGAAATTGAAGTGTCATTTTCAATATACATTTTAGACTATGGCACAGACTATGAACAATTTGTCTCCCTTAATAGTGCATTTGTATACGTATACGTTTGATAATTGACCTAAGTTTAATTCAATAGAATTAGGTGATAAGAAGTGCTTAGATATTCAACAAATATGATATTAAATTTCATCAAAACACAGTCCCTCTATGGACTGTGATCAAAAGATAGCAATGTATCGTATATATGAGTATACCTGGCAAACTACTAGTAAGCATGTAAACCATTCAATATAAACCTAAATATATACCTAAATATATCTGTTTAATCATCGTCGATAAACTTTCTCGAGGATCAATGGTTTAATTGATTAATTTGCCTGAACTTTTTTTCCTGCCCACTGTCTGCCTTTTAAGTCTACCTTGATGGTCAACTGTTGCTGTCATTCTGATTCCAACACTTTGACGGTCGGCATCAAAGTGTTCACAAACATAGACTCCTTTTGATGATCAGTCATAGACACACAACAGTTTCGTTAGAATACCTCGGAAAACTGGTTTATGAAATGGATTTTTTTCAGGCCCGTTAAGAGTGATTTATCAGACTCATATTGAGTAAGGGCCCCCTCATGGTACTCTGGAATTTTAAAAGGCCCTTGAACAGTTAATGTTGTTTTTGTGCCCCTATGTTCCCTTGCGCCCAGTGCGGTTAATTGTGCCCGTTCCCTCAAAGATGCGATGCATGAGACATAGGACTTATTGATCGAATACGGTTGACAAGTTGTATCCTAAAAAGAGACAATGTAAATACGACCATCGGTCTCCAATATTACTTTTAAAATATGAAAAGGATTTACAATTTTTTAAGTACATCATCGTGGTTCGCCATATTCATGAAAGATTATATGATCACAAGAGAAATCAACCGCAAATGGACCATTAAGACGCAGATAATATATTGTTGTAATTTTGAGGAAGGTGAGCGTGAACTGTGTACTTTTGGCAAAATTGTTAAAGTATCATGCGTTCAACGGATGGTTGAATTGTCAGCTAACTGTTTGTAAGAAATTCATAAAGTTTCATATCAATAGCTGTAGATGTCCTGTAAAAATAAAATTATCACCTTGCTTGGATATTGTAGTACCTACAACTGTTATTCAAATGCGTTAGGCACAACCCTTCAAGTGATAGACGTTTTTGCACAATGCACGATCGACAAATGTATAGGAAGTACGTTTTGGGTCAAGAAAGGTCATACTTACTCTGATAATCCCTCATGTGATGTACCAACGTCTGCGTACAAATGGTAGAGTGCAAGGGCATATGCAACAACAACGAGCCAAAAAATCAAAAGAAACCGAATAACGCTGTTTACCACTTTCGTAACCACAATCAACATAGGGCCTAAATAGCGGGTAAGGTAAATCGGCTCAGCAAAACGTAGTATCGCACATACGAAAGTGATGGTTGTGAGTTTACTACACAAAACATATATGTGCGGAGAACCGTATAGCTGTCCTATTATCAAAGGGTTTACGAAAATTGTACTTAGGAAAAATGACAGAAGAATATACAGATCCAATTTATTCCAGTGATTCTGTAAATAACGAGTATAGCCTTGAGATAGCAGCTGACTCAATTCTATCATAGACAGAGTAGCAAAGAAGATTATCGACAGGCAAAGTATTGGCAAGTAATTGTCATCTGAAATCAGAGTAACAGCAGAACCCTCCACAGTCACATCCACCTCCACCTCATAGATGAACATGAAAGCAAGAAAAAAGAAATAGGTGAAATAGTAACTCAAAAAAGACGATATAGGACTGTGGTACAGACATTTCTTGGTGGTGTGTTTTACAGAAAGAAACAGGTGAATTGGGATAATTATGGGTAAAATGCCATAAGCAAAAAATGAAAACACTGCATAAAGGAATGCCCATCCTCTCCCCTTCCTATTCGTCCACGCTGGTTGCCCACTTAACCATTCGTCGTTGAGAAAGGCCTGACATTTGTTGTGTGTAATGAACTGTAAGAAAACATTTATCGTTATTGAGACAAAATTTTGTATTGATTAAGGTATGACTAGGTAAGCATCATAGGGGTGAAATGGATTAAATCTTACATGTGCATTGCATTCTTAGAATATATTATACACTTCACGCAAAAACCCTTGTGTTCTCGTTATTGGGGAAAGACGGCTGTCAATTTAAGTGCAATAAATTGCTTTGTTTACAAACGTTTTGCGAGCAATGTTAGAATTAACTACATAGCAACGTAATTATTTTTTACACTGGATTAGAAAGATCCGTCAAACATATACCATCGTGTGATTCCCGATTTTCAAGTGTGGAAGTCTTCGGTTCCTAATGCATTACTATGTCAAATATTATTGATAACCATACTATTACAAGGGACGTACCTCTTTCTGTTGTGTTTCAATGGCCAATTTTGCAATAGTCAACTCTGAATAGTAGTCATAAGTAAAATTCAATAAAAATTCAATCTACGCTTTTGCTTTTCTTCAGTGTTGTTGTGGCCTCGCAACAGTAATGGTATTTCTTTTTCATCACGACAGCAGTTCAGTAGTTCGAGCGTGAATGCTTGCAATTGCTGTTGAAGTTTTTCATACTCTTCCTATTGGTAAGCAATATAATAATATAATAATAATAATAATAATAATAAAATTGTTCATTGACACTGTGCTCCCACTTAACAGAAATACTCAGTACTAGTTCACATATAACATTGCATCCAGTATGCCCGCTAAGCTGATTTGACGCGTCATGAAGCAGGGTAAACCTGCCTGACTTATTGAAATACAAGTATTATTGATTCCTAACTGACGCAACTGCGAATAAAACCTGCCAATACTAAGAAATGCTAAGTGAGTTCATAATTCAATCAGATAACATGTTTCCCTGTAGGTGTTTGTCAAACATTTCTAAATACGTCATTTCTATAAGTCTCTGCGGCGATACTACATGTATCTTGTCTTGGCGTTCGATCGATGGGAAAGACGCCGCCATTGTTGTTTCATTGTTCTCGCAGACTTACGGGAAAGTATGAGGAATCAAGAAAGGCATACGATGATAGAAGGCACTATACTTAAAACTACTGACTTGCTGATATAATTTTGTGCCGTGCATGTAGATGATGCACAGCAAGTCAAGTTTTCTTCAATTTGAATCAAATTTTTGTTTTTCACTTCCCATAGAAGATACAATTTCCTACAGAATAGTTACTAAGAAAATTCTACCTCAAATCAATCTTATATACCGGTTGATATGAAATGCTTCACCTCATAATGACCTGGGAACATAATTTGAAAGTGATGGGATATACGATTTCTAAGAAGATTTTTTGATGGAAAAAGGACAAAATGACTCAAAATAAAAATATTAAGCAAATTTCACCATAATTTTGATGAATCATAGTTTGAAAAAAAAATACCAACAAATGCAACAATAGAGGAAAAATTCATTAAAAAAGGGAAACAGCCAATATTGGCAACTTTTTCGGTGCTGACATGGTCATTTGAAGAATGTCACATCTACATTACCTATGACATTACTTTAATAACCCCAAAATCAGTTTGACCTGGGCAGCTGTTCTAAAGTCTTTGCTGTGGATATTCATACATACATGTACATTTATCACATGAAATGGTCCGAATCACAGGACGGACAAAAGATCCGAATTACCCATGTTCTATGTCATCTACCGAACTTTTTTCCTTCACTGCACGCTGACGCTTGCGTGCACAGATCGATCTGTCGCGATCGATGCCGTGCTTTCATGACAATTTTAAGAAAAGGTGATGCGATGAATTCAGACATCGAAACATGGAAGGCATGTCCAACAAAATTTCGAGTCGCTGAAGCTTTAGTAGCTATTCCAAAGAACAGAATGGGATGTCGTTGCGGCTACCGCTCCGGTTTAGTCGTACGGACGGCTCTATGTGGAAGTTGCACCAAATTTGGTGCCATAATTTCCGGGTTAAATCACTAATTCCAAAGTTCATTAAATATGCAAATGAACCTTTAATCAACTTCACACTACTAAATGCTTCACAACACAGTTAGATATCCGTCGAATCTGCATCTGCAGCAGATTTCATCAAATTTGGTGTAGCTATTTCGGAGGTATATGACTAATTACAAATCTTCATTAAATATGCAAATGAGCTAATAATTAAGTTGACACTGCTCAGTGCTTTAAGCGACAATTAGATATTTATTAGATCAATATCTGTAGCAGTTTTCAGAGTTATATCACTCATTAAAAAAGTTCATTTAATATGTAAATGAAACCTCAATTTCCTTCACACAACTGAATGCTTCTCAACACAGTCAGATATCTGTCCGATCAGTATCTGCAGGAGATTTCATCAAATTTGTTGCAGTTATTTCAGAGTAATAGTAAAAATTTCGGAGTTATACCACTAATTACAAATGTATATTAAATATGAAAATGAGCAGATATTTGACATGACACTCACAGTATCATCATACTCTGTTGAGATTGTCATCTGAGAAAAGTTTAATGAAATTGTGTGCAGTATTTCTTAATACATGTTGACACTGTCATTACTGTCTCCATAGGAAACCATTATATGAAAAATGATAGTTTACAACTTCATTGATATGCAAGCCACACTAACCAAAATCTAATCACTTCTTGCCATTAGCGTATAATACCTGTATACCGAATCTGACTTGAATCCGTTCAGTCATTTTTCAGTTATGGTGTAAACAGACAGACAGACAGACAGAAAGACACACAAACGGACAAAAAGACAGACATCGCTACATTAGCTCACGTGTGTGAACACGTGAGCTATAAAGTGGTATGAGCCATTTCAACAAGTCTTTTCCTCGGTTGACATTTTACAATGTGTCATAAAGGCCCTATGTAGGCATGAAAATTTGGTCAATCAATATAATTTTGCAGGAGCAATAATTTAAAAGTATTTGGAGTCAGAAGTTATTTGTATCGCTAGATAATGCGTCATTCAAAAAAGAAAGTGAAAGTTATTGAGTAAATGTAATTTGTAACTTTGTTACTTTACTACTCAAAGTTAATGCATCCATAAGTGGATTTCCACGCATTAAATAAAATACATTCGTAAAAGTATTATGAATTGTAGTAAATGGGGAAAGTAAATCATTTTGAGGGATAGGTGGTGAAACTTTCATAGCAAGGGCGGTCCACTAACCTAAATTACATTAGAGTATCCCGCGGGAATTTTCTTTCGATATCGATGAGTTACCTTCATACTTGCGATTGTTTTAACTTTTCACCTAATTGTATCTTTTAAATGTTTATAAAGATTATATAATGATATTCCAGTAACGAAACTTAAAATTATCATGCATTAAATTTGATGAAGATTATGTACAGCACCTTCAATGTTTGTGAAGCTTCTTCATTGACAATGATAGACAATTTATGTTCCAATTCAAATGCCACTTCCAAACAATTCTTCTTGTTTTCCGCATTGCGCTTATCTCTTAAATAGGACAAAGATATGTATGCTGGACTGGACAAGGCAGAGTAATGCTGGATCTTCGTTCTCTCTTCATTATCTGTGTACACAAAAATAAATCAATTATAAATAAATGAAGAATGAAAGAAAGAAAGAAAGAAAAGGAAGTATATGAATAAGTACAACATACAAAGATGCATACATACATACATACATACATACATACATACATACATACATACATACATACATACATACATACATACATACATACATACATACATTTTTACACCATATAACCTCCCAGTTGCCATATAAGTATGGCAGACGCAGGTATTAAAAGATGTATAGTCATCATCATCTGGATAGAAAGCAGGACTGGTGAGCCCATAATGGTAAACACCCCTGCAAGTATTCAAGCACATGATTTTGCCCATATACAATGGCCCAAATCATTGACAGGTATAATAAGCACGTAGTTAAAGTTTGGTTACCACCACCTATAACATATATATTGCACAGCCCGCTCTGATGTATTACAATCAGCCGTTATTATCTTATGACGAAGATAGATTAAGAATGACAGGCACACCTTGTACAGATTAAGGCGTTCGCAAGGGAAATGGAGAGGCCAGATTGCAAATGATCAGTGTTCTCAGCAAATACGCCAGCGTTATGCGATTAAAGTATACTTAAGAACTCAGTGACTTTATATGACTCTTGAATGTCTGGAAAGTTTTCTGTGAGCGGAAAATTTTCACAATCCTTTTGGTGTCATTATTAATCTTTCATTTTGCACGAGAACATACATCCTGTTGCTGCAGAGGAATACTGTAAGTATTCTTAACACTTGTTGGAACAAAGCCTCAAAGATTCAAAGATAGCTTGTTTTTCTTGGGTGAACACCTCTTGATTAAGTATCTTTGTCAACCGCACAACTGAAAATTTGCATTCCTTTTGAATTTTTGTAAATGTGCAATTGTGTATCTTTGAATTTTCGGCTACCACAAAGTCAAGGAAGCCGTGGGGAATACTCGCATTTGATTGAGAAATCAGCTGTTATAATTATTTCATTCACTGCCAGTTTAAGTGCAGTCCACGAAACAGGTCGTTGATACCATTACATTCTATTGGAGATAGTACAAACAGGTGAGTTATGTATGAGTTACTACACAGCCGTGTGTGAGTGTGCTATCGGATGAATGATCACATGTCTGACGCTGACAGTGTCATAAATTTTCGCAGTACGGTATAAGAAGTCAAAAATGAACTGGAAATTAAGCAAAGGCCTAATGATGATTATGACGCCGTTGGTGGTTCAAGTGAAAGGGAATTAAAAGAGGAAAGTCTCTCGCACCAAACAGAAATTATTAAGCTCAAATTGTAGTTGTATAGATAAAAGCAGGCAAATCATGTGCAGCGTTTAGAATTTGAACTATTACATTTAAATGCGGAAAAGGAAAAGTGCAAACAGGAACGCGAGCAAGAGAGAGAAAAAACGTGAGTAAGAAAAAAAGTACGAACAAGAACCGTAGAAAGAAAAAAGAGAGAGAGAAAACATATAAGGATGACTTGGGTCTGCATGATTATTCATGGGAAAATCAAGTCAAACTTCTGCGTAGCATGTTTGATAGGTTACGTAGTTGTATACTGAAAGATAGACCTATCAAATGCTGTCTTGGTGGCAGTGAAATTTTTTATAATTATGGTGCTAGAAGTGGACAAATAATACCTACGGCATATAGGGTCGATGTCGTTGTCAATTATCCAATATTAGAGGCCAAAAGAGAGAATAATTGTAAAGCGCCTTGAGCACATGTACTTGTGGATATGTGCGCTATATAAGAACCCATTATTATTATCCGTTTATGGTGCAGACAGACGCATCTAATCATAGAATTGGTGCAGTTTTGAGTCGGTTTGATGACAAAGGGGAAGAACAACCAGTTAAGTATATCAGTAGGAAGCTCCTCCCGAGGGAGAGAAATTACCCAACCATAGAAAGAGAGTGTTTGGCCATTGTTTTGGCCGTGGTAACCTTGAACCCTTACTTGTACAGGAGGGAATTTACAGTTCAAACAGATCACGATCCATTGGTTTGGTTTGATGAAATGTCTAGTAAAAATCGTAGGTTATTGCAATGGGCTTTGATACTGCAAAAGCATCATATTGAGTATAGAAAGGGCAGCGGAAACAATAAATGCAGACGCATTGTCGCGATTGTGGAGCTCGGACGAACGGTAGTGTGTGAAAGTGCATGAATGATGTAGTGAAAGGGATGTAGCGACCTGATGTACACTGTTATTTGAGATGCATATTTGTTAAATTTTAAACCCTTATGGTAATGGTGTTTGCCCAGGTTGCTGTACCCGACTTAGACAGTAGTTTATTGTTATGTATTTTCTTTTAGACTCAGTAGTATTTGCATTTTATCTTCCTTGAACCCCTTCGACATCGGAATACCAGCCTTGCCTGCCCAGACACGTTACCAAGTGATCGACAATACAATCATAATTTTCTTGATTGAATTTGGTCTCTCACTATTGGTCTCATAAAGTCATTTATTTTGAGACCATACTAGAGAAATGCTTCTGGTGACCTTGGCACAAAGTGAAGTGTATGTTGGATTGATACTTCAGAGAAAGCCAATTTGTGTATACTGTTCCACATAAAGTTAGGGGTCATCGGTCATAAAAACTAGAGACTTAATTCCCCAGGTTTGGGGCTAGACCTCCTTCCCTCAGTACTAAACTCCTTAATATGAAATTGAATTCAGGAATACAGTGTTGTTTATTATGTATGAAGAATACCAACGCGGATGTTATTTTATTCATTGCCTGACACAGAACGCGAGAACCATGGGAGATGGTTCCAAAAATGTAAATCCAACATGATATATTTCATACAAATGTATCGATCAGTGTTAATAGAGGTACTTTTCCTAATTTTGCAATAGGTATTTCATTACTAGGGTCATCACTTGTAGCAATTTCATGAGGAACGATTCGTTTATGGCTTTGTGGTTTTGAGGTTTTTGATTTTTTGTTACTGAAAAAATCCAGATTGTGATTTTGAAGCACGCAAAACAATGGGAGTCTACCCAATCCTCTCTCCATCAAGGAATTTGTTTCTAGTGCATCTCAGCTTTTATGATTTACAGCCTCTTAAATTGTCGTCCATTGTGAACGTATATAAGGGGATCCAACATGGTCTATCTGTAGCAAATGGTACTCTTTGGACTATCAAATTTAACAAAAACCTATGGTTTTATTTCTGTGCTGGAGAATAATGCCAATTATTGTATGTAAGCTTCAAACATAATTCCAAAATATTCAGCACAAGAGGAAAGGTCTTACTTTAATCTAGATGATTATGTTTGTTTTACTACTATTCAACAAAGTGACAGCAGCTGTTTCATAAGATGTGTGCTAACTTTTGTGGGTATTGGAAAGTACCTGTATTTAACCCTTTGACTGCCAAAGTCATTTTTGTTGCCTTTATAGAATATGACATAGCCAGCAACTTTTTTCAGATCTAGAAAAGTTTTTTTCATATTTTTTCCAAAATTTAGGTCAAAAATTGCAGATATCGAAATATTACGTCCATTTGGTCCGTAATTATCAAAAAATTACAGAAATTCATAAAGATTGGTAAAATGTTTCACTGAAATTTTCGTGGGAAAAATTTCAGCACCAAAAGCGTTAATAGCTCACACAGGTTGTCGCCAAATGTAGCCGCAAGATGCTCATGGATAAACATGCATAGCTTAAATACGATAAGATAAAATTCCGATAGCAGCTGTCATGACTTCTGTCAAGAGTCACTGTCAAAGCGAAAAAATATTTTCAGTAGCAGGGCTTGGGCAGCTACCTGACTTATGGTTAGCTAGGCTGAGAACATCTGCAAGGAAGAAGACTTACTTGCTTAAACCTATTTTTGTCGAAAAACTATCTACTTGAAACTTAAAAGTGAAATGTCCCATTCAATTGAATAGCACAGGTCCTTTTCGCAGCTTCACGAGCCCATTTGCTTAGCCCTATTGTCGTATCATTTCAAAGGATGAAGTAGCATTAATGCACGACAGGATAAGCGACATATATATCAGTGATCGGTTTCTATCGCTTTCTGAAGTTCAAAATATACCTTTTGGTGGTTTATCTTCCAATGCCTCCGCACCATGATCCAGAAGCAATTTCACCATGTAAAAGTCATTATTTACACTGGCAGTCTCTAGAGCTGTGGTTTCAATTCCATCAAGTCTGCCTTTTAAATTAATGTCTACCTGTAAGAAAAGGACACAATAAGAAGCAAATGCTATTCTATTTCATATGAATCAGCACAAACAATAGGTACAGATATGCTTCAAATATCTTGTCAAACATCAGGGCATGTGTAGATTCCCATGCCTAGAAC
Source organism: Ptychodera flava (assembly GCF_041260155.1). Lineage (NCBI taxonomy): Eukaryota > Metazoa > Hemichordata > Enteropneusta > Ptychoderidae > Ptychodera > Ptychodera flava. The sequence goes on along the minus strand of NC_091945.1, from coordinate 3,027,579 downwards.
TGTTGGGCATTCATCCTTATATATACTGAAAGCTTATGTGAGCATGATGAATCATGATGAACGATTTCTGTTTGCTTCTGGCAGATTTCGGTGGTAATTTCTTCTTTTTAGTGTGGAGTGAGTGTGTTTAAGTACTTTTTTAGACAGAGGAATGTTCTTTTTTATTGAGTGATCGCGTTGTGGTAGGTGTCGGGGTAGGTTAACTTTTGGTGAGAATAGTGTCGATTCGGACTTTTTTGCTATTACCATTTTATTTGACTTTGCAATTCTGATCGTGTTTCTTTTATTCCCCGTCGAACTATGCGGTTGTATTCTTTGTCTATCCCGTCAAAAGAGGCTCCGTCGATGTACACCAGCAACATGATAAGCATAGACGATAACCCAAGACAAGACTACCCATCTGACTTACAGATTGATATATGGTGGGTGCCACATATGGGGCAGGATGCGCCTTCTATTTTCGAAACACCCGACATCACTTCTTGGTCTTTTGGCCAGAGGTCCATGTATCTTTCTTTCATGAATTTGTATTACGAGTTTTGACCTCCTGTTATCAGATTACGGATTGGTATGAGTGCGATTATTTTCAGTGACTGCTGTAGCAGCAGGGATGTTTTCTGGAGCAACATTGGAGGGTTGCAAACACATCAAGATAAACACTGCCGTGACAGTCAAGAAGTTGAGCCGCGGAATCAACGAACGCTTATTATTTCTGACAGCAGCGACGATTCTTCTCCGGACTTAGACATGTCAGAAGAAATGCAGTTTCATTTATGCATCACGTTTTCTGAATTTTACCTTGTTGTTAAACTTCTGTCGTCTGACTTTCAAGACATTCGTTGCTCTTATAGTCGTACCGCTTTCATAACTAGATCCGAACACCGTTCTTCATTATATTTAAACAATATCATTTTAATCGTAAAATATTAAACCTACAATTGATAAATTTGTAAAAGATATTGAATGGTAATTTAGAAAATTTCATACAAATTTTGCAGAGCTGAATTCTTTAAATGATGTTCGAATATTGACAAAATAACAACTCATTCCGCATGGTAGCTGTGGCTGAGTGTAATATGTCGCGACGTCTCACTTGCACTTCCAGTCATTTGATAACCGGCTTTTCACTCAAATTGATGTTATAGTACGCACCAACTAAATACCCTGTCTCAATAATCCCTGGTTTCCGCTTGATTCGTACTGAAACACCCGAACGAAAGATGCTATTATCCATAAGAGTAGCTTCGGCGTGCTCGAAGTTAACCTCGACGTACACCGTTAGGGGCGTTCAAGTCTGCTGTCACCCAGCCGTGAGTGTATAACACAATCCAGTTAGTGAATAGTAAGTGCTGTGATATAAGCTGTTAAACATATAGAACAAGCTTCAACCATTGTACATCATCGCAATGTGGATCGACTCTTTTGAAACATGTTGTTTATGTAGCATGCCATATTAGTTGAATTCTTCGTACGGTGTAAACCACATCCAATGACTAAACTTCACCATTTGACTGATTAAGGTTTTAATATCCGTAATTCTTCACCTTTAGTGCAGAAAACGTAGTAAGTTGCCATTTCATTTTATCATGATTTTTCTGGAGAAACTACCTTGAGATTTAAGATTTTTGAATGTGATCGGTTTCTAAATGCATGTGATATTTTAACCATGAAGATTGAAATGACATATATTATAAAACTACTTACGCATGACATGGACAGCATTTTCTCAACCTCTGCATAGTCACTGTTTTGAACGAGGGTCAGAAATCTTTCATCCTTTTCAGGCGTAACTTGTTCATAATTTTCAGTCTTCGTCCCGAGTTGCACCAATGGACTACCATTTTTGAAAGCAATAATAACCAAAATGTTTGTAATTTTATAATCTTCTAAACAACTCAATGATAAACTTACTTGAGCTTGGTTTATCTAATTCTATGTTACACAGGGGGAGGGGCAAACGACATATCATGAAAATGTGGCATCCGATCAAATAATATAACGATATAACGAAAGGGGTTATTTATTTATTTATAATTTATTTTATATATATTATTTATATATATATATATATATATATATATATATATATATATATATATATATATATATATATATATATATATATATATATATATATATACTTGTAGTGACTAACGAACTGATGAGATGTTCAAAGTCTACCTTATTTCCAATCCCAACATTTGATTGACGGCGACGTTTCGGTATGACTAGCACACCTTTTTCAAGCACTGATGATAATAAAACCAGAACAAAGCATGGTGTAATGCGCATGTCTGCATAGCAAATCATAAAAGTCACATGACAATGCTAATTTTGGATGCCTGATGGCTCATAGTCATTAAGTCCGTTTGGATACATATATATATACATATAATATATATATATATATATATATATATATATATATATATATATATATATATATATATATATATATATATATATATATATATATATATATATTGGAGTGGTAATCATGGTCTGATGGAGTAAAATGTCATGATCTTTGATAAAATGAACAATGGATAGCGGTCCGTCATCAGTGCTATAATTGTAAGTCAGTAGATTAATTTTGTTCGTAAGTGTAGTTGCATTTCCATACACGAGGCTTTCATTTTCATGTATCGCACCATTTTTAGACATTATCTATGTCAGCTTTAAAGAAAATACGATCATGTTTTGTTGTAATTATGCGATATATTTTGGCATCATCGGCAAACAATCTACGCAATAATGATCCCTGCCAGTGGACAACATATAGTAAGTCATTTTCGTATTGGTTAAACAAAAGTGAGCCAAATTAGTGAGCCCTGAAGTACAGCTGACGTGACATCACATGGTGATGACACGTGATCATTAAAACTACAAGTTGTGACCTATTTTGGAGGTACAATTAAAGGCAGGACAAAACATTGCCGGTAATATGCACTTAGTCTATGTGAGTATAAAGTTTGAGACAAAGTGTCGGAAGCTTTGAAATCTGTATGTGCTATGTGCATTTAATTCTTATCCTTAACATCTGTAATAAAATCAACATAACTTACTAAGTTGGTTTGAGTGGGTCGATCTTTCATAAGGCCATGCTTGGATTGTGTAGTATTGGTGGATATAAGCTAATTTCTAAAAAGGTTTACAGACTAATGGTAGGAGAGATATTTGACGGGAGTCAGCTACCTTTGATTTGTCACCTAATTCGAAATCTTGTGTGGTATAAAGAAAGTACATAAAGAAAAGCCTTTTTTGTTTATCTATACAGTCCTTATTAATTTTAAATTTACTTTTATGAGCCAACGCGATATAGTACTGATGGTTCAAGACAGGGAGTGTGGAATGCAATTAGCAATTTTTCAAAAAATACAACGATACAACTTAATACAAGTCAGTGATGCCATCCGGGATATAATCAGTGTAATATAACTGAAACATGTGCTATATTTACGTGTTAACTAAATTTTAAAAATCTGCCCTAAAATTTACGAGACTAAAAATATCATCTCATTCAAAAAATCAAACAAGATAAGAAAGCAGTCATTACAGGGGATCTATGAACTAAATTTGGTATGTAGGTAAAAGAGATAAACAGCTCTCTACAGCTTAGTTAATGATTAATCTTATTGATTGGCAGCAAGATGTTAAATCTATATATTTAAGGTGAAAATTTGTACAACTGAATCAAACATCATTTATAAAACACTGCATGAAAACTGAATAATACAGATAAATTCACACTAATGAGTTACCTGTATTATAGAATAATACACGTGAATTCACATGAATTCACATGAATAACACACTTGCTGAATACAAGCAATGGATTCTTGACTGTATTTATCTGTATATGCACTATTCAGCTAAAATTCAGCTAAAATACAGACAATATCCATGCTAATACAGTAAGTATTATTGGATTTTCATGCAGTAAAAGCGCAACGGAGTTTCCATTGTTCTTCTGGTTCCCCTGGCAAATACCTTTTTCCTATAAAATATGAAATCTGATGAAAGCTTTGATGCGACGCGACAAGTTCTTGTTAAGTTTTGTGACTGTGCCATACACTGTAAAGAGTTATAAGCTTTGATCAATCTTTTACTATTCACTTTTACTAAATTCTCATGTTGGATTCATGCGACTTTGTATCATCAGTGCTAGTGAGAAAGATGATATGTTACTAGCTAAATTGATGAGGGAGACAACTTCGTACTCTGAATCATATTGGCTGCTAATATATACTTACGGCATTGACGTTCCTGTGAACTCCATTGAAGTAGTATTTGGAATATCTGTTGAAAAAAAAATATTGCCATAACTGTACATTTATACATTTTGCTAAATATCTTTTCAAGTATCATTAACCTGTGTTCTCTCATGGAGTTACTCTTTAAGTTACTCTTTAATTCACAGTACTAAGTTGTGCTTATTTTCAGGAATTTAAAATCGTACTTTGTAATTGTACATGCTCGAGGTAATAGATCTTGAATGCAAGATACATATCACTGAATCTGTAAATGTTAGAAAAAAACACACATACAGCATAAGAAGTAGAAACAAAATTATGAACACATGAAATCACAAAAATCTGCCCATATATCGACTTCCATTTTTATTTCAGGGTGAAAAAATGGTTGGCCGAATGATGTCATGAATTTATGAGGATGGCACTTTGCAACAATCCAAATGTCCCTTTGACAAACTTTGTTTCCAACAATTCATTATTTTCGTTTTCTCTATTTTCAATTTACGAAAAATCTTATTTTTAGTCCCCGCGGACGAAGTCCGGCGGGGACTTATAGATTGGGTCCCGTCCGTGTGTCCGTCCGTCCGTCCGTCCGTCCGTCATCAACAGTTTCTCAGACACTGCCAAACCAATTTTGTTCAAACTTGGCACAAAGGCATAGCACTATGACCTACAGATGCACATCGATTTATTTTGCAATACGATCCAATATGGCGGCCAGGCGGCCATTTTATTACAATTTTTTCATGTACGGAGCCATAACTCAGACATGTTTCAACCGATTTTATTCAAAGTTGGTACAAGGACATTGACCAATGTCATAGATATGCATGTCAATTTGTTTTGTGATATGATCCAATATGGCCGCCAGGCGGCCATTTTATTACGATTTTTTCATGTACAGAGCCATAACTCAGGCATGTTTCAACCGATTTTATTCAAAGTTGGTACAAGGACAATGACCAATGTCATACATATGCACATTGATTTGTTTTGTGATACGATCCAATATGGCCGCCAGGCGGCCATTTTGTTATGATTTTTTCGTGTACAAAGCCATAATTCAGGCATATCTCAACTGATTTTATTCAAAGTTGGTACAAGGACATTGACCTATGTTATACTTATGCACATTGAATTGTTTTGTGATACGATCCAATATGGCCACCAGGCGGCCATTTTATTACGATTTTTTCATGTACAGCGCCATAACTCAGACATGTTTCAACAGATTTTATTCAAAGTTGGTACAAGGACATTGACTAATGTCATATATATGCGTGTGGATTTGTTTTGTGATATGATCCAATATGGCCGCCAGGCGGCCATTTTGTTATGATTTTTTCGTGTACAAAGCCATAATTCAGGCATATCTCAACTGATTTTATTCAAAGTTGGTACAAGGACATTGACCTATGTTATACTTATGCACATTGAATTGTTTTGTGATACGATCCAATATGGCCGCCTTGTGGCCATTTTTTTTTACGACTTTCCATGTCCTGAACAATAACTCAGACATGTATCAAGCAATTTATTCAAAGTTGGTACAAGGACATTGACTTATAGTATACATAAGTACATTGATTTGTTTCTCGATATGGTCTGATATGGCCACATGGTAGCAATTTTGTTATGGTTTTTTTCATGTCGAGAGCCATAACTCTAGCAAGTCTCAACTGATTTTATTAGTTTGTACCTGGACATTGACTTATGTAATACATATACGTGTTGATTTTTTAAACAGTAAGATCAAATATCGCTGCGTGGCGGCAAATTTGTTACGATTTTCTCATGTACTGAGCCATAACTCAGACATACCGGTATTTCCACCAGTATCATTCAAAGTTGGTACAAGGACGTTGACCTATTTCATACATGCTCGTCAGTTGTTTCACATCATGTAGCAGTATCATGTCAATTATTGAAGTTTCACAATTAGGTTGATATGTCAGAAATACTGCATCAAATTTCATGAAACTTTGTACAGATGTTAAGCTCACATTGCTTTAACAGTGAAAAAGACATTTATCAGTGTCATTTAATTAATTTGTAATTGCATATATAATGAACTTTCCTAATTAGAGTGATACATCCACAAATACAACGTCAAATTTGATGAAACTTGATACAGATGTTGATCTCATAGTGTTGTAAATACTACATTAAACTTTATAAAATATGGTACCGGTTATCTATTAGTGTTAGGATAGAATGAAAAAATGTTTTGCAACATCCTGTCAACTAATTCCCAGTTGACTCATTTAATGACCTTTAGGATAGTGGCCTACATTGGTTTTATGTTTTTCATCACCATGGAACTCATTCTTGGCCATTGAGTGCCATCTGTATCAAAGTATTTTTATCACAGAACCTGTAATCAAAGTACCCATTAGCAAGCGGGGACTGGGTCATCAACGATGACTTGTTCTATTTCATTTTTGGCGTGGCAGCTGATAGTATCTATCTTTGGCTGTGGAATGCAACAAATTGTGATTGCGGGCAACTTTTTTCATTGGATCGAGTAACACACATTCAAAGAACAATTGTGTTGCCGCTGGAAAGGAAAGTCCGATATAATCAGTTGGACCTGGTCTGCTAAAGTTTTGCGCACTTCCCGGCTGTCGCAAACTTGCAAGCTGTAAAAAAAACACTGGCACAGTGACATCCATGTGCCCCTTACTTTCCTTATTTGAGTTTATCTGATTAATTCATTCAATTATTGTTAATCTTTGTATGTGTTTGATCTTGTCAATTAACGTTGAGATTCTCATGGTAAAGTATGTTTCAGGTGTGGTTCATTCTGATCGACGTGTGGCTTGTTTCAACCAACACAGTATTTCATATCAATCAAAGACAGTTTCGTTTCAGACACCCCAAACTACGTACCCTTGATATTTTTAAATCCCTTCAATTCTCCAGCCCCTTCCCTTCTCCAGAGGTATTTGTGAATGCAGCCCTATTGAGATTGCGAGATCAGCTGGTATCCGAATACCAGCAAAACTTTTAATGGTGCGTACGGCATTCTTCATAGAGAAGAAACCGTTGCCCCGGCAGCTTTCCACCACTAACGCATGCTCAGTAGCGTAATTTAAGCGAACGACTGGTCCTACACGCTATGATCAGTTGACCATCCAACAATCGCAGATGTGTATATCAACCTGAAATAAACACCACCCTACTGGCGTGTAGATGGAGGCACAGCTTCTGGGACAAACGACTATACATGAGGTGTACGAACTATCATATATATAATAAACTATGATACGTAACGTAATACAACGGCCATGGAGTGGCTTCGGAAACTATTTTGACATTCGGCACCATCCAATTTTCACATGAGGCGATGGTCAGTTTCTTCGCCCGGGGGCGGCGGATTATTTTTGTCGACGTCAAAAGTGGCTGGCCTTCCCATCATTCCAACTTTACAAAACAGGGTGACCCCTCCCCGCGCGACAGAGGTAAAATAAAATGTATATATATATATATATATATATATATATATATATATATATATATATTATATATATATATATATATATAATATATATATATATATATATATATATATATATATATATATATTCTAAACATTCAGTCATTATGTGTTTTAATGAAATTGTTGACATGTTAGCTTTATGATAGGAAAATCTAATGTCTGTTTTTAAAGCTTGAATACAGTATTTTGAATGAGCTGTGAATGTATTCCACATTTTCTATGCATAACCAGATGTCCAGAATCGTTATACATAAATAGATACCAATCATTAATATCAAAGAGAGAAAAGCAGTTAATAAAAAACTTTGATGAGTGTTTATAAATAAAAGAAACAACTGAAAGTGTGGACTCTGCTTCATACCTAGACGTATTGTTTGAAATTAGACAAAATACACTATATACTAAGCTGTATGACAAAAGAGACGATTTCAATTTTGAAATCATAAACTTTCCCTTTTTGTCGAGCAATATACCATCATCTCCAGCTTATGGTGTGTATATTTCACAACTCCTTAGATACAGTAGAGCATGCAATTCATATGAAGACTTTCGAGTTAGACACAGCCTATTAGCTCAAAAGTTAGTGAGGCAAGGGTTCTCAGAAAGTAGATTAGTTAAATCATTTAAGAAGTTCTACGGTAGATACGGAGATGTTGTATCAAAATATGACCTGTCTGTTACTCAAATGATGAGTGACAGTATACCAAATTTTGACTCACAAAAGTAATTTGGTGAATTCACCAATAACAATGGATTTGTCGCTTTGGGTCAATCTTGACGGGTGCGGCTAGCTGGCAGGGTACGCTTACCCATTCCGGACACCTGGTACCACCACTATTTTGTGGTGCAAGATGACCCCATTGCCTTTGTCATTTTCAATATGTTCCTTGGACCTGGTAACTTTCTTAGTTACCTTGAATGATAACGATTATTGGACCTGATTTGATGTCTATTTAGACTTGCCAGCCATTAGTACGTCCCCTGCGAAACCATAGAGAGCTATTTTTATGTAGCTAAATCTGATGATAATAATAATAATAATAACAAGGCAGTATTGCTGAAGGCAATGAGTACTTGGGCCGTGATAGAGTAATTTTGAGAACAATATATACTACTATTCAAATATGGTCTTGAATTTCCTCCTGTCAATTAGGCATTTGATTAATTGGTTATTAAACGAAGCAATGGCATGATAACAGCAAAATATGTCTAGCAACTTTTGTGGAGTTTGAGGCAGGGGTTCTTTATTTATAGTGGAAATTGCTTAAACTCCTTAAATATTCAAATTACAGCAATTTTTTTTTGTTCTCGATGGTAGATGTCAAATATTTAGATGGGCATATTTAGATTTCTACCCTATAGTTATCCCTATATACCAAAAATCGGACATCCAGCTCTATTGGCTTGCTCAGAATTAGACATGCGCATAATTAATGAGGTACAATATGTGGTGTCATAAGGTGTCCCATCATACCAAATATGAAGGGTGTAGCACTTGTGGTTACTGAGTTTTGGACAAATATATATATTTGAGGTCAAAGGTCATTGAGGTCACGTGACATTTTGTCAAAATAATTGTATTGCTAAGTTATTCCTATATACCAAAAATCAGACCTCTAGCTCTATGGCTCGCTCAAAATTAGATATGCGCATAATTAATGAGGTACAATATGTAATGTCATAAGGTGTCTTATCATACCAAATATGAAGGATGTAGCACTTGTGGTTACTGAGTTGTGGACAAATATATATATATTTGAGGTCAAAGGTCATAGAGGTCACGTCACATTTTGTCAAACAAATCATATTGTTAACTTATCCCTATATACCAAAAATCAGACCTCTAGCTCTATTGGCTCGCTCAAAATTAGATATGCGCATAATTAATGAGGTACAATATATGGTGTAATAAGGTGTCCTATCATACCAAATATGAAGGGTGTAGCACTTGTGGTTACTGAGTTGTGGACAAATATGTATATTTGAGGTCAAAGGTCATTGAGGTCACGTGACGTTTTGTCAAACAAATCATATTGTTAACTTATCCCTATATACCAAAAATCAGACCTCTAGCTCTATTGGCTCGCTCAAAATTAGATATACGCATAATTAATAGGGTACAATATGTGGCGTCATAAGGTGTCCCATCACACCAAATATGAAAGGTTTAGGCCAAAAAAAGAAAAAGAAATGTTTCTGGTCAGCCAGCGCGCACGTCACTTGAAAAACAGCGCGTCACCCTTTTTTTCTGTTTGTGGCCGGCGGCCGTGGCTGACACCAAACCAAAATGGCTGAAGAGAAAGAGAAAATTCTTTGAGGGGCATGATCAGTGACTGCATGAACGGTATATATGTGACTTTATTGATAAAACTATAAAACTGACCCTCCTCCCTCCCTTGAGGGAAAAAATAAATAAAATAAAATAAAATGCGCATCGCCGCACCATTTTTTAAAGGAAGACCTGACCAGAAACATTTTTTTTTTGGCCTTAGCACTTGTGGTTACTGAGTTATGGACAATAATGTATATTTGAGGTCAAAGGTCACCAAGGTCACATGATATTTTGTCAAAGAGGTCTGAGTTATCTGCGTGAACCGATGGACTCACTGATGGACTCACGGACGGATATGACCCAATCTATAAGCCCCCTGGACTTTATCCGTGGGGACAAAAAACTGTGTCACTGCATCCTTTAGGCAATATGAATACGATGAGAAACTAAATTTTTATTTTTCTTGGCCTTATACATGGGAGTCTATGGAGAACTGCCTTATACATGGGAGTCTATGGAGGTGTAAACTAAAAAGTCCTCTAACACGGCCAAATTCGATCGCATTGTGAAACAAATCGACGTGCATCTGTATGGGGTCGGGTACTATTCTTGTGCAAAGTTTGAAAGAAATTGACCAGGGCATGTCTGAGATACTCTGCGTGAACGGACGGACGGATGGACTGACATGACCAAACCTATAACTCCCCCAGGACTTCGTCCGTGGGCACTAAAAACAACGCAACAGTTATTACAAGCTACACCGGCGGTAGGTTCATATCCAGAGCCCCGTACGGTCTGCCGCCGTCGCTTGAAAACAATCTCATAAACTGGCATAGGGCAACTGTGTATGGGCAGCTGGATACTTGACTTCCCGGAGAAGGCGAGCTGTCACGTTCAAGCTCAGGATTATTTGTCGATCAAATTTCAGTAAATTTACCTTACCTAGATGAAATTTTGTCTATAGGCTGAAATTTCGCCGAAGTTTGACAAAATTGCATAGATTTTTAAGGTTCATATCCGACATTTTTGAGTTTAGAGTGCAGACAGAAAAAAGTTTTGAGGCAACATGCATGGCTGCGACCCCATGTTGACCCTAGCCCTGCGTACATGCTATGTGCTACAGCTAACACACAGCATCGTACGCAGGGCTAGCGAGAGAGTTGCCGACATCGACGGGTATTTACGAGAAGTGAATAAAAGACTGTCATTTTTGGAAGCGATCGAGTAGCTGAGGTAGGCTGGGATACGACTTGGGCCCAAGAACGCTGAATTTCGGCAGTAATTTGGCTTTTTATGTCAAGTCCCAAAATGGATTTGAAGTCACCGACCCTACGTACGGGTCTTTGCAGGGCTGTGGTGAGCGGGGCGATTAGCTGTAGCGGAACACACAGCATCGTACGCAGGGCTAGTTGACCCCAAGTGAAAATAAATGTGTTCGCGATCAAATCTTCCTATATTTTTTTTCAGAATTTTCGACAAAATCATTGCTTCTTACATCTTTTGTAAAATATAAAATACTAAAATAAAAATGCGATGTGCCATGTCTCCAGATTTCTAAAATATCGTTCGTTGACCGTTCGACGGAATACTCATTTCGCAAACTTGTGACGCAGTTGAAATTCAATACTGACCGCCAAATAATCTTAATGAGACGAGATCATTCTAGACATCCTCCAAATTATCCAACCATTCGCGTTAGAGTTCAGCTCGCTTAGAGGATCATAACATTCTTCGGCCTTCGTTTAGATCGACCCTAATCTCTCCCATTTAGGAAATAAATACACAAGCTACCTTGACAAAACTTCGTGCACCATCCAGGACCAAACACACTACAAATCTGTCTTGACGTCATCATCTCCTTACATGGTAATCGGCATACCGTATTTTTTCAGCAAAGGAGACACAGAATACGTCGGAGTATTCAGTTTCAAAACGTATTACATTGTGTGATGTTGTCAAAAAAGGTAATGTTACTGCAGTGGTATAAATTACAAAACACAAAAGTTCAAATCAGTTTATTTTGGACTGGCTTTACCCAACATTTCATATTGTTTCTTATGCCAGATTTGACCACGTGCTTACTGGCGACCCCTTTACATGCAAATTTTGTGTCAAATGGTGTGTTCTCCTGGAAAAACAAACGTACGATTTCTATATGAAGGAGGCGAAATTTGCCCTCAAAACTCGAAACCACCCCTATGGGGTGTACCTAGCTATTTTGAACGAGCTTCTCGAATCTGCAGCTCTATTTCGAAATGATGGTCTGGTTTTCTCAGCTCAAGGATAAGTGTTCTCCATCGCTGTGGGCATTACTATTCTCAACTGGGGTACAGTTTCCAGTCGTAATGTTTTTCATTGTGTCCGGGATATAAAACCTTTCCTTTTCACAATTTTACTTCGATTAACACTAGTCCACATCTTGTCAGCGATTAAACATGTTTCAAGTTTAAATGTTAAATTCTGGTCTCGAGCCCTCTTGTTCGACCAACTGAAATTACCCCTCCCACTTTGGCTCGTCCAGTGGGTGTAGCAAGGGTCGTGCCATCGCCTAGGAAACGGAGGGTGCATTAATTGTTGCATTTCGATGCACATTTTGATTATATTCAGAAGATTTTGTGGCAAAAACTCAGATAGAGAAGCATTAATATTCACATCTCACTTATTCAAGACTGGCTGAGAGCAGCACTTCCATTCAGTTAACATCATTACGCCATTTATTATGCCAAGAAAGATGAAGCCAAGACATTTTGCCCTCCCTGGTCTCAGCCAGGAATGGTTATACCTTACAGAGTTTTTTCCCACGGAATGAAAACAAATGTACTTGGGCTGAGGCCCAAGTACAATAAATAATAATAATAATAATAACAAGGCAGTATTGCTGAAGGCAATGAGTACTTGGGCCGTGATAGAGTAATTTTGAGGACAATATATACTACTATTCAAATATGGTCTTGAATTTCCTCCTGTCAATTAGGCATTTGATTAATTGGTTATTAAACGAAGCAATGGCATGACAACGGCAAAATATGTCTAGCAACTTTTGTGGAGTTTGAGGCAGGGGTTCTTTATTTATAGTGGAAATTGCTTAAACTCCTTAAATATTCAAATTACAGCAAATTTCTTTTGTTCTCGATGGTAGATGTCTAATATTTAGATGGGCATATTTAGATTTCTACCCTATAGTTATCCCTATATACCAAAAATCGGACATCCAGCTCTATTGGCTTGCTCATAATTAGATATGCGCATAATTAATGAGGTACAATATGTGGTGTCATAAGGTGTCCCATCATACCAAATATGAAGGGTGTAACACCTGTGGTTACTGAGTTGTGGACAAATATATATATTTGAGGTCTAAGGTCATTGAGGTCACGTGACATTTTGTCAAAATAATTGTATTGCTAAGTTATTCCTATATACCAAAAATCAGACCTCTAGCTCTATTTGCTCGCTCAAAATTAGATATGCGCATAATTAATGAGGTACAATATGTGGTGTCATAAGGTGTCTTATCATACCAAATATGAAGGATGTAGCACTTGTGGTTACTGAGTTGTGGACAAATATATATATTTGAGGTCAAAGGTCATTGAGGTCACGTGACATTTTGTCATAATAATTGTATTGCTAAGTTATTCATATATACCAAAAATCAGACCTCTAGCTCTATTGGCTTGCTCAAAATAAGATATGCGCATAATTAATGAGGTACAATATATGGTGTCATAAGGTGTCCTATCATACCAAATATGAAGGGTGTAGCACTTGTGGTTACTGAGTTGTGGACAAATATGTATATTTGAGGTCAAAGGTCATTGAGGTCACGTGACGTTTTGTCAAACAAATTATATCGTTAACTTATCCCTATATACCAAAATCAGACCTCTAGCTCTATTGGCTCGCTCAAAATTAGATATGCGCATAATTAATGGGGTACAATATGTGGCGTCATAAGCTGTCCCATCATACCAAATATGAAAGGTTTAGCACTTGTGGCTACTGAGTTATGGACAATAATGTATATTTGAGGTCAAAGGTCACCTAGGTCACATTATATTTTGTCAAAATGTCTGAGATATCTGCGTGAACCGATAGACTCACTGATGGACTGACAGACGGATATGGCCCAATCTATAAGCCCCCTGGACTTTATCGTGGGGACAAAAAACTGTGTCACTGCATCCTTTAGGCAATATGAATACGATGAGAAACTAAATTTTTATTTTTCTTGGCCTTATACATGGGAGTCTATGGAGAACTGCCTTATACATGGGAGTCTATGGAGGTGTAAACTAAAAAGTCCTCTAACAAGGCCAAATTCGATCGCATTGTGAAACAAATCGACGTGCATCTGTATGGGGTCGGGTACTATTCTTGTGCAAAGTTTGAAAGAAATTGACCAGGGCATGTCTGAGATATCTGCGTGAACGGACGGACGGATGGACTGACATGACCAAACCTATAACTCCCCCAGGACTTCGTCCGTGGGCACTAAAAACAACGCAACAGTTATTACAGCTACACCGGCGGTAGGTTCATATCCAGAGCCCCGTACGGTCTGCCGCCGTCGCTTGAAAACAATCTCATAAACCTGGCCATTTGGGCAACTGTGTATGGGCAGCTGGATACTTGACTTCCCGGAGAAGGCGAGCTGTCATGTTCAAGCTCAGGATTATTTGTCGATCAAATTTCAGTAAATTTACCTTACCTCGATGAAATTTTGTCTATAGGCTGAAATTTCGCCGAAGTTTGACAAAATTACATCGATTTTTCAGGTTCATATCCGACATTTTTGAGTTTTGAGTGCAGACAGAAATAAGTTTTGAGGCAACATGGCTGCGACCCCATGTTGACCCCTAGCCCTGCGTACGATGCTATGTGCTACAGCTAACACACAGCATCGTACGCAGGGCTAGCGAGAGAGTTGCCGACATCGACGGTTATTTACGAGAAGTGAATAAAAGACTGTCATTTTTGGAAGCGATCGAGTAGCTGAGGTAGGCTGGGATACGACTTGGACCCAAGAACGCTGAATTTCGGCAGTAATTTGGCTTTTTATGTCAAGTCCCAAAATGGATTTGAAGTCACCGACCCTACGTACGGGTCTTTGCAGGGCTGTGGTGAGCGGGGCGATTAGCTGTAGCGGAACACACAGCATTGTACGCAGGGCTAGTTCACCCCAAGTGAAAATGTGTTCGCGATCAAATCTTCCTATATTTTTTTCAGAATTTTCGACAAAATCATTGCTTCTTACATCTTTTGTAAAATGTAAAATACTAAAATAAAAATGCGATGTGCCATGTCTTCAGATTTCTAAAATATCGTTCGTTGACCGTTCGACGGAATACTCATTTCGCAAACTTGTGACGTAGTTTAAATTCAATACTGACCGCCAAATAATCTTAATGAGAAGAAATCATTCTAGACATCCTCCAAATTATCCAACCATTCGCGTTAGAGTTCAGCTCACTTAGAGTATCATAACATTTCATCGGCCTTCATTTAGATCGACCCTAATCTCTCCCATTTAGGAAATAAATACACAAGCTACCTTGACAAAACTTCGTGCTCCATCCAGGACCAAACACACTACAAATCTGTCCTGACGTCATCATCTCCTTACATGGTAATCAGCATACCGTATTTTTTTTTAGCAAAGGAGACACAGAATACGTCGGAGTATTCAGTTTCAAAACATATTACCTTGTGTGATGTTGTCAAAAAAAGGTAATGTTACTGCAGTGGTATAAATTACAAAACACAAAAGTTCAAATCAGTTTATTTTGGACTGGCTTTACCCAACATTTCATATTGTTTCTTATACCAGATTTGACCAAATGCTTACTGGCGACCCCTTTACATGCAAATTTTGTGTCAAATGGTGTGTTCTCCTGGAAAAACAAACGTACGATTTCTATATGAAGCAGGTTAAATTTGCCCTCAAAACTCGAAACCACCCTTTTATGGGGTGTACCTAGCTATTTTGAACGAGCTTCTCGAATCTGCAGCTCTATTTCGAAATGATGGTCTGGTTTTCTCAGCTCAAGGATAAGTGTTCTCCATCGCTGTGGGCATTACTATTCTCAACTGGGGGTACAGTTTGCAGTCGTAATGTTTTTCATTGTGTCCGGGATATAAAACCTTTCTTTTCACACTTTTACTTTGATTAACACTAGTCCACATCTTGTCAGCGATTAAACATGTTTCAAGTTTAAATGTTAAATTCTGGTCTCGAGCCCTCTTGTTCGACCAAACTGAAATTAAACCTCCCACTTTGGCTCGTCCAGTGGGTGTAGCAAGGGTCGTGCCATCGCCTAGGAAACGGAGGGTGCATTAATTGTTGCATTTCGATGCACATTTTGATTATATTCAGAATGTTGTGGCAAAAACTCAGATAGAGAAGCATTAATATTCACATCTCACTTATTCAAGACTGGCAAGTATATGTGATCAAGGCGCTTTACAATTATTATTACCCCCTGGTCACTGGACCTAATATGATACCACTCAACTCCCTGGGGAGCAAACAACAGCTCACATGTGCAGCCAATAAGCGCAGCAGAGCTAAACGCACACATAACAACCTCTGTCCTACCAGGTACCCATCACTCCTGGGTGGGGAGAAACAATGAGGAATAAAGTGCCTTGCTCAAGGACACAACACCACAGCCATGCCGGGGCTCGAACTCACCATCCTTTGATCGTGAGTCCACCGCTCTAGCCACTGGCCCATGATGCCTCCAGCGCAGTGTCTGAAAGAACCCTTTCATTTAACCATAAAAAAACACAGCTAATAATGACAAGAACTGCCTTTTGTTAACTATTTTTTTCGTGATGAAAAACACTTTGCAGAAATTACCTGTGACACAGTGGAAAAAAGTATCAATCATGGGAACGAAAAATATCTTGTCATTTTTCTTATTTGCAAACATCAAGACATCTCTGACAGACATCTCTGATATATACATCTCTGATATATTAAAGTAACGAGCCCGAAGGAAGCGCCAAATAATATTTAACATAACATAAGACCTATACAAATAGATGTCTAAAAATATGTACCTGAAGGGCGCGCCGAAAAATGTTGAACATACAGGTATCTCTAATTATATCTGATATACTAAAGTTACGCGTCCGAAGGGAGCGCTGAAAATATGTCTAATAATTAAAGTTACGCATCCGCAGGGAGCGCTGAAAAATGCAACTGAATGATGAACTTCGCGGCTTGCATGATGCATTTCAGGCAAGTATCAGCCCGACGCCGGTCGAAACTCAAAAACACACTTAACCAGCCCCCCCCCCTCAAAATTGCGCATTTCAAAAACATGGCGACTCCCCATCACCAAAGTCAAAAACAGGGTGAACCCCTTGAATCCACCGCCCCCACTGAAAAAATCTAACCAGTCCCTTACAGCCAAATATGTCAAACCCAACGATAACTACGCAGACTCATTGTACAGCATGCACACACTAAGTAAAAGCTATGGACACACAGCAGGCTCTCGAAACACAGTCGTTACAGGAGGGACACAACCATGTGACGGTTTCCACATACTCCTAATGCTCATGGACATTTGAAGTAAGACCTCTACAAATAAAACCAATCGCCGGTCGTCGGACTTAGGGAGGGACCTACACAGCAACAATCACACTGCTTCCAGGGCGCCGGCGAGCTAGCGCCTGCCACCAGTGTCCGAAATCTTTGGCGGAATTTAGCTTTTAGCCGGTCAACATTGTAATAAAGTTGTTGGCCTTGATCTCCACAAAACTTGTGTCTGTCTTTCTGTCTGTATTGTATTTGTATGGCATCATTTAAATGAATAATATTGTGATTTAAATAGGCCGAGTTCGAGGTTGTGTGAGGCGATCCTGGAACTAGGCCTCCTCATAATTACCCATAATTGGCTTCGACCTGCGGGCGTTCCCCACCCCTCCCTAACCTAATAGCTTCTCAATCTTTTTGTCTCTCGAATCACAGGGCACTCGATCTCCGATGATGATGATGATGATGATGATGATGATGGTGGTGGTGGTGGTGGTGGTGGTGATATGATGTGATGACGGTGATGATGATGATGATGATGATGATGATGATGATGATGTTGATGATGATTAAATATTTAAAGAAGAAAATAAAAAAATATTTGGACTCAGTATATTTGTTGTTGTTGTTGTTGTTGTTATTGTTGTTGTTGTTGTTGTTGTTGCAGTTGTTGTTGTTATTGATAGTATTTGCAGAAAAGAACAAAGTATGTGCTGCAAAATTCAATACAGCCTAATTATACACAAGGGGTGTCTATTCATTTTCCCACACTCTTTTTCATCGCCAAAAATGCACCTTGCAAGCATCGAAAGTGGTAAAATTCGACGTCGGGTCAAAGCACATTAGTCCTTCTCAATCATAATACTCAAACATTTTTTACCTCTTACCAATGAAACGTCGACAATTCAGCAGGTTTTTCAGCGCATCTTGTCGTCTCTTATATTCCATATTTAAAAGACCCCGCGTTAGATTGAGTCACGTGGGCGCATTTCAAATCGAACAAATAGCAGAGCCTGTATTGAACGAAATTGCCCGGCGTGACGCAGCCCCGCGTACGAGACTGTGTGTTCTGTTCCCACTGCGTCAAAGTGGTTCGTGAGCTACAAGTCCATAGACGCATGCAGAAGCAGCTCTCTTAATCCCACAAACGCGTCTATGGACTTGTGGCCCACGAAGTAACAAATTATACATGCAGACACTTCTGACAACAAAATCAGAAAACGACAGGTAAAACCATTGTCATAGTTATACACAATTGAAGAACCAATGTTTAACTTACCTGCGTTTTCAACTGAGTGATGGAAACGCGAATTCTCGAAGATTGTAACTTTGTATTCGCTGTTCAGTGCTGTTCTTACGGTAAGAAGAAGAATGCGTCTATTCTGTGATTTATAATGTCCTACGTACACAATGCAGGGCTTTCTTCGGTGTAAAGGGGACGACCACTTGATAAAGGGAGGATTGGCAGTACACTTGGAAAGTCAAGAATTGCTGCCATATAGGTGTGCAGTAACATCCGGGAAGCAGTGAATTCCCCCTCTTATGACAAATCTGTTTAAACTATAAGTAGACTGGATGTTGTTAACGCCGTGTTGTTTTTAGCTCTCGCTGATGTAGTTGAAGAATAGTA